>NC_065447.1:106328311-106650311 GCF_917563875.1 Diabrotica virgifera virgifera
AACATAGTTGTATTTTTGGGTATCACTTTTTTTATAGAAATATTTAATATTAATCTATTTTTCATTGGCTATAACTCTGGTTCTACGAGATCCACAGACCTAACGCGTACACCATTTTTTTTACTTTCTTATAAGCCATATTTTTGCTAAGAACATTTTTTTCGACAAAATACTTACTTTTTGAGTTATTTGCGAAAAACCGTCTAAAAATGTGGTTATTTTGTTGAAAAATGAACTTATTCACTCGCAAATAACTCGAAAAGTGGTGACTTGGCGAAAAAGCTCTATAGAACAAAAGTTCCTTAAAATTAGTCAGTTTACCCATTTTCGGACTTATTTTGGACATATATTTTTTCACCCCTAAGAGAGGGTGAAAGTCACTCCCAGGGCAAAAGCACACATCGGCACAATATCACTTTTTTTCTTTGACATTATAGCCAGGGGCGGATGGGCAAGTAAAATTCTACCGGGAGAATAAACGACGGCGGCCCAAAATTTAAATATATATATTGTTAAGATATGTAAAATTTGAATTAATATGGTTTCGATCTTAATATTTTAGAAAAGTTAAAACATATAATAAAAATATACCAAAATTCATTTCGAAGAAATGAAAGTCAATTATCTTTGGATGGCCGTAGGTAAACAAAATTTAAATAGGGATTAAGTATTTTCTTTGTACAGTTAGTATGATAAGAAAGTGGTTATGTGTTTGGACAATGAGACCGGGTTTCCCAAATGGACTTTTGCGGCGAGGGAATAATTGTATTTAGAAATTTAAATGAATGTAATCTTTGTTTAGATATTAAGAAAGGAAAAAAAAACCGATTGGCATGTAATTAGTTTTAGGAAATTTCTAATGGTAGGGAAAATTGGTGTTTGTTATCTGAAAGGTAGATGGGGATAAAATTGAGGAACTCGGATTGGTGAAGAAAGAAAAAGGAGGGGCTAGGTATGAAGAATGGGAGTTTAGCGAAATGTTAGAGGGTGGAAGAAGAGTCAGTTGTTAAATGATCGTTAAGTCGACTAGTGGTGATCTCTAAGAGTCTCCTGAAATAGTAAGGCAGATAAGTGAATAGTTGTGAGTTTGTTGAAATAAGTGTCCTGACGGAAGCTCATCACGTAAAGCATTGTAAGTTATATTGTTCTACTTATATTCCAAGAGTCACCGTTGCATGCCGGAACGAGAAATAGATTCAGTTTATCGAGAGGAGAAAAGGCTAGCATTGTTTTTTGAAAGATACGTGCATCTGTAGGGGGTCATTAATGACAATAGGCTTGCAATAATTTGTTGCGAGATTGCTGACTACATAGGGGGCTGCTAAGAGTAAATTGTAGGCGACCAGAGACAAGAATTTGGACAACTCATCATCCGAGAGACAGTTTTATTTTTTTTGTAGAATTATTCATAACGCAAATTTCAATAAGTACTTTAGATAGTGGTAGGGTTATTTCAATAATCAGAATAGGAGATATTATTTTTAGAGGATATTTTGAGGGTGAATTTATTTCAATAGATGCTTTTATACCATATATGTGTTTTATTCCGTTAATCTTTGACCTTATTTATCATATGTAAAGCAAAGGAGATATTGAAGCACGAGAATATAAAACCCTGAGATTAGAGCATTAAATAGTGTGATTAAATCATAAGTGCATCATTAAAATTAAATTTAATTAATTAGTTAATTATCTAATCAATTGCTTTGAGCACACCGATCTTTGAATATCACATTAATATATATATATATAATATATATATATATATATATATATATATATATATATATATATACACATGGGAGTTTTTTTGATTTTTTTAAACTATAGAAACTTGGAATCTAAAATACAAAGTTTGCTCTAGAAAATTCTATATTAAGATATTTAAGATATATAAATAACAAATTAATGTGTTATAAACTATAGGTGAATGAAATATCGTTTTACATATATAGCTATCACTAAATGGTTACCTATTATTTATTATATTAATACATTAAAGCGTCCTTCATTAATTTGGTTGTTTGACCCAAACGATTAATAATTTCATCATTGTTGATATCGCTCAGTATATCATTTTCAATATTCATCAGCATGAACGACTCGAGTCTATTATCAGACAAGGAGTTTCTTAATCTATTTTTGATAAATTTTAAAGTTGAAAACGATCGTTCACATGCCACTTGCGAGATGGGCAATGAAAGTATATGTATATTGATAAGCCAATACCAGCGTGGAATAAGCCCCCTTAAACAAATTATATTTTAAAATTGAACCGTAGCAACAAATGACACAGTTCTGAAATTTGTTAGATTCGATGCACACCCTTGATTTTGTACTCTGTTTTGTTATACAGTCATCTTCGTCTACATCTGACTGTGCAGAAGAAGAGTCGTCTAACCCCACATCAAGTCTAGCATAATTTATTTCATATGAATCTTCAATTGTTAATTTAATATGTTTCCAGTTGCTTGCAAAGCTTGCTAAGTCTTCTTTCAACTTTGAAGGAGTTGCAGAAGAATCAAACTGTATTAATTTTTCTGACAATATTTTTAGAGAATTCTCAGGTAGCTCACCTTTGGCGATTTCTTCAAAATTATTTGGATCTAAAATGTTCAGATCCCTACATAATTCAGCGTTGTTTGCAAATCTTCTACTGATTGATTCTACTGCAGTATCCGCAATAACGTTAAAAAAACAATTCTAAAATTTTCTTTTGGGCTTACTGGGATTTCATCAGAAGTTTTCTCATCAAAGAATTTCTTTTTCTTTTTTGATCGAAACTCGGGCAATTGTTCTTCAATAAAAAATTCGAAGTCTCTCCTTTCAAAAGAGAGTTTAGCCCACCCTACAAATTTATCTGCAGATGCTTCAATGTCTGGAAAATTTCGTTGCATTTTTTTTAAACTCAGTATAGAATCATTAACCATAAAGTTACATTTTAATAAATCTAACCCTGTTGTCTGAATATATCTTGATAAAGGGCCTGTTATAGAGAACAGTTTTAAGAATATGTGCCCAATTAAAATATTTTCGTATTTCAGTAATTGTGCTTTGTAATTTGCAGCAGTCGCTCTTGCATCTGGCTTAATTTTTTGTGAATTTTCAATTGTATTAAGAATGTCAATTAAATCAACGTACAGTGCTTTATTAGGTTCATTAAAATTACCAAAAATTTTACAGAGCGCTGCTTCCTTTGACCACCAACGAGTTTCTCCTATCAACTGAAGTTTCTGTGATCTAGCATTGTTGCCAATGTCCAACCAGTAACCCATGCGTTGATGAGATTCTTTAAAAAATGCTGCTATACAATTCAGTAATGAAAAAAATGATGCGGCCTTAATGTGGGATTTAAAAATGTCTGTCAGAACAAGATTTAAAATATGCGCATAACACCAAACATGAACATGATTTGAATTTTCCTGGACCCTGAAACTGGAGAATCCCGAATATCTCCCTTGCATATTAGCCGCCCCATCAGTAGAGTCAGCAATACAATTTTTTTCATCCAAACCATTTTTTACCAGTATGTCATGAATCATGGTATGAAATCCCTTCCCTGTTGAATTGTGACAAGGAACAACTGCAAGAAGGCGTTCGTGAATTGTTCCGTTGTAAACATACCTGAAATAAAATAAAATAAGCAAAGGTGAAGATTTTATTATACTTACAATTTAACATACCTTGTTACAACTGAACATTGGTCTGTTACTGAAATATCTTGAGTGCTGTCTATTTCTATAGAGAACATAGTGGCAGTCTGTATCTCTGAAGAAATCTTCTTTAGAATAATTTCTGTGATTATGACAATGATTGAATTTACAGTAGTTTTTGACAAAAATGTGTAGAAATTTCCAGCTCGACGTTTGATTTTTCTATTGTGATAACTTTTGCTTTTTTTAACAATGGCGTCCAAATGTTTCTTCAAAATAACATCAAATTTCGATAAAAGTAAGATTATTTCCAAAAAATTACCATGATCTAGGTTTTCATTTTCTAGATTGTATGCAGCTTCATTTGCTGTGCCCCGATAAGAAAGTCCTCGTTTGCCAATTAGTTTTATAACATCAATAATAACATCCAAAACGTGCCGATTGCTTGCAACTTTTTTATTTCTCATTTCAACAACGTTTCCAAAAAGTATTTTTTCAATTGTTTGATTTTTAATATACATGAAATATGTTTCGCAGTTTTTTCCATGACTGATTGAACTTTCATGCTCATTTATTCGCTGATATACATGTTTCCAATCAGACATACCTCTTGCAAAAGCAGAACTTTGATCTTTATTACTCTCAACTGAATAAGCAAGACAAATTGTGCAGAAAAGTGCCTTTCTTTCTTCACCATAGCTCAACCATTTCCTTTTTGTTTTATTATTACGCGTAAACGCTTTTTCCACATTGAAAGGTACATCTTTTTGTGCGACAGGTACCTTTGGATGGAATTCAAAAAATAGCTGTAATTTATTGGGATCGGGACGGTCGAAGAAATTGCCAGATTCTGTCTCTTCCGGCTGTCCCAGCTTTAGTAGCGCCTCTTCGTCTTTAAGTGCCTTTTTTACATTAGCTTCACTATCGCTTTCATCACTTGTCTCTATGTCGTCGTCCGAGTCCTCTGACAGCTTTAACTCAGTTTCAAATTTAGTTTCTGAAACCGGTAAATTTTCTTCGGATTTTTGCTCTTGCTCTTGTTTTTCCGTGTTAATATCACTTTCTACCCCTGAAGTTGAAGGAACAGAATAACTATTGAGCAAATTATCCAAAGAGTGACATTTTTTTGCTATTTCACATCTTTTTTTCTTCTCCCTTTCTAGTTTTTTTTCTTGTCCTCCTTTTCGTTTTGGTGGCATTGGTATTTGATTTTTTATTCACTTAGTATATTGGTTCTGACGGCTATCATACAAGCAGTTTTCGTCCTAACGTAACAAATTTCATAATTATTGAACAGCTAGAATAGGCGCTTTTTGAGCATGTTTATACAGAGTATTTCATAACTATACCTACAAACCTTTAAACATGGTAGGAGACATCACAACCAACATTCTTGCTTTATAAACAAACGCCCAAAAACGATTTGTTTGCGAATTAGACGTAAAAAAACACTTGAAAGCAATAGATTTTTACAAATTTTATAGTTTTTTACAGAACTTAACAATACTACAAAACACTAAAAGTAAGTAAATTTTTTGTTTGGGAAAGAAGATGAAACAGAGTGTACGAGAATTTATTTTAATCGAATGATTTAAACAGAAAGCTTGCACCTGCCTAATTTATTAATGTGTTTATTTAAAAAAAATACGAACTTTTAGTACAGAATAACACCTTGTACTGTTTATCCGCGACTTTCCGGACACGGTGTATAGTGTTGAAACACCCTGTATAGTAAAAATTATTTTAAATAATTATTTCCTACCTTAAACTTCCACTCTAATAAATCGGCTTAAGTAATATAACGTTATTGGTTAATTTAGAAGTAGGTAAATGTTTATTATTATCCTTCTACGCCACTATTCAACTAATCCCGAAGTAAAAGCGCACGTCACATAATAATTCGTGTCTTTCGGAACCGGAACTAAGTGATAAGGCGTTAGTTAATCCAAAAGATTTCTGGCGACGCGACGGACGTAGAATTTGCAAACTCGCACAACCGCTGTCTCAAATAACGACAGTCGTCGACAGTAATAAACAAACTGTAAAACGAAAAATAATCCTTAGGGTCTCAAGGTCAAGGGGCTTCCTTTACTAAGAAAACAATAACTACGATGACTGATACAAACTGTAAGCCGGGAGTGCATATTGTCCGCAGATGTTTTTAACATAGGCCAGTGCCAGACACACATTGTGTTTAAGTTTATTTTCGTGTTTCTTGCTGGGTAAATTTTAATACAATAATAGCTTACAAAAATAGCAGGTAGCATTTAGCAGGTATACGCTGTTTGAGGGAGCTTAGAAAATAACATAATAAAGAACAGCGCTGGACCAGTCTTTAAAGAAAGTATACATCCTGTTTACTTTTGTTGAACATAATTTTTGGTTCTTTTCTTACTTTTATAGTCTAGTCTAGGTATTTGCTAGGTCTAGGTGCAACCGTATCAGTATTTTTACATCGATTTATAAAAATCAAGATTCATGCAGTTGAAAAATTAAGGGTTTAGGTCCGCGCGTGGCAGCCCACAAACGACGGCCCACCGGGAAAATTCCCGGTATCCCGGTGGGCCCATCCGCCCCTGATTATAGCTGTGTGTGTACCAAATTTCATGTCAATCCAAGCGGTTCTTTAAAATTTAGAGCAAAAACCGTGAAAGAATGGACTATTAATGAAAATCGTTATTTGTTAATAACTTTTATTAAAACTAAAGGCGGGTTGACATTACTAGTGAATAACGAACGTGGGTCACGCTTACGTATTTTGCCCGTGCTATTGTTAGATATTTTATTATCTATTTTCAAACTCGAGCAGTACATTTGTATATATGCAATGCATAGATACAAATGTACTGCTCGAGTTTGAAAATAGATAATAAAATGTCTAACAATAGCACGGGCATGCATTGCATAGATACAGATGTACTACTCGAGTTTGAAAATAGATAATAAAATATCTAAAATAGCACGGGCTAGGGATGGCGGTTTTTGACAAAACACCGGTTTTCGGTTATACCGGTTTTTTTGCTTACGGTTTAACCTGGCGGTTATAACCGGCCAAAAAACCGGTTTTTAGAAAAACCGGTTTTCGGTTTTTTTAATCCAATAGGTTACAAAGTTACATTTACAATACACTTTAGTTTGCGATACTCCATTCGACTCGATATCAATATGATCAAAATTAGTACTATCGAAAGAACATGTACTTATTACTTTTAACACGTTTGTATATTTGTAGAATAGGTAAATTTTAACTCATTTAATACTTCCTGTATGAGTGTATCGTTTTGAAAACGTAGCGAAATTCTTGGAGATTCGTATTCGTAATCAGCAATTCGATATTCATAGTCAGAGCATTATTTTTGGTAATCAGAAAAACTCATTCACCCACTTTCAATGTCAAGAATTAAGTGTGAAAAATATATGATTTTTGCGTCTAATTCAACCAGATCACTTCTTATGTAAATATTATGATTACAAATACCTTTTCAAGGAAATATTATAATAAAACATAATAATTATTTTTGGCTGATGCGGGATTGCATTTTCAGTTTGCTTCTGTATTTTATAAAATAAAATATAATTTGAATTATGGTTCTGTTTGGAATAATTACTTGAGAATAATAATAATTATGATTGGGATCCAAAATAATACCTAACCTAATCCTTATCACCCTAAAAACCTAATAACCGGTTTTTACTTTAAAAAGAAAAAACCGGTTATAACCGGGACAAAAAACAACCGGTAAAACCGGTTATTGCGAAGTAAAAAACCGGTTTTAGATTTAAACCGGTAGGTTTTTCCCATCCCTAGCACGGGCAAAATACGTAAGCGTGAGCCACGTTCGTTATTCACTAGTTATATCAACCCGCCTTAACGTAGAACGTGTTTAACCCAAAGTTGTTGTTTCACCCAAAAAAACATCGTTCCACAGTGTTGCTGGTTTGTATATGTGCCCTGTTGTAACGTTCTTCCTGTTGTGTTGTCGGATTTAGGACTGGAGTGAATAAATAAGGGGTGCATGCATAGCCTGAATCTCATAATAGTCTCCCTTTGAATTCTGACTGCTCAAACCTACGTTTTAATCTGCACTCATTGAATATTCTGGAGTCATGGGTGCTGCCTCTCCAGTGAGCTACTATGTCCATAATCTCCAAATTCGCATTGGTCACAACCTAAAAGAGAACATTTAGGTCTTGAAATATACAAAAACATTTTTCTTTCACAATCATTATATTTACAACCTGTAACAACTCTTTTGACATATTGAGATTTTAGAAAATGTTTAAAAACAATTGTCTAGATCTAGAATGTCTAGATTTATAAATAAAATCAATGGGAAAATGTACAGAGGTCTTGTATACGGTGATGAGTGCGTTAATAGACGGAATAAATAACGTAATAAAGATAAAATAACGCAAAAGACGGAAATCATATTAGGTTGTGACATAAAAAGAGATGAAACCAGTAGAGGTGAGAAATTTAGCAATAGAAACGTATAGAATTACATTATATTGAATGTTTCCCACTTTTAGACGTATCGGACGAGTTTAACAACTAACACTGTGACAGCAACAGTTTTAGTTTACATACTCATCTGATACGTCTTCTTCTTATGTTGCCTATCCGTTACGGATGTTGGACACTAACATGGCTATTCTGACTTTGTTGACTGCTGCCCTGAAAAGTCCGGTAGTGGTTAAGTTAAACCATTTTCGCAGGTCATGTAGCCAGGATATTCTTCTTCGCTGATACTTCTAAAGGTGGGAAACTATCAATATGACGTAAATTTATACGTTTCTATCGCTAAGTTTTCCACCTCTACCAGATTCATCACTTTTTATCTCACAACTAAATATGCTTTCCATTTTTTGCGTTTATTTTGCCGGTTATTAGCACGCTCATCACTCTAGTTTAAAAGGAGGAAGTCACTGATACCGAATCTGCGAAGCTGGCTGGACTGCGGGCACAGGCGCCTAGACTATTATCGGACGCAAGTGCTCACAGGACATGGGAGCTTCCGTAGCTACTTACACAGATTCAAAAAACCGAATCGGACAATTGCTGGTATTGTGGGACTTCGGACAGTGTGTCGCATACCCTTTTGGAGTGTGTCAGATGGGCAAGGGAAAGGAATGAGCTGGAAAGAGTGTTTGCGTCTGTGAGAGAGATGGTAGAGAAGATGGTGATGGATGAGCGATGGTGGGACAAAATCCACAATTAATCCACAATTATGTGAGAAAGGTTTTGTCGATAAAAGAGAAGGAAGAGCGGAAGCTAGACGCAGTTCTGGTAGGTATCGAGGAGGCAGAGCTGGGCCCGCAGAGGTAGGAGGAATGAGAGGTTGACAGCATAGGATTGAAGGACGTAGTGGTCGGATGAGTGCGAGAGACGGAAGCTGATGCGTGATGACGAGTGACTGAGAATCGGGCAAAAGAAGGACATCAGGGAGAAGTCATGCCCTAACGGGCGATTCCAACCTGATGCCCTAGTATGAGAGGGGTGGGGTTTAGCTGGTCCCGGCCACATCGGAGTTACGGAGGGCAGGGAGGTCCGATGTAGGGCCAAACTTGTCTACGTGACACTGATGAAGTTTCAGCTCAGGAACCCAGCACTGTCGGAAATGTTTACCTCCGTCGTCTGTTTGCAGATTCCCCACCTAGTGATGAAAAAAAAAAGTTTAAATGTAATTAAAGTGTTTAGCTTTCATCAAGTATAGATCAAATCAGTCTACAATTATTACTTTTAACTTACTTGTACATTTATTGCACTGTATCTTTTTCTGTTTATGTAATATTGCCCAATGTTTCCACCCACTTTTGGAGCTTAAATATGGGTGCAGTCAATAGATCCAACCACTTGCCTAAACCCACATATGCCATAAAACCCAGCAATCACTCTATTTTGCTTCAGATCATTTTGTGGCATTTTAATCCACTGAGCTCTGTGTACTACCAGAGCTAAAGCATGTACCAATGGTGGTACTTATTGTTATTTGAGGTGGTACAAAAAACGCAAAAACAGCCAAAATCGGCAACACTATTATAATAGTTAATTAGAGCACCTAGGTAGAGGTAGGTATAGTAGGAAAAATGAAAGAATACCCATGAACGAACATATAAAACACGCTGTATTTTCCTGTCACAGTGTCATACAAAAAATTGGCCAGCGCAAGTACATGTAATAATTATTATTACATGTACTTGCACTGGACAATTTTCTTTGTGACACGGTGACAGGAAAATACAGCGTGTTTTATATGTTCGTTCATGGGTATTCTTTAATTTTTCCGACTGTATTTCACTTAGGTGGTACCAAAAATTATATAAAGGATTTGGCCGTGACAAGGCCGATATTGTCTTTTTAATTTAGAAAAGAAAATTGTAGTTTCTAACTTTTCTTAGATACGGCTCCTGTAGACATGTCAAACAATATTAGTTAACGCATAATATATAATTATAATCTAATTTTTCGATCTTCATGCAAAGGTTGTCTTCATAACCCAGTTGTCAAAAATTATGATACATGGTAAGGTTCGACGATCAAAACTCTTCCCTCATTACATCATTACCCGAAAACGTCGTCTACTATTCCTAAATGGGTCTAGGACGTTTCATGGCCGCCAGTTCATAGCCGCCCTTTCGATGCCGCCAATTCATCACCGGTCGATTCATCGCCGGCCAATTCATCGCAGGCCGATTCATCGCCGGCCGATTCATCGCCAGTCAGTTAATCGCTAAATGATTTATTTCCGAATTTCCGACCAATTTTCGACAATTACATTTATTATTTATTTTTAATATTAATTAGGAATTCTAGGAAATGAACTAACCTAAAAGTATCCTATATAAATTTGAACATATATATTTCTACAGATGCCATTTAACACTACTAATTTAGTACTATTTAGTATAAAATTTAGGGAAAGTAGAAATAGATCAGTAAATAAATAACGTTTTTTTTTCTTTTTAATTATTGTCATAAGTTTTGAAGTAAATTTAACGTCGTATCGAAATGGACACGACGTTAAAAGTCGACGGTGATGAAATGGACTGGCGATGAATCGGCGGCATCGAAAAGGTAGCGATGAAACGTCCCATTCCGACCTAAATAGCAATTCATAGGAATCCGTAACCGTTCTTAGATATACCCTACTGCTGTTGCCGATAAAAATGCGCTCTCTAAAGGCAGATCCACATCATTAAAAATTTATGTTGTACGTTGTATTTGACACAAATTTTTTCGTGTGCGTTGAACTTTTTGTTGATGTGGACTGTGCGCCGCATGAATTTATGCAAAAATATTTTTCTGACGAACAACGCACGTTATCCGTCGTCCAGTCGGTTTTTCAGTCGACTTCAAGGACATTTTTGCCGCACAGCAGTGTTAATGTGGACTTGATTATCCACTTGTCGCTAGGTGGATTCGGCGGTACAACACACAAAATGAATAATACTTGACCAGATTTAAATTTGTGCCTCAAATATTTTTTCTGTATTTTAAAACACAAAACACACACAAATGTTTATTGTCGTGCGGCAGATTCGTGCAAATATTATAAGAATTGTGCATTTAATGATAGAAGCATATAATTTGGACCACATATACTACACATATAAAGGTTTAAATTTAGATAGGAGGCCATCTCAGATTTTGGCTTTTACAAAAATGGCGGGGATTCAAAATGGCGACTATACATATGTGACTATTAGCACGATAACTTTTGAACGAGGCTACAGATTTCAACCAAATTTGGTATATAGGTTCTTTTTTGATGTATAAGATCGAGGTCTTGAACCAAAAAATCGGTTTACCAAAAGTTGCGTTTTTCCTGGTTTTTAAGTAAAGATATGTTGTTTTTTTTTAATTATTTTACCCTGTATCTATTAATTTTTCAAATAGTTAATACGGCCATTAAAAATAGCGTAAAAATATTTTTACGAAATACTTTTAACTTTTCAGTTATGTTAATTGCCATTTATTAAGTGCAAAACTTATTTTCACATGTACCTTTTTGCGGCAGATTCGTGCAAATATTATAAGAATTATTGTACATTTAATGGTAGAAGCATATACTTTGGACCACATATACTGCACATATAGAGTTTCAAATTTAGATAAGAGGCGATCTCAGTTTTTATTCCTTTTAGAAAAATGGCGGGCATTCAAAATGGCCACTATACATGAGTAATAGCACCATAACTTTTGAACGAGAAGTCAGATTTCAACCCAATTTGGTATATAGTTTCTTTTTCGATGAATAATATCGAGGTCTTGAACCGGAAGGATCGGTTTACCAGAATTTGTGTTTTTACTGTTTCTTTTTATGTAAAAATATGTTGTTTTTTTTCAATTCTTTCACCCTGTATATATTAATTGTTCAAAAAGTTGATACCGGCGTTGAAAAGAGCGTAAAAATATTTTTTAGGAAATATTTTAAACTCTTTAGTTATATTAATTACCATTTAATGTGCGGCAGATTCGTGCAAATAATAATATAAGAATTATTGTGCATTTACTGGTAGAAGCATATAATTTGGACCGCACATACTACACATACAAAGATTCAAATTTAATATGAAGCCATCTCAGATTTAGTCTTTTACAAAAATGGCGGGCATTTAAAATGAATATGCCGCCCATAGGTACATGTGAACATACGTTATGCATTTATTAAATGGTAATTAACACAACTGAAAAGTTGAAAATATTTCCTAAAAAATATATTTACACTCTTTTCAATGGCGTTATTACCATTTTGAAAAATTTATATATACAGGGTGAAAGAATTGAAAAACAATCAACATATTATTACATAAAAAAAAAACAGTAAAAACACAAATTCTGGTAAACCGATTCTTCCGGTTCAAGACCTCGATGTTATTCATCAAAAAAAGAACCTTTATGCCAAATTTGGTTAAAATCTGACGTTTTGTTAAAAAGTTATCGTGCTATTTTGAATGCCCGCCATTTTTGTAAAAGGAACAAAAACTGAGATGGCCTCGTATCTAAATTTGAACCTTTGTATGTGTAGTATATATGGTCCAAATTATATGCTTCTAACATTAAATGCACAATAATTCTTATAATATTTGCACGAATCTGCCGCATATAGGTACATGTGAAGATATGTTTTGCATTTATTGTATGGTAATTAGCATACCTAAAAAGTTAAAAATATTTCCTAAAAAATATTTTTACGCTTTTTTCAATGGTGGTATTAACTTTTTGAACAATTAATACATACAGGGTGAAAAATTGAAAAAAACAGCATATTTTTACATAAAAACCAGTAAAAACACAACTTCTGGTAAAGCGATTCTTTCAGTTCAAGACCTCGATCTTATACATCAAAAAAATAACCTATATACCAAATTTGGTTGAAATCTGAAGTCTCGTTCAAAAGTTATCGTGCTATTAGTCACAATGCATAGTCGCCATTTTGAATCCCCGCCCTTTTTGTAAAAGACAAAATGTGAGATGGCCTCATATCTAAATTTGAACCTTTATATGTGCAGTATATGTTGTCCAAATTATATACTTCTATCATTAAATGCACAATTGTTTCACATATCGGCTGCACTATTGATGTAGATCCGGCTTTAGACAAAAGCATTTAGCACAAAATAGATTGATTTTTAAATACAGCACCTAGAGACTTACAACTTTTTACATGATGATGTCAGGCAAAAGTCTATTATAGAAAAATGGGTGGAAATGCGTAATTGCATTTTGGAGTGCATAAAATACATCCAAAATGCATAAATATGTCAAAATAAGCATACTAAGGAGCCAGATTTTGTTACTCGGGGATTGTTGGGATCGCTGAAGACAAATGTGCCATCAGAACCGACCACCGGAGCACCTGGTGCCCAGGTTCACTGCTAAGGCACGTCATGAAGTTTCGATGGTTTTCGTCACTAAATTGATGCAAACAGATTACTCGGGGGGTCCTTGGGGTCGCTGGACAAGAATACGCCATTAAGGCTAACCCCCAATGCACCTGGTGCCCAAAAACCCTCCAAACTCCAGAAGATAGCATGCTTTAGCTGTGACCCTGGGCACCAGGTGGTCCGAGGGTGGCACTAGTATTCAGGCACACAAACCCCCTAGTAATCTATTTTCATGCATTCATGGCCGAAAACCTTCGAAACTCAAGAAAATGACGTGACTTAGCAGTGACCGTGCCGTTGCCTTTACAATATTTACATCCTGGATGACACCAAATTTTATAAATGTTTATTCAACTTTTGGCATAATGTTATAGAATGAGTAATTTCATTATGCAAGTTCTCTTTGGTTTCATCAACATATTTTTTATATATCACGTACCAAGTATTAATTGACGTCTTAACTGCTTCTTTATAAAAGCTTAGAAAATCATCTAATAGCTGACGTAACATCTTTGTAGCATATATCCTGGACTTCGCAAAAAAATATTTTATATTTTCAAGCTTTTAGTTCAACTTCGCTTGACATATTTCTTACGTCTCCTCTTCTTCAGGTGCCGTCCTCGTTCCGAAGTTTGGCTATCATCAAGGCTATGCGTATTTTTGATACCGTAGATCTAAATAATTGGCAGCTGCTGCACTTGTACCAATCCCTTAAATTCTTCAACCATGAATGTTTTCTTGTGCCAATGGATCTTTTACCTATTATTTTTCCCTGAATAATTAATTGTAGTAGCTGATACTTTTGTCCCCTCATTATATGTCCCAAGTATTGCAGTTTGCGCTTTTTAATAGTAAGCGCAAGTTCTTTTTCTTTCTACATCCTTCGCAACACTTCCATATTTGTCACTCTCTCTGTCCACGATATTCTCAGTATCCTGCGGTACATCTACATCTGGAATGCTTCTATTTTCCTTGTATCGATCTTTTTCAGTGTCCAAGCTTCCATTCCATAGAAAAGAACTGACAGCACGTAACATCTCATCAGGCGAATTTTAAGATTTAAACTTAGCTCTCTTCCGCATAAAACTGTTTTCATTTTGGTAAAAGTAGCTCTAGCTTTTTCTATTCTGATCTTGATTTCTTCAGATTTGTCGTTGTTTTCATTAATCACATTTCCCAGGTAATTATATTTTCTAACACGCTCAATTCTTTGATCATGTAC
This sequence comes from Diabrotica virgifera virgifera, assembly GCF_917563875.1. Classification (NCBI taxonomy): domain Eukaryota; kingdom Metazoa; phylum Arthropoda; class Insecta; order Coleoptera; family Chrysomelidae; genus Diabrotica; species Diabrotica virgifera. The sequence continues at coordinate 106,343,075 of NC_065447.1, forward strand.
GGTTATGTCAGAAAAATTTTGTGGAGATTTCGATAAACCGAACTTTTCGCTGCACTCTACTATTCTGTTTATCAGTGTTTGGAGATCTTCCGGGGTTTCTGCTATTAACACTGTGTCATCAGCATATCTCAAATTGTTTATTAAAGTGCCATTTATTTTAACTCCTATATCTTGGTCAGCAAGGGCTCTGTTTATAATATCTTCTGAATATAAGTTAAACAAGGTTGGTGAAAATATGCATCCCTGCCTTACGCCTTTTTTGATCTCGAGTTCCTCGGTTGTTTCCCGTTCTACTCTAATATTCGCCTTCTGGTTATAGTAAATATTGAAAATAATTCTGAGGTCCCTTTTATCCAAGTTTTTCTCTACCAACAGTCTCATCAGGTGTTCGTGGCGAACTTTATGGAACGCCTTGTTGTAGTCAATAAAGCACATATATATATCCTGGTTAACATCCAGGCATCTTTGGCACATGATATTAAGTGCAAATAGTGCTTGTTCCAAGCCCATTTCGAAACCCGAACTGAGTATCACTGATATCAGCGTCTAGTTTTTTGTGAATTCTTGTATGTATCACTTTAAGAAATACTTTTAGTGTGTGTCCCATTAAGCTTATTGTGCGTCTTACTGTGCTTACTTACGTCTTCAACAAACCTCAAAATAGACGGCATTATTTCTACTCCAATAGGGAACTTGCATAAATTTTTAAATATTAAAATGATATTAAAAAACATAAGGTAACATGATCTTAAAACGCTTGCATGCGAAAAAAACAAATATTTTTAACCCGTACGCTAATTACGACACTTTGAAAATGCTATAAAATTCAAATATCTCAGGAGGCTCTTGAACGTCCTTCTATTGGTTCGACGTCACGGGCCACGGGCCTAGCAGTCGGAAACAACGCGATTAGGGTAGGTATCACGGGTATATTACATTTTAATCGTCTTTAATGGAAAATTCCTAGGTATTATTTATGTTCATCTTATATAATATATAATATTAGTGTAATAAGTAGGTAGTTCCCCCAATCAGCTTAGTTTTAAACTGAAATTGATAAAGTTGAGTGCTACTTTGTAAAGAGTTTAAAACGCATAATATGACGGACGAGGGTTTTTCAAAAGGTCAATCTGACTAACTTACCTACCGTTGATGTCTTCATGGTGCCAACTTTTATAAAAAGTAGTGAAAGCTATTCTATTGGAGAAATGCGAGGTGTCAAGGCAAATCAGTAAGAGTTATTAATAAGCATGTTTAAACCGTTTATAACAATAGTTTGGTACCATTATATTATAGTATACGGTTTGCCCCGTGGGTTTGATGTACCTACCTCTAATCGAAGGATTTCGTATATTCTGGAAATAGGGCTTACAATACCGAGCCAAAATCTCAATACCGGTATTTGGTATTTAAAATTTCAAATACCGGGATCCCGGTATTAAAACCGGTATTATAAATAAAAAATATACACGTTATATTTATACTATCCTCAGTTGTTATATTGACTTGTTATTAAGTAATATATGAAACCTATTAAATTTTGTTTTGAAATGAGTAGACGTTGTTTATAACATTACATAGAGAGTAGGAATAGATAGATACAAAAAATTTGCAAATATAAAAACTATATATTTGATTATAGGATAAATTTTGCATAATATGCAAAATTATATTATAATAGGATAGTACTTTTATTTATGAAATTTGCTAGTATATATTAGTACAAAGATTAACTTACTGTGACAAATATTTTATATGGATTACTCTGTATTTAGACCGCTATATATTTTCAATTATTATTAATAATTCAGAAAATAAGTGAGCCTAATGATTTATATACCACAATACACAAAAAAAATGAAAAATAGATCTGAAAATGTAAAAACAATTCTGATTAATAAATCTTACGGCTTATTTATAAAATAAAGTAGTCTAATTTTAAATATTTAAGAAGTTTTATATAACTCATTTTATGTGTTTGTATAGACAAGATTTAATAATTTGGTTGTAGAAGCTGATATAACTCTTCGCCTTGAATTAACGACATTCACGCTTTTAGAAAGCCCTATACTTGACTTGTGTGTGTAATAAACATCTTTAGTAAATATTTTTTACAATGATAATTGGTTGTTTATCTTCAAAAATAATTTCTTGTAATAGGAAAAAATATCTTAGAAGAAAGTTTATTGTGCATCAATTCACTTTTTACAAATTAAGCTAATACCGAAATACCGGTATTTTTATTATAAATACCGGTATTGAATACCGGAAAAAATCGTCCGGAATCCCGGTATTCGGGATCCCGGAATTCCGGTATTGTAAGCCCTATTGGAAAAGATTACGGTGTAATTTGCATTATAATAAAGATTATATTTTATTGTAATGTTTATTAGTACCTACTGGAGCCTTTTATTATTGTTTTCAAAGCATTCTCAGAAAAGATTATGGTGATTAGCAGACGTACCGATAGAACGTGTACATAGCCAACATAATCCTTCTTTACAAAGTTGATAATCCGCATAAATAAGAAGAATCATTATTGTAATTTTACAAGTTAATATCTTTATCATCTCAGCTTATACTTACACCGCATCCCTCGGTAGACCGCAAGCTATAGTAGAAACCCGACTGTAGACCACATACTATAGTAGCACCAATACTTTTTAGTTACTCTTACTTTTATTACTAAAAGTTTTGTTTATTTTTAAGTTACTTGTTTCTTGTTTGTTTTTTAACACAAGAAACGACAAAAGTAATTTCATAAAAAAGAACTTTTTGATACATGTCAACAGAGATAAAATGTTAATATTTTGCCTGTCACAGAAAAAATAATTTTTGCCACAGAGTAAAACAAGATATTTCAACTATATTATTATTTATCTATGTGCAAACTGCATCAAATTGCATTAAATGCAATATCCCACCGAACGGGCAAACGATACCAGTGGCCTGTGACGTCAGAGCCCAGCTCTCGCTTTTGAAGTTGTTAGAAACGGAAACTTTAGGCGCGGAACTTTGACCATATGTTGTACGTACACTATTCATTGTTAAGACGTAATATTTTGAATATAACATTTTAAAACATAAATTAACAATTTTATGCAAAACAATTTTTTAGTGCAAGTTCCCTATTGACACGTTTCGTTTAAGTCCACAGTTTCTTCACGTTCACGTATTGCTTTTGAATTAACTCGTTCCAAAGTTTTTGTCCAAATCAGTGTCAATAGAGCTGTCTCAAAGATTTTATTCTGCTGTGCCTTGGCTTCATTTTTAATTGCTAATTTTTCGTCTCTGTTATTGCTTAACTGGAAAAAATAGGTTTGATGGATCCCTAGTTTTTAACTAAAGCATTTACTGCGTCAAAAGTTTCTACAAGCTTTGATTTCATCACATCCAAGAATCCATTGCAAATTTGGTGAGACAAATAGCTTTTCATTTATTCGCATTTCGGTGTAAATGCTCAGTTAAGAAGTAGTCAAATTTAGCCTAGTATACAAGACAACTTAAGTAATTTCCTTTATAATGACTCGTTAAATCTTCATTGCATCAACGGAAAGCTAGTCTTTGAGAAGCAAGTCATTTAGTAGTGACAACAACTCTTCTTAGGACGTTTATCCAATAGTCAGCTTCGCATTTTACTTGCTCTTTCAAGGTAGCCTCTATAACTCCAATCAATGATGATCTTGTTATTAATGTAACCATAGAGTTCAGATGAAATTTACTTTCTTTGTGAGATTTAAGCAAAATATTCAAATATTTCCAATGGGTCCATCGAAACTCAGTTAAACTATTTTTTCAAATGAAAATAATTTGCACGGGTAACAATAAACAGCTTTAACACTTGGCGTCGTATATTAGCCAATCTCTCTTTTCTTTGCCTCCACTGGGTTTTCCTCTATAAAAGTTGCTTTTATTTACTCTTCTACAATAAACTTTTTCTCTATCTTCAAACATTTTTTTACAATGTTAAGGAACCACTTTTTTGTTTAAAAGTTCACAGTTTTTTTAAAGTCATCAGTCTTAAAATCAGACCATTTCGAAATCGCAGGTATTTCGTCGTCTTTTTTTTCTATTTTGGAAAATACGTAGATTATTTAGAGGACTTTACTTTTTTATTAGTAAAAGGAACGTGTCCTTACGGGCCCCTGGGCGCCCGCCCCAAGCGCCCAGTGCATAAAACGGTACTGTTCTGATGACTTAATCGTGTTCAGCAACCCTAAAACCCTCCGAGCAACAAAATTTGTCCTCTTATATGCTTATTCTGACATGTTATTCACTTCTGGATTAATTTTATGCACTTTAAAATGCAATTATTAGGTATGTTTTTCTACCCATTTTTCTACAGTAAACTTTTTTCCTGACATCACCTGAACACAATTAGACCGGGCAGTATCGTCGCCCCCGCTAGCGCAATTATTCCGATTCGACTTTTTTGCACAAACTTACTCAAAAAGAGGTCCTTATAACATATCCACAGGGTGCCGGGCGGTGCTGTGGTCGAAAAATTTTTTAAACAATTTTTTTTAAACAAATTCACAAAAATAATTTTTTTATTTCCAACAATTTTTTTTAGATATTTTGGGTAATTTTGAGCAAAAAAGGTCTCCTGTCATTTTTCTCTAAAATTGACTGTTGTCGAGTTATACGCGATTAAAAATTTGAAAAATGCGAAAATGGCCATTTTCAAGGCTTCATAACTCGATTAAAAATGAATATTAGGTAATTTAAAAAGTGACAAAATCAAGATTCAAATATCTTCTTCGACGTCTTCAAGAGATTTTAGGCATTATTTTATTACAAAGCTGTTACTTTTAGTTATTAACAATTAGCGCTATAGTCCAACTGTATCGTCACCCCCGTTAGCGGAACTATTTTGATTAGATTTTTTTTGCACACACTTACTCAAAAAGAGGTCCTTATAACATATCCACAGGGTGTCGGCCGGTACCGTGGTCTAAAAATTGTTTAAACAATTTTTTTAAACAAATTCACAAAAATAATTTTTTCATTTCCGACAATTTTTTTTAGATAATTTGGGTCATTGTGAGTAAAAAGGTCTCTTGTCATTTTTCTCTAAACTTGACTGTTGTCGAGTTATACGCGATTAAAAATTTGAAAAATGCGAAAATGGCCATTTTCAAGGCTTCATAACTCGATTAAAAATTATTATTATGAAATTAAAAAAGTGACAAAATCAAAATTCAAATATCGTCTTCAACGAATGGAAGAGATTTTTGTCATTAATTTATTACAAAGCTGTTATTTTGAGTTATTAACAATTAGCGCTATAGTCTAACTGTATCGTCGCCCCCGTTAGCGGAACTATTTCGATTCGATTTTTTTGCACAAACTTACTCAAAAAGAGGTCTTTATAACATATCCACAAGGTGCCGGCCGGTGCCGTGGTCTAAAAATTGTTTAAACAATTTTTTTAAACAAATACACAAAAATAATTTTTTCATTTTCAACAATTTTTTTTTAGATAATTTGGGTCATTCTGAGCAAAAAAGGTCTTGTTGTCATTTTTCTCTAGAATTGACTGTTGTTGAGTTATGTGCGATTAAAAATTTGAAAAATGCGAAACTGGCCATTTTTAAGGCTTAATAACTCGATTAAAACTTATCACTATGAAATTCAAAAAGTGGCCACATCAAAGTTTTAAATCCCTTCTTCAAGGTTCTGAAAAGATTTTTTTCATTATTTTATCACAAAGCTGTTCCTTTTAATTATTCACAATTAGCGCTATAGTCCAGCTGTATCAACGCCCCCGTTAGCGAAACTACTTCGATTAGATGTTTTGCACAAACTTACTCAAAAAGAGGTCCTTATAATAAATCCACGGAGTGCCAGGCGGTACCTTGGCCGAAAAATTGTTTATCAATTTTTTTTTAACAAATTCACAAAAATAATTTTTTCACTTCCAACAAATTTTTTTAGATAATTTGCGTCATTCTGAGCAAAAAAGTTCTCTTGTGATTTTTCTCGAAAATTGATTGTTGTCGAGTTATGCGCGATTTAAAATTTGAAAAATGCTTAATACGGCTGAATAACGGCTTAATAACTCAATTAAAAATTAATATTAAGAAGGTCAGAAAGTATCCAAATCAAAGTTTAAAACCCTTCTTTCAAGATCCTGAAGAAATTATTTTATTAAAAAGATGTTATTTTAAATTATTAAAAATTAGCGCTAAGTGTGAAATTATTTTCTGGTGTTAATGTTGTTAATGACAACTACTATCGTCAAGTAAAAAGCCGAATATTTTATTTAGAATCAATTATGTCAATTATATATATTGGTAGTTAAACATATAGGTACATAATATAATAAATAAGTAAATACGTTGAAGAAGGTATTTGAAACTTGATTTGGCCACTTTTAGAATTCCATAATAATAATTTTTAATAGTTATTAAGCCTTGAAAATGGCTATTTTCGCATTTTTCAAATTTTTAATCGCACATAACTCAACAACAGTCAATTCTAGAGAAAAATGACAACGAGACCTTTTTTGCTCAGAATGACCCAAATTATCTAAAAAAAATTGTTGGAAATGAAAAAATTATTTTTGTGTATTTGTTTAAAAAAATTGTTTAAACAATTTTTCGACCACGGCACCGCTCGGCACCCTGTGGATATGTTATAAGGACCTCTTTTTGACTAAGTTTATGCAAAAAAATCGAATCGAAATAGTTCCGCTAACGGGGGCGACGATACAGTTCGGTCTAAATGCAAAAAGTTGCAAATCGATAGGTAGTTTAATTAAAAATTGATTGATTCCGGTGTTTTTAGTGCTAAATGGCTTGGTCTAGCTGTCTGTCGAGATAAAAGTATAATATTCAATCATATTTTTTCTTCTCTGACTTCTCGAACTGTTTCTATAAGATATACTGCTTATTTTTTATGTGGATAATAAATTAAAAAGTATCATAGCGTGTAAATAAAGAATATATTTTTATTGAGCCTTATTCTGGCATTTAATAAAGTTTTAGTGACCATCAAATTATATCGTATGTAGGTTTCCTCAAGATTTTCTAAAGCGGAATTTTAAAATAAATACAAGCGTGGTTTACTTTTTAAAACCTTAATTTTGTTATATATTTTTAGTATAACACATATTATACACTGGATTTTTTATTAAAAAATATAGTACCCAATCTTCTTTAAATTACATTCTTGCCATCAAATGGTACATTTTAATAAGGACACAGATATCGTGTAGAGAAAATTTCTCGTAAACACAAAATTCCTTGCAGAATAATTTTTACAAGCTATTTTTAAACGAATTTAAGGTCATTTATGATGCACTATTCTTAAATAAGATTAAATATTAAATTTTAAATATTTTATGGGATCAGGTTACAATTATTGGTGTAATGAAAATTATATTTGTAATAACGAATGCTTGACGTTTTTTTTTTCCGTGAGGTAATTTCCATTACACCAATAATTGTATAATTGTGGCTTAAAGGTCACTGGTATGATAATATACCAAAAATCGTAACTTAATGGTCTGGATCCCGCGTATGAAAAAAAAGTTTATTAATAGCAAGCTGAAAATGTGTTAGGGTGAAACTTTGATATGTGGGAACACTGGAACAGGGGAAGTTTTACTTGTGGAACAGGTTAAAAATTTGGAACGGTCAGACCACGAAAACGGCACATGTATTTTGTCCGACAGAACAGACTTAAACTCTCCGAACAGAGATTAAACTCTCATGCAAAGATCAGACTCTTATTTATCACCAAATGGGCAGTTTAATGAGTGGAACATGTAGAAAATGTCAAATGACAGGAATTATGACAGGTGATAAATAGCTGTCTGATTTTTGCATGAAAGTTTAATCTCTGTTCGGAGAGATTAAGTCTATTCTGTCAGACAAAATAAATGTGCCGTTTTCGTGGTCTGCCGTTCCAAATTTTTAACCTGTTCCACAATTAAAACTGCCCCTGTTCCAGTGTTCCCATATATCAAAGTTTATCCGACTAGACACCCTTAAGCTATTAACAAATTTTCAGCTTGCTTTTAATCAACTTTTTTTTTCATAAGCAGGATCATAGTTATTCATTATTGCTTGAGAGTAAGAGTTACTTCGAAAGCAGCGATAATGTCACTTAGCGCTTGTAATAAATATAACATTTTTTCTACAATCACTTAATAAAATGAAACTATTTTTAAATCATTAACTTTATTGTACTGGCTTTGATTTTACCCTCATAATCAACAACTGTAACAACTCGTACTTATCATTTCTAAGTATACCCTGTTCTCAAGTGTACTTCAAATATGTTCTGTACTCCTCCTGTCAATGGTGGTCAAAAGTTGTCTGTCTTCCCATTCTGTACAACACCATTTCACTAGTGATGTAATCGGTCCATGGTATTTTCAAAATTCTTCCCGAAAAAGCTACATCGCAAAATCATTTAACTTTCCGATCAGGTCAATATTAAAAGTCCAAATTCGGCACTACGTATAAAGCCAAATACAGTGGATGTAACATTTTACCATCCGATATCTGATTTGCAGATTGAGTCTTTGGTAACTCGCAGACTTTCTTACATTCAATTAGGCTGCTCTTGATCGATCTATTCTAGATCAAATTTCTAATAGAGTAAGTTATAAATCGAAGTAGCACAGAAAGTGACAATAAATATCGTTCCCATACCACCAGGTTGACAACAGATGGAATACTTTCTTTGGTTACAACCTCCAGAGATTTTCAAAAATTATAAATCATACAGGATGCCGAAGAAATTAAGATGAGAGAATTTTAAATAATTCACAACCCATCTGCTCAGCGTGGTAAAAGCTCCAACAAGAAAGGTTCCTTAGAACTCAACAAAAGAGTAAATGAATTAAAATGCAAATCAATGCAAATTCAAATAAACCCGGAACAAATAGCTAGGGTATGGAAAGAATATCATGAGGAAAGATTTGATACCGAAGTAACACAGGTTGGCAATGTAATAAATGAAGGCCAAGAAAACACAGAAATAGACCAAATAAGTAGAGAAGAAGTAATAAAAGGAATATCAAACATAAAAATAGACAAGGCAGGAGGAGAAAATAAAATTGAACCGGAAATGGTAAAATACATGGGAGAAGAGGGAATAAACTGGCTATGGACAATATATAAAGAGGCGTGGGAAAAACAAGCAATCCCTAGAGACTGGCAGAATAACATAATTGTACCAATATACAAAAAAGGAGAACATAAATATAAACTGCGAAAACTACAGAGCTATATGTCTGTCATCGGTATGCTTTAAAGTGTATACGAAAATAATAGAGGAAAGACTAAGGCAAGAGATAGAAATGAAATTGGGAGATGAACAAGCGGCATTTAGACCAGGAAGACAAACAAATTACAACATATTTACCATCAGGAACCTAATCAAAAGATGATTAGATACGGGGGAAAACTGGTATTAGACTTCATAGATCTAAGAGCAGCATTTGACACGATAGAAAGGCAAATTATAGGGGAATGCTTAAGGAAAATAAATGTACCAAACAGATTAATAAAGATTATAGAAAGTACTTACAAAGAGGTGAAAGGAAGAGTACAAATAACAGGGGAACGATCACAAGAATTTAATTGGAATAGAGGTATTAAACAAGGAGATAGACTCAGCCCTTTGCTATTCATAATCGTAATGAATGAATTAATAAGAAAAACTAGAGCAAGAACCAACCAACTACAGACAATAATAGGATACCATAGATTACAACCGGTAACAATAGAGTATGTATGCGGACGACATAGCACTAATAGCAGATTCCGAGAACAAAATGCAGAAACTAATGGATATATGGGTAGAGGAAATAGAAGAGCTAAAAATGGAAATAAACGAGGAAAAAAGTAAGATAATGATAATAATCAACGGCAAAGAAGATAATGAAATAAAGATAAAATGCAAAAACTCAGAACTGGAAGTAGTTACAACTTACGAATACCTGGGAAGTATCATTACTAACGACGGAAAAATAGACTGGGAAATAACAAATAGAGCAAAGAAATCAAACAAATTATACAGTCGAACCCGCTTATTAGAGTACCGGTTATAGGAATATCCCGGTTTATGTAATATAAATTCGAGGTCCCAAAACGTTTCCATTTACCCTTTAATAAATTTATCCGTTTATTGTAATATGGTTTAGTAACCTAATACCGCTTTTTCGAATAAATGTTTCAAGTCAACAAATAACTTTTTATGTACAATTTCCTAGAAATTTTAAATTTGCCTGATCTAATGGTTTGTCGTTTTGTATATTATTACGGTTTCTCAGGTACCTACCTAATAAACACTTTATTACTGTGTTATGATGAGTAAACGCTTCTCTCCCACAGAAAATTCAATCGTATGCCGACAAGGTCATAAAATAATTTCATTTGTCTACAAATTGCTATAGGTACATTGCCACACACTTGAATGTTTTTAGAAACAGCATTTTTCTATAAGATTATTTATTACCAATAGTTGATTGTTTGTTTGGGGGTCTTTTCTAAAACCCAATTCCAATTTATTAGGTCTGGATCCCGCGTATGAAAAAAAAGTTGATTAATAGCAAGCTGAAAATTTGTTAATAGGTTAAGGGTGTCTAGTCGGATAAACTTTGATATATGGGAACACTGGAACAGGGGCAGTTTTAATTGTAGAACAGGTTAAAAATTTGGAATGGTCAGACCACGAAAACGGCACATTTATTTTGTCCGACAGAACAGACTTAAACTCTCCGAACAGAGATTAAACTCTCATGCAAAACTCAGACTGCTATTTATCACCTGTCATAATTCCTGTCATTTGACATATTCTACATGTTCCACTCATTAAAACGCCCATTTGGTGATAAATAGCAGTCTGATTTTTGCATGAGAGTTCAATCTCTGTTCGGAGAGTTTAAGTCTGTTCTGTAGGAAAAATACATGTGCCGTTTTTGTGGTCTGACCGTTCCAAATTTTTAACCTGTTCCACAATTAAAACTTCCCCTGTTCCAGTGTTCCCATATATCAAAGTTTGTCCGACTAGACACCCTTAAGCTATTAACAAATTTTCAGCTTTCTATTAATCAACTTTTTTCATATGCGGGATCCTTATATATTGTCTAATCGTTTCGTAATGATTTTTGTAAATAAATTATAAATTTTTATTGATATAAATAGACCTAAAACCATATGCATATACATATTGACATAGTATGTACTATTATAACGTATATTTGGTAGGTACATTTATTTCACCATCCGCCAATGATCGGTTATTAGAATATCCCGCTTATAAGAATATTTTTGCTTGGCACGAAGGCTATTCTAATAAGCGGGTTCGACTGTACTATGCCTTAGTCCCAATACTGGGGAAAAGAGAACTTGCAAGAGGGACAAAAATAAACAATAATTTAAAATAAGGAATTTTCTGTCAACTTTCGGTATAACTGAAAGTGGTAGGAGGCTCTTAAGATTTTTTTGGGGAATTTTTTTAAATTAATTGAGCATAATATGTAAAACTCCTCATTACATCCTAAATTGGCACATTATACATATAAAAAAATCAATGTTGTTCGATGGTATACTCATTTACGATTCACTCAATTTTTGCCGTACGACAAATTTTATCAAACCAAGTTCTTGGAAATTAAATTACCTACAATTTCATATTTAGACATTTTTTCGTATCTCTGATGCTAATCTTTCTATTCTGAAGGAAACGGCATTTTTTACCAAATTGCAAACATTCGTTATTCGCTTTAAACTTCAGTTTTTTAGAAACTAATCATTCTAAGCCAGTCAAACTTCTAGAGTCTATTAATAATGCCTACATAAAGAAAAATAAATACGGCCAATGACTAAAAACACCACTAACTTACAATATTATGATTGCAATTGTATTTCTCCTTTTTTTTTAATATATATTGATTTTATAACCGTAACTTTTTTATTTTTTATCTTACAAAGTTCGCTAAAAAAGAATTTTGTAAATTTTTACAAGATCTATAAGGCTATTAATATTAAATTCTTTTAGAATTCTCAGTCACAAAAAGAGCTGGCGTTGAAAGGGTTGGTAAAGGTGGTTTTTGCATGATATTACAAGTTTTAATTGTCAATAGCTCACTCAATTTTTGCCGTAAAAAAAAATTTGCAAACCAAGTTCTTGGGAATTAAATAAGCTACAGTTTCATATTAAAATATTTTTACGTATCTCTGGTGCTAATCTTTCTATTCTGAAGAAAAGGGCATTTTTTACCAAACTACAAAAACTCGTTACTCGCTTTTAACTCCATTTTTAAAAAAAACTAATCATTCTAAGCCGATCAAACTTCTAGTACCTATTAACAATACATAAATCAAGAAAATCAAATCAGGTCAATGACAAATTTTAATTAGGGTGGTGATTAGGGGGTTGTTTACTATCACTTTTTTGCTGAAAAAAAAAATTGGGACTGACATTCTTTTCATTATAGGTCACTTAAGTTTTTTAGCTACAGACTTTTTTTATTTCTGGAGATACAAAATATTTTAAATTAGTTTCAACAAGTTACCCTCGAAATGCATAGTTTTCTAGTCTTTTGACTTTGAAACTACAATGTTTAACATTTGACGAAGAAGAGCCTACATATACTACAGTTAAGCTCGATTACTATTGGTCTTAAAGAAAATAAAAAAACGGGTTTGTTTATTTTTTCAAAAGGTACCTACATCTTTGTAAATGAAGTTGTTTTGATAAAACGAAAACTTTTTGAGTTATTAGCAGAAAACTGATTGAAAACATTGATTTTTTCGATAAAAAACTAACACTTTCGATAGCGAATAAATCGAAAACTATTAATTTTATCAAAAAAATTTATAGAACGTTTTTTTCTTTTAATGAATATTTTTACCAACTCGTGCGGCCAAAATATAATATAAATTTCAACCACCGAGATGGGGTGGCAACCACCACCATGCTAAAAGCGCCTTTTGGCATGATATAAATTTTGATCTTGGACTATCCACTACTTATTCTCAAATTTTCAAGTAAATCGATCCATTCTGTAAAAATTGCGAGGTTTTGTCCTATTTTAAGCTTCATTACTTGGACTATAAATCCTTAATTGGAATATACTAGTAGGTAATGCCAAAGCCGTAACTGTTATCATAAATTTAAGAAAAAAACACATTTTACAAAAGTAAGGAAAGTAAAACTATAACTACTGCAGAAATAGAAATTACAATTTATTCGTTAAAACAAGACATGCTGCTGTGACATTTCATCATCATCATCATCATCATCATTTGGCTCTACAACTCTTTATGAGTCTTGGCCGCGTTTACTATTTCCCTCCATTGTTGTCGGTCCTGAGCAGCTATTTCCCATTGCTGTACTCCCATTTTACGTAGATCACTGTCTACTGCGTCCTTCCATCTCTTTCTTGGGCGACCAACTGAACTTTTGCCATCAGGCCTTTCCCAGAATGTGGCGTTAAGAAGTCTTTCGTTACTCGATCTTAGCACGTGACCCGCCCATCGTATTCGGTTTGCTTTAATGTAGCGTACTATGTCCTTATCTCCATGTATTGTTTGGAGTTCATCATTGTGTCTTCTCCATTCTTCTGTTTTATCTTCTCTGCAACGGCCATAGATAGTCAGCAGTATCTTTCTTTCAAGTACCAGTAATTTTGTAGTTTTCCGCTGGTTCAGAGTCCATGTTTCGCTTCCATACGTTATTGTGGGACGAATTATTGTCTTATATACTCTTATTTTTTCTGGTCTTGAGAGTATTTTTGATTTAAGTAGGGTCATTAATGAGTAATATGCCCTGCTTCCTGCAATGATCCTGGCTGCCACGTCCTTTTACGCCAGTGAAACGAAATACCACAATTAGAATACCCCAGCTAATTGAAATACCATTCAAAAATAATATTTCAACCAACTAAGGTAGTTATCCTCCACCCTAACTTAGCTCAGTCTCTCAGGGTGTGTGTTCGTCTTGTCCTAATCTTAGATATGGACTCTGAAAAGGGTACCCCCCGTTAAGATAGGCAAAATGCCCTCACTCTCAGAATTCAATTTTTTTAATTTTTTTACGTTCTGTGCAATTAAAAAATGAGATAACGCGGATTTTTAGCTCGCCACCCCCCTTACCCCTCCACAACAGCCAAAAACGTAGATTTTTAGATTTATTTTTTTTTAGTTGGGTTGCAATTGATTTAAAAATTTCAAAAAATTCACACGTGTAGCTGAGGCTTTTACAAAGCATGTCCATTTTTTATGGACCCTTAGGTCGAGTTTACATAACCTCAATTTTTTTTAACTTTCTTAAAACCTATAACTTTTTTTAGGGGGCTGCAGGTCCAATTTTTTTTGCATTTTGTGTATTTTATCAAAAGCTATCTCTCTGATTTTTTTCAGATTTTTCCGTCAGGTGCGCCATCTTGAAAAATCCCGAAAACTGTTTTTTAGGGGGTTTTTAGGGATTTTTTCCATTTTGTAGACTGCAACATAGATCAATTCAAGGTTTTGTTAATAGATTATGTATAATTTGAAATAAATGAGAATTTAAGGATTATCAAAAATTGGGCATAACACCTTTAAACCCCCCAAAACCATGTTTTTTAAGTTATGTAAGGGTTTTTGCGGGCCTAATGATATTTTTTGAGATCGATACAGCCTGAATCTTTTTTTTCATTTTTTTACGTTATATGGGATTAAAAAATAAGACTAACCGCATTTTTAGCCCACCACCCCCTCCCCCTGTCCCCACAAAAAACGTCAATTTTTCTATTTTTTTTTTTTTTTGTCTTATGTTGTAATTAATTTAAAATTTTTATGAGGCTTCTACAAAACATATCTATTTTTTATAGACCCGTGTGGGTCGAGTGTACAATACATATAACCTCAAAATTCCTTTTTTATTTTTTTAAAACGTATTTTTGACTTCCAATCGATATTTTTATAAAACGTCCAATGAATATAGTACATCTCTCTCTCGCGGACGGCCACTTTAATACATGCTTAGCGCTTATTTTTAATTATTAAAAATAATAGTTAGTAATA
The DNA here is from genome assembly GCF_917563875.1 of Diabrotica virgifera virgifera. Classification (NCBI taxonomy): domain Eukaryota; kingdom Metazoa; phylum Arthropoda; class Insecta; order Coleoptera; family Chrysomelidae; genus Diabrotica; species Diabrotica virgifera. The sequence goes on from NC_065447.1 coordinate 106,358,104, forward strand.
AAATAATGACAAAAATTGCTTTAGGCTATTGCAGGGGGGCTTTAAACTTTGAGTTGGTCACTTTGTGACTTTCATAATAATAATTTTTAATCGAGTTATTAAGCCTTGAAAATAGCCATTTTCGCGTTTTTCAAATATAAAATTGCATGTAACTCGACAACAGTCAATTTTATAGAAAAATCACAAGATACCTTTTTTGCTCAGCTTGATCCAGAGAATCTAAAACAAATTTGTCCGAAGTGAAAAAATTGATTTTTTGAATTCGTTTAAAAAAATGTTTAAAAAATTTTCTTACCGCGGTACTGGCTGGCACCTTGTGGATTTGTTATGAGGACCTGTTTTTGAGTAAGTTTGTGCAAAAAAGTTAATCGGAATAATTTACCTAACGGAACAAGCATACAGCGGGGACTATTTGCATTATGAGCCAAACGTAGATAGTTTGTAAAATATACAAAACACAAAAAAAATTAGCAGCCATCGCAAAAAAAAGTTATACGTACCTATTAAAACACAAAAAAATAAGGTCTATAAAAATAGATGTTCTCTAAAATCCTCAGCTGTGCGTGTGAATTTTTTATAATTTAGAATTTAATAATTACTAACTCTTCTAAATGCGAAATAACCCACAATTTAACTAAAAAATAATTTTATTAACGTTTTAATAACGTCAAAATACAAAATATTAATAAATTAAACAAAAATGTTGCTTGGTAAAAAATCTTCTAATAGTTTAATTTAATCTGACTTATTTATATAGATCGTCCCAAACCATTTTTTCAGTGCGTCACAGATTATCGAATTCTCTCTATCGCATTACAGATGGAAAATAAAATCATTTTTTAGTTAAATTGTGGCCTATTTCCCATTTAGAATAGTTAATTACAAAAATGCCACAAAGAAATAGCTTCAGAACAACATTTATAATTTAATTGCAAACCAACTTAAAAAAAATAAAATCGAAAAATTGATATTTTTGGCTGTGGGGGAGGGGGAGGGGGAATAGGGGAAGTGGGCTAAAATTGCGTTGAGTCCTAATTTTTAAAATCATATAGAACGTAAAAAAATATAAAAAATATTCAGGCTGTATCGACCTCAAAAAAAAAAAAATTAGACCCTCAAAAATCCTTACAAAACTTTAAACAAACATGGTTTTTGGGGGGTTTAAAAGTATTTCGCCCAATTTTTGAATATCCTAATATACTCAGTTATTTCAAATTATACATAATCTATTAACGAAACCTTGAGTTAATCTATGTTGCAGTCTATAAAATGGAGAAACTCCCAAAAAACCCCCTAAAAAAACAGTTTTCCGGATTTTTCAAGATGGCGCACCTGACGGAAAAATCTAAAAAAAATCAGGGAGATAGCTTTTGATAAAATACACAAAATTCAAAAACAACTGGACCTACAGCCAAAAAAAAAGTTATAGGTTTTAAAAAAGTTAAAAAAAAATTGAGGTTATGTACACTCGACTTAAGGGTCCATAAAAAATGGACATGTTTTGTAAAGGCCTCAGCTACACGTGTGAATTTTTTGAAATTTTTAAATCAATTGAAACTCAACTAAAAAAAATTAAATCTAAAAATCTACGTTTTTGGCTCTGGGGGGGGGGTAAGGGGGGTGGCGAGCTAAAAATCCGCGTTATCTCATTTTTTAATTGCACAGAACGTAAAACAATTAAAAAAATTGAATTCTGAGAGTGAGGGCATTTTGCCTATCTTAACGGGGGGTACCCTTTAGAATGAAAGCAAACAAAACAGTATTTTTAACTAATCGTGTTTATTGTGCGATAAAGATATAGTAAAAATATGACTTATTAAATGCATTAACAAATATATTCAAATTCTTGCCAAAAACTAACAATTCTGGATTATACTTATGGCTTTTGGTATCTGGTTCGATGGTAACTTCTTGATGTTGAATGGTACAGCTGTTGACTTCTCTTGACCTGGGTAGATGTTGTGGCCCTAGGTCGGTGCAGCTCTAGTTTACTGGTGGTGTTGGTCGCTGCAGTCTAGTTGCGATGCATCCATGAAGTCTTGGCCTTATGAGTAGCATCACCGGTGATGTTGACGGCTTGAGGCTCCCGAGGGAGACCCTTAGGGAGAAAGGTTTATTTATTATTTATTGACTTATAATGCGTATAAGTGACAATCAAGAAGTTAAAAAACTAAATTGTACCTTTGCCAAATAGTATTCAAAAACTAGTAGAAGGCATGGGTAAATTAAATGGAATTAAGATGAGGAGAATAGTTAAATTACCTGATTACTAAAAGCATATTAATAGATGAAATGAAATATAGAAACCAGACACATGGTTGAACATTTGGGGGTTAGGTATAAGAAAAAATGTTTATAAAAATTAAAAGTAGACTATAAAAAGCTTACAATAAAACTCACCCCAAGAGAATATGTAGTGTTGACGGAAAATGTTTTAACCCCTTCGTGCCGGACCGTCATTCGGCAAGTCGGCTTCTATATACGGATTCGAGCGGCTTCGCGCGGTCTGTTAAAATACAGTATCACACTACAACTAATTAAAGTTAGAGTTAATGTAATGGTAGGGGAGCCAAAGCGGGGATTTTTGCAGTTACTCGAGCGGGTCAGATTATCATATGGGGAGAAACCTGGTACACTGCAGATGTACCTTTACCATATATTGGCTCTTAGCACAGGGGAGTTCGTTAAGGGGGGTCCGAAAAAAAATCTAACCTTAAAAAAACTCGAAATTGTCAAATTACGATAACGTAAGTTAAGTACATGTAAAAGAGTGTATATTTCAAAAATCTGACGATTTGAGCCAGGCGTAAGGAAATTGGTGAGCCCCAAAGTTTCACAAGAAAAAAGCGAATATTTAGCGAAATTAATGACAGATCGAAAAACTAAAAAATATGTGCTCAATATTTTTTAAAAATCTATCGAATGATATAAAACACGACTTCCCAGGGAGAGAGGTGGGGGGTAAATTTAATATTTTAAATACGAATCCCGCGATATTTCGCGAAATGAACATCAGATCGAAAAACTGTGAAATACACTTATTCAATATTTTTGAAAAATCTATCTGATGGCACCAAACACAATCCCCCACGAGAGTGGGGTGAGGGGTTACTTTAAAATCTTAAATAGGAACCCCAATTTTTTATTGCAGATTTGGATTCCTTACGTAAAAATAAGTAACTTTTATTCGAAACATTTTTTCGAATTATGGATAGATGGCGTTATAATCGAAAAAAACTATTTTTGGAAATGAAAAATTAAATTAAAAAATGGCAAGCGCCCACTAAAATGGAAAACTTTACTTAACTTCTTTTGGTTTTAGGACCTTCTCTTCACAACCCAATAGGTCGCCAATGCGCTCGAGTGACTGCACATTTAGCATACTTTGCTCCCCTATCATAATAATAACACTAATTTTAGAAATAAAACTATGTTTATTAAATTTATTATTCTACATAGTATGTGAGTTAAATTAAATTTTATCCATAAAATACCATTTTAAACAACATTTTTTAAAAAAGATAAGCAAGATAATTCGGATGGAATTCCCCAGATTATGTTGTGCTTGATATCGTCCCAGTCTCCTAATCTGGGAAATTCCATCCGAATTATCTTGCAAGGGATAGTAAGGTAAGTTGTAAACAGTAACTTCACCTCCCACACAATCTCATCAGTCAAACATCCAAACAACCTTATCACCAATCAAATTAACTAAATGTGATCTCTTTCTGGACATCACCCACTTTTGGGCGTGGTTTCCCTACTTTTAGAATTGAATAAGGTAATTCGGACGGAACAAAAATACCTGAAATATGATGCAGATGGTGGCACCGCCGTATATGGCAAACGAAAACTCATGATGTACCCGCGTGCATCACCGTACTGGGCGGACAGTCAAGTATGATGCACACGGGTGCATCACCGTACCGAAGGGGTTCATTTTGAAGCTTCTTCGGCTTTTATAGAGAAATTAATTTTCCATTTACCGCTGTGACATTTGGAGCTACAAATATTTCCAGCAGCTTTACATTTGCATTTGTTTTACCAATATCTCGCCGGTACTTCGGACTTTACCCGGGCGCGGGTAATCCTAGGATTATTCGTTTACCTAACTTTACCCTAACCTAATATATACACTACACTGGCAATTAATACTGTCACGCGCTATATGGAGATTTATGTCAGCTTTAATTTGCATTTATTTTACCAATATCTCGCCGGTACTTCGGACTTTACCCGGGAGCGGGTAATCCTAGGATTATTCGTTTACCTAACTTTACCCTAACCTAATATATACACTACACTGGCAATTAATACTGTCACGCGCTATATGGATGTAATACAGTTTTACAGCTATATGGAACTAATAGTTGACACATATTTACCTTTTTGGCCTGTTGAGTACCTACTACACTAAGCATCAAAATTAACGCACCACCTTAAAAATTGGACATTTTTGATGTCCCGTATTTCCTAACACTCTTGTCCGATTTCAGTGATTTTTTAGTATATTACGCTGGTCTGTTTTTTCCTCAAAGCTTGGAACACCTTGTGGAATATTCTAGCGTATACAAAATATTGAAATTAAAACTCAACTGTAGCCTTAAGCTTTCTTAGCATTATACTTTTCGATTCATTCGTTTATGTATGATAATAAAAAAGTTAGGTACTTTCACAACTAGCCATGTTATTCATCAATACAGGGTGCTTCTAAATAAGTGCGACAAACTTTAAGGGGTAATTCTGCATGAAAAAATAATGACCATTTGCTTCATAAACATATGTCCGCAAATGGTTCGTTTCCGAGATACGGGATGTTGAATTTTTTTTTACAAACTGACGATTTATTTGTTGCTCTAAAACCGGTTGAGATATGCAAATAAAATTTAGTAGGTTTTAGGAGGTAGTTATTGCGCAATTTTTGACATACAATTAAGAATTTTATATTCACAAATGGCGTGCAAACGGGTCATATTACCCGGCCATATTACCCGTATGCACACCAATGGTGAATATAAAAGTCTTAAGTGTTTGCCAAAAAATGCGCAATAACTACTTCTTAAAACCTACCAAATTTCATTTGCATATCTCAACCGGTTTTGGAGCAATAAATAAATCGTTAGTTTGTAAGAAAAAATTCAACATCCCGTATCTCGGAAACGAAGCATTTGCGGACATATGTTTATAAAGCAAACGGTCATTATTTTTTCATGCAGAATTACTCCTTAAAGTTTGTCGCGCTTATTTAGAAGCACCCTGTATTGATGAAGAACGTTGCTAGTTGTTAATGGTAGGGGAGCAAAGTATGCTAAATGTGCAGTCACTCGAGCGCTTTGGGGACCTATTGGGTTGTGAAGAGTAGGTCCTAAAACCGAAAAAAGTTAAGTAAAGTTTTCCATTTTAGTGGGCGCTTACCATTTTTTAATTTAATTTTCCATTTCCAACAATCGTTTTTTCCGAATATAACGCCATCTATCCATAATTTGAAAAAATGTTTCGAATAAAAGTTACTTATTTTTACGTAAGGAATCCAAATCTGCAATAAAAAATGGGGACTCCTATTTAGGATTTTAAAGTAACCCCCCACCCCACCTCCGTGGGATGTCGTGTGTGGTGCCATTGTATAGATTTTTCAAAAATATTGAATAAGTGTATTTTACAGTTTTTCGATCTGATGTTCATTTCGCGAAATATCGCGGGATTCGTATTTAAAATAATAAATTTACCCCCACCCCTCTCCGTGGGAAGCCGTGTTTAGTATCATTCGATAGATTTTTAAAAAATATTGAGCACAATTTTTTTAGTTTTTCGATCTATCATTTATTTCGCAAAATATTCGCTTTTTTCTTGTCAAATTTTGGGACTCGCCCATTTCCTTACGCCCGGCTCAAATCGTCAGATTTTTGAAATATACACTCTTTTGCATGTATTTAACTTACCTTATCTTAATCTGACAATTTCGAGTTTGTTTAAGGATAGATTTTCTTTTTCGGGCCCCCCTTAACGAACTCCCCTGTGTTAATAGCCAATATATGGTAGAGGTACATCTGCAGGGTACCAGGTTTCTCCCCATATGATAATCTGACGCGCTCGAGTAACTGCAAAAATCCCCGCTTGGGCTCCCCTACCATAAAGTACCTTACTTTTTTATTATCCAACATAAGCGAATGAATAAAAAAAACATAATGTTAATAAAACCTAAGAGTACAGTTGAGTTTTAATTTCAATATTTTATATACGCCAGAATATTCCACAGGGTGTTCCAAACTTTGAGGAAAAAACACACTATCATTGTTACACATGGTATACAATGAAACTTATCTGTTAAGCAACGATATTATTATATCGATATTTTTAAAGAATAAATCTATCATATACTAAAAAAATCACTAAAATCGGACAACAGGTTTAGGAAACGCAAGACATCAAATATATCCCATTTTTAAGGTGGTGCATTAATTTTGATGCTTGGTGTATTTTTACTTATTTTAATAAAAATGCTTAAAAATCTGCTTAACAACCAAACTTTATACTGACAATGTCATAAATATCACCCCACGAAAATTGGTGGTGAAGTAATTATAATCGTGAATTAATATATTTATACTCATGCTAAATATTTCCTTAACCCCGTCTACAAAGACACTCCGTATTCATCACAAAGCGCTAAAAATAGTTATGAACTAGTTTCAAAATCTAAGGTTTTATTGTTTCACTTAATGACATAAAAGATTCAACGCTGCATAAACAGTTGCATTCAAATCACTCAAAAGGAACAAGCTCTCATTTAAATTTAACAGAATAGAAAATAAGGAGAAAGGAACCAGTCGCAGAGTTATGCTGAGTAGTGCAATTAGGCATATCCATTTCGCATACAGTCAGCTAACGTTATTCTCTGGAGTATTTTCCACAACAGTGTAACAAGAATAGAAGCAGGTGTAATTTTAATGAAATAATGAAATAGGTCAAAATTTAGATTAACTGTTTATATTAAGTGTTGTTTCTAAGTTGCATTTTCCATTACTTCGTTACCGTGATAATGGAAAGAATAATGTTATAATTTTCGAATATGATCAGATCGTTCAACTAAAAAATAGACCGGGCAATATCGTCGCCCCCGCTAGCGCAATTATTCCGATTCGATTTTTTTGCACAAACTTACTCAAAAAGAGGTCCTTATAACATATCCACAGCGTGCCGGGCGGTGCCGTGGTTTAAAAATTTTTTAAACAATTTTTTTTAAACAAATTCACAAAAATAATTTTTTTATTTCCAACAATTTTTTTTTTAGATAATTTGGGTCATTCTGAGCAAAAAAGGTCTCCTGTCATTTTTCTCTAAAATTGACTGTTGTCGAGTTATACGCGATTAAATATTTGAAAAATGCGAAAATGGCCATTTTCAAGGCTTCATAACTCGATCAAAAATTATTATTATGAAATTCAAAAAGTGACAAAATCAAGATTCAAATATCTTCTTCAAAGTCTTGAAGAGATTTTGGCATTATTTTATTACAAAGCTGTTACTTTTAGTTATTAACAATTAGCGCTATAGTCCAACTGTATCGTAACCCCCGTTAGTCGGTAGGCACCCTGTGGATATATTAATAGGACCTTTTTTGAGTAAGTTTGTGCAAAAAAATTTGGAATATACCGCTAATTGTTAATAACTAAAAATAACAGCTTTGTAATAAAATAATGACAAAAATCTCTTCAGGACGCTGAAGAAGGTATTTCAATCTTAATTTTGTCACTTTTTGAATTCCATAATAATCATTTTTAATCGACTTATGAAGCCTTGAAATGGCCATTTTCGCATTTTTCAAATTTTTAATCGCGTATAACTCGACAACAGTCAATTTTAGAGAAAAATGACAAGAAACCTTTTTTGCTCAGAATGACCCAAATTATCTAAAAAAATTGTTGGATATGAAAAAATTATTTTTATGAATTGGTTTAAAAAAATTGTTTAACAAATTTTTCGGCCACGGCACCGCAAGGCACCCTGTGGATATGTTATGAGGACCCCTTTTTTAGTAAGTTTGTGCAAAAAAATCTGATCGAAATTGTTCCGCTAACGGGGGCGACGATACAGTTAGACTATAGCGCTAATTGCTAATAACTAAAAATTACAGCTTAGTAATAAATTAATGACAAAAATCTCTTCAGAACACTGAAGAAGGTATTTGAATCTTGATTTTCTCACTTTTTGAATTTCATAATAATCATTTTTGATCGAGTTATGAAGCCTTGAAAATGGCCATTTTCGCATTTCTCAAATTTTTAATCGCGTATAACTCGACAACAGTCAATTTTAGAGAAAAATGGCAAGAAACCTTTTTTGCTCAGAATGACCCAAATTATCTAAAAAAAATTGTTGGAAAAACAATTTATTTTTGTGAATTTGTTTAAAAAAAATTGTTTAAAAAATTCTTCGACCACGGCACCGCCCGGAACCCTGTGGATATGTTATAAGAACCTCTTTTTGAGTAAGTTTGTGGAAAAAAATCTAATCGAAATAGTTCCGTTAACGGGGGCGACGATACAGTTAGACTATAGCGCTAATTGTAAATAACAAAAAATAACAGCTTTGTAATAAATTAATGACAAAAATCTCTTCAGAACGCTGAAGAAGGTATTTGAATCTTGATTTTGTCACTTTTTGAATTTCATAATAATCATTTTTGATCGACTTATGAAGCCTTGAAAATGGCCATTTTCGCATTTTCGAAATTTTTAATCGCGTATAACTCCACAACAGTCAATTTTAGAGAAAAATGACAAGAAACCTTTTTTGCTCAGAATGATCCAAATTATCTAAAAAAAATTGTTGGGAATAAAAAATTTATTTTTGTGAATTTGTTTAAAAAAAAGGTTTAAAAAATTTTTCGACCACGGCACCGCCCGGCACCCTGTGGATATGTTATAAGGACCTCTTTTTGAGTAAGTTTGTGCAAAAAAAATCGAATCGGAATAATTGCGCTAGCGGGGGCGACGATACTGCCCGGTCTAAAACGGCTTGCAAAAAGTAATTACAAGAGCATACAGCGAATAATAGTAAGTAACTTAAAAATGCGTGGACAGAGAAATAAATATGGGAGACAAAAAATAAACTAATTGTAGTCCCCAAAAAAACTATCATCATCAATCAGCCAATCGCGTCCACTGCTGGACATAGGCTTCCTTCAGTTCTTTCCAGTGTTCTCTACACTGGGTTACTTGTAGCCAGTTTCCTGTTACTTTTTGTATGTCGTCGGTGATCGTCCTAGGCTTATTTTATAATTTCTACGCCTCGATTCCATGATTCGTCAATGCCACCGTCCATTTTGTGTCCTAGCTAAGTGCCCTGCTCAGTTCCATTAAGTGCCGTAGCTCTTTAGACGACGTCTTGAACTCCTGATCCAGTGGCGTGCTGACCATATAAATGAAACGGTGCAATAACCGAGAGGCCGCGGCCTCTTGAGGCCGGTCAAATAAGTTTTATTTACAAAATTACCGGAAGTATCGAAAAACGATGGGATCAAGACATATTGTCTTATGATGATATAAGCACTCTACATCCTAAAAATTTTGACAATAAAAAGTGGTATACATACGTTTAATAACATTTTTCTACAACCGTGTTAAAAATGCAATTTTTAGCACTCCATACGAGCGTTAAAAATGCTACTTTAAGGCACTAGTGCTTTAAAATTTTTATGGCACTGCAGTTCGTATTGACCGTTTAGGCAATTTTGATGTAATGTCAAAAAAATATAAAAATGGAATGTCAGTCAAGTTCAAGTAAAAGTTTTGTAGATATTGTCCTGTAATTACGTTTGTAGAAAAAACATTGTATGATATGCGTGTTAAAAAGTACATATTTAAGGCACTCATGTGAATTGCAGAACTCGCTTCGCTCATTTTGCAAACTTTCACATGCGTGCCTTAAACTTGTACTTTTAACACTTATATCATAAATAATTATTAAATCAGTTACTGAAAAATTAAGAAACTTTTATCCTACCACATCTGCGACTGCAATTAGAGAAGAAGTCATCGATTTTACTGAGATAAATGGAGTGTATTAAAAAATAGTAAAAAAATGAATAACCATTTTCAATTTCGTTGCAAAACGAAAATACAGCCGAACCATATTCCAGTCCAATCAGAGAGTGCTGCAAGCACCTCTACCGGTTTCGAAACTTATTAGTCTCTCATCAGGAGGCACATATGCTGCCCTCCCTGATCCAACCAAAACAAACCCCAGCGTGCAGTCCCGAATTGCAACGAACGAAATGGCATAGATGCCCTAGCGGCAACTGCTAGCAAAAGACTAAGTTTTCACTCTAATGGCATATAACATATCCCACCAGAATGAAAACAATGGGAACCTTCTCTGGTTACACCTCCGAGGCTTCTACAATTTGCAAGCCATACGGATGCTGAGACTAAGGAAGATGAGGGAATTCTACAATTTACAATTCACGTCACATCTGCTCAGCGCGGTAAAGTTCCAACGAGACTGGTTCCCTTCATACTCCACACAGAGTAAATGTAAATCAAAAATGAATAACCATTTTCAATTTCGTTGCAAAACGAAAATACAGCCGAACCATATTCCAGTCCAATCAGAGAGTGCTGCAAGCACCTCTACCGGTTTCGAAACTTATTAGTCTCTCATCAGGAGGCACATATGCTGCCCTCCCTGATCCAACCAAAACAAACCCCAGCGTGCAGTCCCGAATTGCAACGAACGAAATGGCATAGATGCCCTAGCGGCAACTGCTAGCAAAAGACTAAGTTTTCACTCTAATGGCATATAACATATCCCACCAGAATGAAAACAATGGGAACCTTCTCTGGTTACACCTCCGAGGCTTCTACAATTTGCAAGCCATACGGATGCTGAGACTAAGGAAGATGAGGGAATTCTACAATTTACAATTCACGTCACATCTGCTCAGCGCGGTAAAGTTCCAACGAGACTGGTTCCCTTCATACTCCACACAGAGTAAATGTAAATCAAAAATGAATAACCATTTTCAATTTCGTTGCAAAACGAAAATACAGCCGAACCATATTCCAGTCCAATCAGAGAGTGCTGCAAGCACCTCTACCGGTTTCGAAACTTATTAGTCTCTCATCAGGAGGCACATATACTGCCCTCCCTGATCCAACCAAAACAAACCCCAGCGTGCAGTCCCGAATCTTTGCCAGCGTGCAGTTCCCAGCGTGCAGTCTTTTGCTAGCAGTTGCCGCTAGGGCATCTATGCCATTTCGTTCGTTGCAATTCGGCACTGCACGCCGGGGGTTTGTTTTGGTTCAGAGGTACAGAAATATGAAGGATGATATTATTAATCTAAGTGATAATGAACATGAAGTAACAAAGGATAATATTGTTGATACCGTGAAAACTTCCCCTCCATGTGGTACTAAAAAGTATAAAGATTATTATGTAGCTTGCTGTTACGCTATTTTGCATGGGTACAACTTATATCGGTGTGCTTATCCAAATTGAAATATAGAATATAGGTAAGCATTTATTAACTCTTTCAGTGATACGAGTATCTTGTGAAAGAAGCTTTTCATCATTGAAATATATAAAAAATCGGTTAAGAAATACTTTAACACAAGATCACTTGGAATAATTTATGCTAATGGCTAAAATTAATCATATAATCTACGAATCTACTCAAAAGTCTACTTTAATGCGGAAATTATTGATCGAGTTACTTATTTTATAAAATAATTGCAAAAGAATGTTTAGATTATTACGTTGTATTAACATTTAGATATCGTTAAATAAAGTATTTGTACTGTAGTTTTATGTATTTGTACTCTTTTGTCTAATTGATTTACTAAAGTTCAACTTAATTCATTGGAAAATTCTCAAAATTTTACTTTACTTTTACATATCTTACAATTGCATTAAATTCGTATATATTTATTCAGGAAATTATGGTTTGTGCCTTACTGAAAGGAATGGTGTTATACATGTGGTAATGTTTATTATGTAAGATTGCTTATTCTTAATTAAAAAAACATAGCATATTTTAAAACAATCAATCAATTCAGTTTTATGTTTGATTTAAAATAATTTATATTTTTATATATTTATATATTTTTTAAATAACGAAGAAAAAATCCTGACAATAGAAGGTAAAATAAGGATGAGAGGCCGCTTTTCTATAAAATCACTGGGCCGCTTGAAAAGTTCCAGCACGCCACTGTCCTGATCTTTGCCTGATTTGTTGGTTTGTTATGACAATGTGGTCTCGAAGCATTGCACGTTCCATGGCTTGTTGTGTAACTCTGAGTTTATTCGCGGATTTTTGCGTGTGTTAAAGTCTCTGCTCCATAAGTTTGTACAGGCAAAACACATTGATTATAAACTTTTCTCTTGAGACACATGGGAATTGAACTTTTTATAATATGGCGTAGTTTACCAAATGCTGCCCATGTAAGACCTATTCGCCTCTTCATTTCGTGTGTTTTATTGTCTCTGCATATTTTGATTTCGTGCCCAGATATTTGTAAGTGTATGTATGTTAAACTTTTTTCTTTAGTTCAATAGTTTGAAACAAATCTTTAGACGTTAATTTGACTGCCTTATCTTCAATGCAAATGAATGAAAATTTGCAGACATATGCATTCGCAGGAATAATACAAGAATAACCAATAATTTTTTTTGTTTATTAATTGTTTAAATAAAAAAACGATTTTAATGGAAAACGCTTAAATTTTCTTGTTTTTTTACAATGTAGAAACTAGAAACTTTTACAGATTGTTGCTAATTATATGAACTATACATAATTTCACTTTTTACGTTAATTGTTTATGTTATGCTTCATAAATAAAAAATAGAGTTTTAAATTTTTGCCGAATCCGATTACTTTTCATGCTTTACATCGTGTTTATAAACATCCTAAGCCGCGACGATTTTGAACGCTCATATCTTTGTTTATATAAATATCGGCGTTTATTTGTGTCAAATTTCAATACGATACGAAACAAAACTTTAACCAAAACTCGAATTCAAAAAATTCATGTTTTAACGTAGTCTTAGAAAAATCACCGGTAGAATTAGAATTCGTAATTCGCGAGAAACACCGTGTAATAGTTAAGAAGAGATAGAAAGACTGGGAAAACTGTAATAGGTGTAAATAATGATTTTGATTTAAGAAATGTATGAAGAACTTACAGAAAATGTACAATGTATGTAACAAATGTTGAACTAAATGCAAAAAATGTGTCTACCATATACACAGTGGCGTGCTGGCCATATAAATGAAACGGTGCAATCACCGAGAGGCCGCGGCCTCTTGAGGCCGGTCAAATAAGTTTTTTTCGCAAAAATTTTAGATATATCGAATGATATTAACAAGACATTTCAAAAACAATTTTAATTTTTGTTAATTATAAAATACAGTTTAAGTAAATGAATACGACTCTATGTACATAAATTATTGCTACAGATAATATTTATTTTCATTCATGCAAGTATATTTCTGGTTTTCCAATTTCCTTCGAACATCTAATAAATACGTAGGTACACTGCAGAATATAAAAATGGAAAAAAATTTTGCACAAGAGTTTTCCAAAAATATGAGAAACATAATGATAGACTCATTCAAATTTTTAAAAGTATCGAAAAACGATTTAATCAAGGAAAATCGTCATCTACATCCGGCACTCTACCTACATCCTAGAAATTTTGATACAATTAAAAATGGTAATACTTATACCTTTGACGACATCTAAATCATTTATTGAAAAATTAAGAAATTTTTATCCTACCATATCTGCGACTGCAATTAGAGAAGAACTCGTTGATTTTGCTGATAAATAAATTGTATTAAAAATAGGATTTTGCAAAATACTAAAATTATAGATAGAAGATCGAGTTAATGATGAATATGTTCAGACTACAGAAAATATGAAGAATGATATTAATCTAAGTGATAATGAACATGAAGTAACAAATGACAATGTTGTTGATACCGTGAAAGCTTCACCTCCGTGTGGTACTGAAAAGTGTAAAGATTATATAGCTTGCTGTTACCCTGTCTTTCATAAGCAAAACTTCTATCATTGTACTTCGACTAGATAGGTCATTCGACCTACCTATGTAGCTAGTTCCAACTACTTTGGATTTGAAGTTTTTAACCTGATGATGGACTGATAAGTCCGAAAACATTTGTTTTGTACTAGTGATGTACCCACTTAAAGTCCAACTTAGATCTTTTTTAGAAAATTTTAATAAATTATATACCATCTACCTACAAGAGGAGATTTTTACTTCCTTAGTAATCAAAGTTTTATGTTTGATTTACAAATAATTTATATTTTTGTATTTCTGTTTTTGTTTTATAAATAACGAGTAAAATATTCTTATAAATGGAAGGTAAAATGAGGATGAGAGGCCGCTTTTCTATAAATTCACCGGGCCGCTTGAAAAGTTCCAGCACGCCACTGCATATACATCCTTTTTTTAAACATGACGATATATTTTAATGTTTGCAAAGTGTGAGACTAAAAAGTAAAAAATAAAAAAATATAAAAAAATGTTTTTAAGAAACGTTTTTCTTTAGTTACGAGTGACTAAAATTAAAAATATATAAAAAAAATTAACTAAAAAGCAAAAAATAAAAAAAATATTCAAATTTGAAGGATTATTCGAAAAAAAAAACTGTTAGTCAGATTAAGTACACAAAAATTTCACACATTCGTTAGAAAATTGAAAAGATCTAAAACATTCGTTAAAGAAAAGCGTGGGGCGCGTCTTGATCGAATAAACGGTTTGAGGATAGATACTTTTTTACTTTTCGCGCCCCACGCGTTTATTTATCTCTGCCTTATAATGTATTTTTGCTTCACTTATACTGCCACATAGAACACCATAAAAAGAATAAGGGAAGTATTACACTTTACAGTTATTAGTCTTCATCGCTCTCTTCGTCTATTACAGGTATAACATCTGTATTGTCAAAGAGTTTTGTAAGATAAGTTTCTGCTGGCTTGATGATTTTTGTAAAGTATCTTCCATGCGACAAATATTATATTAAGTCAGCCACATGCAAACAAGAGCCTATGGTTATGATGTCGTTTGCACCACTACAACAGTATCTAGCGTTTAATGTTTTCCAAACCATCTATGTTTGGCTTGAATACTCCAGGCCGTATGCTCGCCCCCGTTAGATAAATTATTCCGATTCGTTTTTTTGCACAAACTGGCTCAAAAACAGGTCCTTATAACAAATACACACGGTGCCAGGCAGCAACGCGGCCGGAAAATTGTTTAAACAATTTTTTAAACAAATTCAAAAAATTAATTTTTTCACTTCGGACAAATTTTTCACTTTGTTTTAGATTCTCTGGATCATTCTGAGCAAAAAAGGTCTCTTTGATTTCTCTCTAAAAATGATTGTTGTCGAGATATACGCGATTTAAACTTTGAAAAACGCGAAAATGGCCATTTTCAGTAAAAACCTTAATTCTTCGCAACAATAACAAGTTATCCAAAAGAAACAAATAATGGTGTGAAATTCATGGTGATTCAATATAAGTTTGGTTCTGTATACAAAGAAGGCCGCCTAAGAAATGTAGTTAGTAGTTCATTTCTCTATGAATATTACAGCGGTAAATCGGTTAAGACAGGGGTCGGCAACATGCGGCACGCGGGCCGCATGCGGCCCTTTGAAACTTTTTACGCGGCCCGTCATTGCACTAATGCATGGGTCACCAATTAGCGGACCGCGGTCCGCATCCAGACCGTGGGTTAATTTTGTGCGGACCGTCAATAAATTCAGAATATATCTAGTTTTTGGCAACTTTGAAAATGTTTGGCCATGAAATTGTGTACTATGTTTGGCTCAACTTATGTGTGCGAAGCCGCTTTATCAAGAATGAACTTTATTAAAAATCGGTAGAGATCTCACTTAACACATGAATATTTCGACTCCCTAATGAGACTCAGTTGCACTAAACTCACTTCAAAAACAGGTTGTACATAAAAAAATGTCATTTTTATCTCTGATAATTTAATTTTGTAAAGAGTTTCTCCCCTTATTCTTATACTTACTAATCATTAATTTTGAAATTAAGTAAACTGTAATATAAAATTGTCATGTGCATTTTTTATATTCATTTCTTCTCTACTATATGTTAAGTAGGAGTACTTGTCAGATGTGCATTTAATTAAAATGATTTTCAGATTTAAAAAGTTTGCAACAAACACTTTGCATTGAAACTGATGTAGAAAAGATAACATGTTAATTAGCATTTTGTACTATGATTATCTATTTTAAATTCCTCAGTTTCCTTTAAAATATAAATTCCTAACTTTTAAAATATTCTCAGTACCAATTTACAATACTGCTGTTTTCAAAATATACTGATAATAACATCAAAACAATGAATTTATATTTTATTTATTGTACCAGGAAAACTTACAGGAAAGTATACAGTACCTAACCAAAAACAATAAGATATTATTAGTTTTCCTTTCCATATTAGTCCATGTAGTCCAGAAAGCCACTGCGCATCCGCTAGGAAAAATATTCTAATTCGGATTTTTTGCACAATCTTACTCAAAAAGGACTCCTTTTAACAAATTTCCATGTTGCCAGTCCCAAAAGGTGGTCAAAAATTTTTTAAACGTTTTTTTTTTTGTTTTTTTCCTAAAATTATTTTTATTGCATGTAAAAAAGTTTTTTTAGGTTTTTTGGATCATTCCAAACAGAAAAGGTCTTTAGTGACTTTTTTCTAAAAATGATAGTTTTTGACATATAAGCGATTAAAAATTGAAAAATTGCGAAATCGGCCATTTTTAACCCTCAAAGAATTGCGAAATCGGCCATTATTAACCCTCAAAGACTATGTGAAAAACTGAAAATTTGAATGTTGCCAAGGTAGGTAGATATCCTTTAAACATCGATTGATGAAATCCCGAAGAGTTTTTTGCAATACATTATTCAAAACTCCTTTGTTTTTTAATTGCGAATCAAGCGTGCGCGACACTATTTTCCACCGAGAGTATGGTGCAAATGAAAGGAATAAATTCGTTATTTCGAAAATCGGCGACTTTAAGGAAAAATCCCGAAACAGGTCGAATTTTATTTTTAAGTTATGATATTGTGGCATGTATGGTATACTAGTGACGTCATCCGTGTGGGCGTGATGACGTAATCGATGATTTTTTTAAATGAGAATAGGGGTCGTGTGGTAGCTCGTTTGAAAGGTTCTTCAATTCTCTATCAAGTAATGTAAACATTTACATAATTTCTTATACAGGGTGTCCTTCTACTTCTTTTTTTGTCAAATAATTTAATTTAATAAAAATTTTTTGGACACCCTGTATAAATAATTATGTAAATGTTTATATTACTGAATAGAGAATTGAAGAACTTTTCAAATGAGCTAGCACGCGACCCCTATTCTCATTTAAGAAAATCATCGATTACGTCATCACGTCCAGATGGATGACGTCACTAGTATACCATATATGCCACAATATCATAACTTAAAAATAAAAATCGACCTGTTTCGGGATTTTTCCTTAAAGTTGCCGGTTTACGAAATAACGAATTTATTCCTTTCATTTGCACCATATTGTCGGTGGAAAATAGTGTCGTGCACGCTTGATTAGCAATTAAAAAACAAAGGAGTTTTAAATATTGTATTGCAAAAAACTTTTCGGGATTTCATCAATCGATGTTTAAAGAATATCTACCTACCTTGGCAACATTCAAATTTTCAGCTTTTCACATAGTTTTTGAGGGTTAAAAATGGCCGATTTCGCAATTTTTCAATTTTTAATCACTTATATGTCAAAAACTATCATTTTTAGAGAAAAGTCACTAAAGACCTTTTCTCTTTGGAATGATCCAAAAAATTTAAAAAAACTTTTTTCCGTGCAAAAAAAATAATTTTAGGAAAAAAACAAAAAAAAACGTTTAAAAAATTTTTGACCACTTTTTGGTCCTGGCAACATGCAAATTTGTTAAAAGGAGTCCTTTTTGAGTAAGATTGTGCAAAGAATCCGAATTAGAATATTTTTCCTAGCGGATGCGCAGTGGCTTTCTGGACTAATGTGTGAGGCCACTTTCGTATGAAAAATGTTTCTGACTCGGTTTCTTTGCGGATTCCTGTTCAAAAATGTCCCCTTTAAACAAATCAGAAGGGTGCCGGGTAAAACAATTTTTTAAGCAAATTCAAAATTACTTTTTTGCCTCTAAAAATATATTTTTAGGTTTCTTGGGTAATTGTAAACAAAAAAGGTCTCCTGTCATATTTCTGGAAAGTTTATAGTTTTCGAGTTATAAGCGATTTAAAATCTGAAAAATGCAAAAATATGCATTTGCGATAGTTGGAAACTCTTAAGTTTTAATAAAATGACAATATTTTTTGTTTAAAATTAACCAAAAATGCTAAAAACATTTTTTCGGGGGCAAGAAAGGTGATGTTTTGAATTTGTTAAAAAAAATGTTAAACAATTTCTGTCCAAAAATTTCGCCTGCCACCCTACTGATTTGTTGATATGGGATATTTTTTAACAAGAATCATTTTAACAGAACATCCAGACACAGGCAGAATAAATCCGGAGCCCGGAAGTGTCATAGGTTTTCGAAACGGACCCTCATGGAAACTAATTGGTGACCCCTGCACTAATGTAATTTTAGGAAAAATCAATAAACTTATGAAAAACAATGAAATAAAGACAGATCGACAACAGACGCTTAAGGACAAGAGTTGCATAGACCGAAATTCACTAAAATATAAGGAACTTAACAAGGCAATAAAAAAAAGGATAAGACAAGACATCAGGGACTAAAATGCCGAAAAAATCGAAAATATTATAAGGAAAATCAAGAAGATGAAAGTGTTAAAAACTCTAAATTGGAAAGACAGACAACAAATACACCTGATAACAGATATAAGTGGAATCACTATGAATGACAAAAATAATTTAATAAATATTATTAAATATTACTATTTATACAGATTTAAATTCGTCAACATAGAAAAACCAGAAAACCGCGGTATGGAAATATTAAATGTAAAATCTGAACTACCAAAATTACTAACGAGGACGTTATAAATGCCTTAAAATAGATGAAAGCTGAATATAGATTAAGATCAACACAGAGGTCCATCGAACAAGCTATGTTAGGACTAAGCTGAAAGGACATAAACGAAAATAAGGACGTGTGACGCAGGACGAAGGTGGAAGATGCAATTGGAAAAATTGCGTAAATAAAATGGAACTGGCCATGACAAAGCAATGAAATGTGGTCGCGAAACATTATACATTGGAGATCACACGAGGGCGGTCATACTAAAGCAAAACCACAAAAACGATGGCTAGACGACGTCAAAGCAGAAATGGGTAGACACTGACACTAAATAGCACAAAACAGAGAGAAGTGAAGAACTCTTGGGGAGACCTTTGGCCAGGGATGGATGCAAACAGACTGAAGAATAAGACTATTTAAGCTACATTTGAATATGCGGCCCGCAAAAAAATTTTATTTTGAACATGGCCCGCCATCCGAAAAAAGTTGCCGACCCCTGCGTTAAGAGATCGAAATAGCAAACGGTAGGACAAAGTTATCAGTCTAAGCTTAAAAAGATAAACAAAATCGGGCTTTGTTTAAAAAATTGCGTAAATAAAATGGAACTGGCCATGACAAAGCAATGAAATGTGGTCGCGAAACATTATACATTGGAGACCACACGAGGCCGGTCATACTAAAGCAAAACCATAAAAACGATGGCTAGACGACGTCAAAGCAAAAATGGGTAGACACTGGCACTAAATAGCACAAAACAGAGAGAAGTGAAGAATTCATGGGGAGACCTTTGTCCAGGGATGGATGCAAACAGACTGAAGAATAAGACTATTTAAGCTACATTTGAATATGCGGCCCGCAAAAAAATTTTATTTTGAACATGGCCCGCCATCCGAAAAAGGTTGCCGACCCCTGCGTTAAGAGATCGAAATAGCAAACGGTATTCTTTTTCTCATGATCATCTTCCAGTGCGTCACAGTTTTTCGATTTCTTTCTAAAGCATTAAATTGTATGTGACAGAAAAAAAGGCACGTCGGTGATTACTTCTAGTTCTGTGATTATTCTAGTTGTCCATAGATGGCGCCATAATTAAAAAAAAATAATTTTTTTTAGTTAGATAATAATATTACAAATATAATCTGTATAATTTATAAGACTATACAAATCAAAGAAAATACCATTTTATAAATGCAAGAAACACATTTGATTTGTTTTTATTCTAAATTGAAAATAAAATGTGACAACTGTCAGATTTAACTAAAATGTCATGTTAGAATAAATGTCATAAATGTGTATTATCACGGACTTACCCTTTTTCCTATCATTTGTGACGCACTGAAAAATGATCATGAAAAGGACAATAGGACAAAGTTATCAGTCTAATCTTAAAAAGATAAACAAAATCGGGCTTTGTTTTTTAAGTAATTTTTGGTAGTGTAGAAGTTTAAAATTGCTTACAATAACCTAAGCAGTTCTTAATTAAATCCTCCTTTAGGCTGTACCGTGTTTATTCCACGTGTCAGACCCAAGTGATCACAAAAATTAAAACAAAATTTTCATACCGATATGAAATCTCTCTAATTATACAGATTCGTTATGAGCCCGTTAAATAAATGAAAACCGGGTTAAACACTCTGTCAATTTTCTAGTCGACCGCAAACCAATTTCAACAATTACACACATGGATGGCTTCCCGCTTAAGCGCATAGGAACACACATCGCCATAATGGTTCTATTAACATCGCAAATAATTTTTATCCGGAACCGGGCATTTGTAGTACAAAGACAAGTAAAAGATCACTGTTTTATCTCCGAGAGGCTCCGTCTAGCAGAATTTAAATTGCTCTTTTTGAGTCTGTGCCACAACGGGAGTGTAGACAGCAAAAGATTGCTTTTAAAACAAAAGCTGCAGCCGTATCATTTGATTTTCGTTGCGACGACATACTTGAGCGGATTATAAGGTAGACTTTAGAGGATTAGAGCATATTTTAAGACGCGGATTTCATAAACTTATCCAGATTTTCTAAAGCGTAATTTCTTTAAAAGCTTCTTAAACTTCTAAGAAATATTTAGCAGGAAATTATATTTTACGTTAAATTCGTAATAAAGTTTTCCTATTATATGTTAGTTAAACAGAGTATATAATATAGAGGATAGGGGGAACAAAAAGGAACACTGGGAACAAAAAAAAATACTCTTTGTTGTTTAAATAATTTGGGGCATCTCATAATCTTCCTTTATTTCTTTCTTTCTTTCTTCCTTTCTTTCTTTCTTTCTTTCTTTCTTTCTTTCTTTCTTTCTTTCTTTCTTTCTTTCTTTCTCCCCTTCCTTGTACCCTATCAGGGTCTCGGATTTGGGATCGCTATTTTAATTTACATTCATCCATCTCTTCCATTCTTTTCTATATTCCGCCATTATTTTTAATTCCTCGAGTGATTTTCCTTTAACTTTTCCCGCCTCTACTATTTGCTGTATCCATTTATTTCTTGGTCTGCCTCTTTTTCTTTTTGCAATGTTCCTTGCTTCGTGGACTCTTCTCGTAATTCTGTTGGGTTGCATCCTCACCAAATGCCCATACCAATTCATTTGTCTCTTTTTTAGTTTATTCATTTTTGGTTCTTGGTTGGCCATTCTCCTAATATTTTTGTTGCTTAATCTATCCCATTTTGTCTTTCCAACTATTCTTCTTAAATGTCTCACCTCCATTGCATTTATTCTGCTCTTATGTTTTTCCAGAATTGTCCAGTTTTCACTTGCATAGAGCACAGTTGGCATCACTATTGTGTTATACAGGGTGTCCAGAAACTCTACCGACAAACGAAGACAGGAGATTTTTCAGATAATTTTAAGATAATTTAACCCAATTCACTTAGTCCGAAAATGCTTCCTAAGGGAGCTAGAGCTCTTTGAAGATGGCGTCTTGTAATTAGTTTTTCTTAAATACCTCCAGAATGCTTTTATTTAGAAAAACAAAAATTGATACGCGTATTTATCTTCAAGATATAAATCTAATCCATCTATTGCAAATTTCTAGTACCGATCATAGGCGTCCGTTTTAGGTAGGGCAACGGTTATTTTATCGCATAACTTTTTTATCTTTAACTTTTATGCATTTATGACACTGGATTATTAAATTGTGAAGTATTCTAGTACTAAAAGGTACTCTCGTTTTAAATCGGTAGGGCACACCGTTTTCTAGAAAAATCGATTTGAAAATTTTTCGCTGTATGAATAAAAAAAAATTTCAAAAAAAACTGTTTAGAAAGACGAAAACTGGTACATTTATTTATATTCCAGAGATAAATCGATTTCATTAAATGCGAATTTCTAGTACTGGTCATAGACGTCCGTTTTGGGGAAGATCAACAGTTATTTTATAGCATACCTTTCTTGTCTTGAATTTTTGAGCATTTTCGACACTAGATTATTAAATTATGAGGTATTCGAGTACTAAAAGTTACTCTTACTTTATGTTTGTAAAATACTTCTTTTGTTGTTGAAAAGTTCTTTCAATTTTTTTTCAAATTCCAAGAACGAACAACTTTCAAATCGATTTTTCTAGAAAACGGTGTGTCCTACCGACTTAAAGCAAGAGTACCTTTTAGTACTAGAATACCTCAGAATTTAATAATCTGGTATCAGAAATGCATAAAAGTTAAGGACAAAAAAGTTATGCGATAAAATACCCGTTGCTCTACCCAAAACGGACGCCTATGACCAGTACTAAAAATTTGCAATGGATGGAATCGATTCATCTCTAAAAAGTAAATAAGCATACCAATTTTCGTTTTTCTAAATAGACGCGTTCTGGAGGTATTTAAGAAAAACTAATTTCATGACGCCATCTTCAAAGAGCTCTAGCTCCCTTAAGAAGCATTTTCGGACTAGGTGAATTGGGTTAAATTGTCTTAAAATTATCTAAGAAATCTCCTGTCTTCGTTTGTCGGTAGAGTTTCTGGACACCCTGTATATGTTTATTTTTGTCTCTCTTGCAAGTTTTCTTTTCCCCAATATTGGGGCTAAGGCATAGTATAACTTGTTTGGTTTCTTTGCTCTATTTGTTATTTCCCAGTCTATTTTTCCGTCGTTAGTAAAGATACTTCCCAGGTATTCGTAAGTTGTTACTATTTCCAGTTC
This sequence comes from Diabrotica virgifera virgifera, assembly GCF_917563875.1. NCBI lineage: Eukaryota > Metazoa > Arthropoda > Insecta > Coleoptera > Chrysomelidae > Diabrotica > Diabrotica virgifera. The sequence goes on from NC_065447.1 coordinate 106,381,292, forward strand.
TGAGTTTTTGAATTTTATCTTTGTTTAATTTTCTTCTTTGCCGTTGATTATCATTATCTTACTTTTTTCCTCGTTTATTTCCATTTTTAGCTATTCTATTTCCTCTACCCATATATCCATTAGTCTCTGCATTTTGTTCTCGTAATCTGCTATTAGTACTATGTCCTTCGCATACATTAAGGACTCTATTGTTACCGGTTGTAATCTATGGTATCCTATTATTATCTGTAGTTGGTTGGTTCTTGCTCTAGTTTTTCTTATTAATTCATTCACTACGATTATGAATAGCAAAGGGCTGAGACTCTCTCCTTGTTTAATACCTCTATTCCAATTAAATTCTTCTGATCGTTTCCCTGCTATTTGTACTCTTCCTTTTACCTCTTTGTAAGTACTTTCTATAATTTTTATCAATCTGTTTGGTACATTTATTTTCCTCAAGCATTCCCCTATAATTTGCCTTTCTATCGTGTCAAGTGATGCTCTTAGGTCTATGAATGCTAATACCAGTTTTCCCCCGGTGTCTATGCATCTTTCGATTAGGTTCCTGATGGTATATATGTTTTTTATTTACGGGCAAGCCCAATTCAGAAAATATTATTACAAAAAAAATATTACAAAGAGAAAAGCAAAACCATAAACAGTGTCAACACAAATAACAAATATTATAATATATGTATTGGATAACAAAGCTAATAAGTTAAAAGAAAACAAGAACATTACGATATAAAATACAAACAAAGTTTAAGCTTAAAAAATTGCTGATAGAAATTATATCACTAACATTGTATGTTGAACAAATGGTTTTTAAATCTATCCAAGGAATTGCAGAATATATTTACGTCATTTAGAGAATTTGCAAGTCTAAGTGTTCGTGGTAAAAAATTGTTGTAAGTATAGTTATATCTATGAAAGCTTATGTGAAAAGTTTGAGTTTGTCTTGTTGACCGAGTAGGTACAAAAAGACCAATTTTTGACAGAAGATCAGCTACTATTACCGTTAATAATGCTGAATAAGTTTGTCAGATCTTTTCTGACAGCAGAAGAGACAGCAAAAGATTGCTTTTAAAACAAAAGCTGCAGCCGTATCATTTGATTTTCGTTGCGACGACATACTTGAGCGGATTATAAGGTAGACTTTAGAGGATTAGAGCATATTTTAAGACGCGGATTTCATAAACTTATCCAGATTTTCTAGAGCGTAATTTCTTTAAAAGCTTCTTAAACTTCTATCAAATATTTAGCAGGAAATTATATTTTACTTTAAATTCGTAATAAAGTTTTCCTATGTTAGTTAAACAGAGTACAGTGGAACCTCGATAAGTCGGATTAATCGGGACCGCGGCCGATCCGGGTTATCGAAAATCCGGGTTATCGAAAATCGGGGTTAGGCGGAGGATATGGTAAAAATTAATAAAACATGGTATACTTACAGATAAACTCCATAATAATTTCAAAAACATGAAATACATATGGACAATCCAGTACTGTTGTACTCTCTAAATTACGTACAGTTGTAATAGAGTATTGTTCATTTTTTGGTAAAAACTCAGTCAAACTGAAAAAATGTTTGTTTTGTCTAATGAAAATTGGTCCGGGTTAGCCGGACTTCCGGGTTAGTGGAGGCCGACTTATCGGGGTTCCACTGTATATAGTATAGGTTATAGGGGGAACAAAAAGGAACACTGGGAACAAAAAAAATGCTGTTTGTTGTTTAAATAATTTGGGGTATCTCATAATCACTACATTTAAATCTAAATCGAATTTTTGTGCAAGCTCTAGTTTTTGGTATATACTCCGCTAATAACACCAAACATTCTATATATGTTCCTAGAATGTACACACAGGATATTGAAAACATTCGTGGAATGTCCTTAAAAGCATAGGAATGTCCCCTAAATATCCCAGGAAACACCTCTGTCACCATTTTAAACATTCCTTGAATGTCTTGTTGGAACATTTTATGTCTACGAATGTTCTTTGGACAATCACAGTATATTTTTTATACATTCCCTGGATATAGTCGCTGATGTGACATAATACCTCCGATTTGTTTTTTCATGAGTTGTGTAAGAGAGACTTAAAACTTTTTACAGTCACCTCCTATTTTCATATATTTTTTGACATGTTTTATAGTAAATTCAACTATCTATTTACTACAAAATATGTCAGAATTTACATGTGAAAACAGGGATGACCCTAAAAATGGTTTTTCGTCTCCTACAAAATTCATGAAAAAGCAGATAGGAGGTATTGTCACATCACCGGCGATATACCAGAAGTATATGTGGCCATATCAAATAATACATCCTTGATAAATATAAACATTTTTATTGCACAAAACCTTGTCATATATTTTTTTCCATAATCATCACTAGGATGATGATTCATTGTATTGAATTGTACATTACAATTACAATCTGGTCATAACTGACCAATGAGCAATTTTAATTTAACCTAAATTACTACTGTTCCTTAAAATGAAGAGCTTACCCCACAGCTTCTCTTATCTAATCTAACAAGATCGTGCACTATTTTAACATACACAGGCACACAAGACTATGCTCTGCTTTTCACTATCACCTATCACTCAAACTAGTTCAATAGACTTTGTCCTCTTCAATCTTCTAGTTTGCCAAGTAGTATCGAGGAGCTGGATTTCCTCATTATTCTTGTAGGTACTTATGAAGTTGTTGCTCGTGACTTCCAACTTTACTCCAACTTCAAAAAAAAATCCAGCTGTAAAATATTTATGTGCTTGAAGGCTTTTGTATGGTTTCATCTGCTGCTTAGAGTAGTAACTGTGAGACTCCACCATCCACCAGATATGTATAAATATCTATAATAGTAATTTGGTGGAATGCACTTTACTGTACAATCCAATTCTGACTGAATTGTATATGGATCCAAATCCCCAATTATTTTCAGCTTCAATAAATATCTAAAACAACACTGGGGAACACATTTTTTGTTGAGTTGGATCTGAAACTTGTTTTTCACTAATTTTTGGCGTGTGAATCTTAGAATAACCGCAGATTTTGTCTATCACGTCAACTTTTTAAACTACAGGATATCCTAAAAATCATAAAAATCATGCATATAAAGGAACATAAAATAAAAATGTACCAATTATACAGTTTACAAATCATTTAATTTAAATTAAATCGAGTTCATACAAATAAAATTGTTTAATTAATGAACAGTACTAACAAATTGACAAAAATTTACGTTTATGGCTTTTTCTGGAGTGTTCAGTTTGTGTACATTCGCGCTTGATGCTCCAGCAATAGTCAGCCATCATATGTATATCCCATCTACCTTGGTACTGTGCTTCCATGACCTTCAAATCTTGATGAAAACGCTCACCCTGCTCATCACTAACCGTACCAAGATTGTCCGGGAAATTAGCAAGGTGGCTATGTAAAAAATGCACTTTAATGCTAATGTTGCAACCTAGCTTTTGGAAGCTCTCCAAGAGGTGCTGGACAATGTCGGCGTAATTTAATGCTCGTGAATTTCCCATAAAGTTTTTAACAATGTTTTTGAATGCCAAGCAAGCATTCTTTTCAATTTCTGACATTGTGTCCACGAAATGTTCATATGCAAGAAGCTGCCGAATCTGTGGACCATCAAAAACACCGGCCTTTATCTTTTCAAATGACAGGCTAGGAAATTTCGACACAAGATACTTGAAACAGTCTCCTTCAGTTGGCAAAGCTTTAACAAATTGCTTCCTAAGACCCAATTTTATTTGCAGAGGTGGAAATATAATGTTCTTCCTGTCGACAAGTGGCTGATTTACAATTTTTGGATCACCAGGTCTCAGGTCCCGTTTTGGCATCCAATTCGACTGCACCCAATGTTGCGCACAAGCTCTGCTGTCCCACATACACAAAAAGCAGGGATACTTTTGTGTATTTACGTTGTTAACCAAGTAGGAAGCAGACCATTTTAAGGTCAACACAAATGATCCATTGGTGCATGTGATATTGCAACAAATCAATGACTTTCTTTATGTCGACATATTCTTCATGCAAACAAACTGAATGATCAATTGGAACAGAACCAAATAAATTTCCATTATGGAGGAGAACACATTTTAAGCTCCGCTTTGATACATATCTATAAACAGTCGCCAGTCAGATGCGTTATATTCTGAAATTCCCAATTCATCCATTAAACCACTTAGTCCTGTCGCCAGGGGGGGTACAACGGCCTCCTATATTCAGATGGACTTACCCAAGTTTTTTATGTATTTTGACCTGTAGAACACGAATTTTTTGGGTAACAGTTGATCCGGATGTCGATAAGATCGCTACAAACCAAGAAGTTGAGGAATCACATAACACCGATTTCTTGCAAAAGAAAACATTTTTTTATATTTTTTGGGCCATTCTAACCAAAAAATGTTCCTACAAATTTTTTCGTAGGATGCATAGTTTTCGAGATAAACGTGGTTGAACTTTCAAAAAATCGAAAAATTGCAATTTTTGAACCCGAATAACTTTTGATTAAAAAATAAAATAGCAATTCTGCTTACCGCATTTGAAAGTTCAAGTCAAATTATACCGGTTTTAATTATTTGTATTGCTAAAAATTTATTATTTTATTGTTAAAACAAAGCTATAAACACCTAGTGCTTGAGTGATGTTTTCAATGATTTCTCATTTAAAATCGAACGAGTAGGTAGAGGAGGTAAAAGTGCAAGCGGGGCTATTTCTACGTAGCATGCATTAAAACGCATGTATTAGGCACGGGAAACACTATGTGTTTATAGCTTTTTTTAACAATCGAAAAATAAATTTTTAGCAATGCAAATGTTCAAAACAGATAAAATTTGACTTAAACTTTTAAAGGCGGTAAGCAGAATTGCTATTTTATTTTTTATTCAAAAGTTATTCGGGTTCAAAAATTGCAATTTTTCGATTTTTTGAAAGTTCAACCGCGTTTATCTCGAAAATTATGCATCCTACGAAAAAACTTGTAGGAACATTTTTTGGTTAGAATGGCTCAAAAAATACAAAAAATTGTTTTGTTTTGCGAGAAATCGCTGTCATGTAATTCCTCAACTTCTTTGTTTATAACAATCTTATCGACATCCGGATCAACTGTTACCCAAAAAATTCGTGTTCTACGGGCCAAAATACATAAAAAAAATTTGGGTAAGTCCATCTGAATTAAGAAGTCCGTTGTACCCCCCCTGGCGACAGGACTAACTTACATTGTGACAAAACACAAATCCACCTTCACTTTGAAAATATTGCAGAAATGTCCATTCTCGTGTTCAAAAATAGGATACCTTGGGCTCCCTTTTCAAGCAAGTTTTTCTCATTGAGTCGTGATGCTAAGAGCTCTGAAGGTTTTTTTGGATAGTCCCAAATCTCTTACCAAATCATTTAGCTATTGCTGTTTGAATCCCTTACGTACGGAGTCATCTTCAATTTCGAAATCTTCATCGTTGGAGTCGCTTTCATCTGCACCATATCCGTATTCCCCTTCTTCCAAAGAGGGAAATTCATTGAAAGCTGGCACCGAGTTTTCTGCAGAATCACTGGGCGTATAGCTGACAGTAAACTAGGATTACTCTATTTTACATTTGTTTTTCTTGTTATATCCTGATGTTTTCACTGTACAAAAGTAACAATCAGTTGAATGATCTTTGGGCTCACGTCAAATCATAGGTATACCAAATAGAAGTTTAGCACGTTTTCCCTTGGTCCAGATCTGTAAACCCTCAACACACGGTTTACACACTTTATGAGGTGCCCATACTTTATTTTGATCACGAAGTTTCTCTTTAAAATAGGCAAAATATGCTTGTCTGACAAATGTACTGGTGTTTGTCCTTTGACTGGAAATGGTAAAACTGCCACATATATAACAAAACGAATCGGGGCTGTTTTCGCACTTACGACGTATAGGAGCAGAGGTAGCCATGGGGAAACGTTTCATTTAAAACTCACTATAAGCAGTTCTACACACTTCAGTAACAAAATACTAAATACTGCTAACCGACACACAACGTTTCACCACAGTATAACAGACATAACTGAATTTAACAGGCTAGTCTAGACAATTGCAGTTATCAGAGCGTCATTACCTCCACCAGGCGCCCCACCCACATAGAAAACGAACGTGACGTGATAGAAGAAAACTAAAAAGAGGTTTGAAATTAGCATGCCTAATTCTATAGAAAACAACTAAAAAATCTAACTCAACAGAAATTAAGTTTCAAATTGTTCCCCAGTGCAATAAAAGAAATAATGTTATTGCTTGCAATATTCATCAACATTGATAAATATCAGTGAAAAATGAACAGTAAATAAAAATTGTTTCCCCTACCTTTCTCAAACATCTGGAGGGGAGTTTCCAATAATAATTTCCTTAAATAATCACTTTGCATTGTGGTAAAGTTTATAAAATACAGCAAACGAATTCCACATGAATCCAAAATAGACAAAATACGACGATAAACAATAAAAAATAGATATTTGTAGATATTATAACAGCTTAACCCAACATTTGTTGGGTTAATCTGTGATATTATAAACATAACCTCTGTAACTTTTTGTATGCCAAATGCCAACGCCAACCAGAAGTTACGTGGTTTGGATTGCCAAATACATAGATACACGCACGACAAATTTAAAAATGAACGCCAATTGAATAGTAAATGGCCCCTCTTAAAGTGTAGGACATTGGTAGTATGTTCATAGAATGTCTTGTGGTAACATTCCACCAATAATTTAATCAGATGTTCACCGAATGTTCCTTGAATTTCCAGGACATTCAAACATTAATAGAACTTTGATAGTACATTCCTGGAATGTTTTGTGTTGTTAGGGTCATCATCATCATCATGACATCTACACTCCTAGCGGAGTGATTACCGCCCTCTTAGGGCTCTCCCTATTCATTTGTCGAGGGGAATCAGTCCGCATTAATATTTTGTTTTTAAATTGGTTGTTTGACTTGGCTTCTTCTACAATAATTCTCCCTTCATTCCTGTTTTTCATTATGGTTGTCCAATCTCTAACTCATATCTTCTTAAGGTCCGCAATTATGTAGTTCTTTTTTCTCATTTTCGGTATTTGAACTGATGTCCGTTTGTAGTCTGGGCAGGTTATCAGTGAATAGGTCATTTTTGGGAAAAGTTATTTACCAGCAATTTTATTGCTGGAATCGAATCTGGTGTGCTACTTTTTTATAAAGGAAATGGCGCCCGAAAATCGTGTTTTTTTCAATTTTTGCTCTATAACTCCAAAGATTTTAATTTTACACCAAAAACACTCAAATAAAAATTCACCGTAATTAAATTCTGCATAGAAACGTGTTTTTCCCGATTTACTTCGACATCAATTTTCCCCGGAAAATGCGGGTTTTTCCAACAAAATCTTTAATATTCAACTAAAATTTTAGATAAGTAATTGTTTATCAATAATTAAATAGCTAGGTGATATGAAAGCTCTTTTCACATAGATTATAATTCCAGAAGCCGATGGAAATTTAATGTACTGTTTAGCAACAATTGAATTGTAAATTAAAAATTTACGGTCACTATAATTTTTATTTATTTATTTAATCAATTACGCCCATTCGTACCTTTCGGTGTTGGGCTGTTTACAACTAGTTCAATATCTACATTTCAATATATTTTAATAATTATACAATACTTATTTTAACAATACAATTTTAATGAATATAAATTACTTATGTGGCCATCTTTCTGTACATATGTTTTAATCCTGTGGTGCTTCTTTGATACATCTTTTCCATGCTGTTCTATTTTGAGCTAATTGTTTTGCCATACTCCATTGCAGTCCTCTCTTCTCTGCTTCTTGTCTAACTTGTTCTTCCCATCTCATTCTTGGGCGACCTACTTTATTTTTCCCTTGTACTCTGACTTCATATACTTTTTTCGTTATTCTTGTGTCGTTTAGTCTATGGATGTGTCCCAACCATCCTAACTGTCATTCCCCTATAATTGTCTCTATGGGTTTTATCTTTAGAGCTTGAGTTATTGTGTCGTTTCTTATTTTGTCTCTTCGTGTGACCCCTTCTATTTTTCTCAAGAATCTCATCTCTGTAGCTTTGATTTTTCTTTTGTTGTTCTTTGTTAGCGTCCACGACTCACTCCCATAGATGATTGATGGTCGAACCACTTTTTGGTACACTTGTGTTTTGACTTCTTTGGGTAACTCTTTCTTTCCAAAGAACGTATTTCTTAATGTATTATAAATTGTCCCTGATTTTCCTATTTTATTGTTTATTTCTTTGTCTATTTTACCATCTTCTTCAATAATTGTACCTAAGTACTTGTAGCTGTTTACTTGTTCCAACATTTGTCCTTCTACCTTAATTTTTATCACTTTTTTTGTAGTTGCCATAACCATTGTTTTACTTTTATCGGTGTTTATTTCCATGTTCATTTTTCTTAGTTCTTTTATATAAGTGTTTATTATTTGTTGCAGTTTCTCTTCCGTGTCAGCTAACAATACCATATCATCTGCAAATAGTAATTCTTGTATTTGTACATTGTTCATTTTCCATTTTCCCAATATCTTTTTTTTTTTCTTTTTTCTTTTTTGGCTTGGACTATGGTCATTCAGCAAGTCTCAATCAAAAGTAAATGTATTAAAGATATTGCCAATTAGTGAAACTTGGTTATTATAATATTATTACAATTTTTTACTTATTATTTACCTACTCATTACAGCTAATGTACATACTATGTTAAAAAATATAAATATATTATACTAATTAATGTGTATCAAGAACACATAGTGTATACATTTTACAATTAAAAATATTAATATTAAAATAAATGCATTCTTTTTTGTATTTTATTTTAGTTTTTTTTTTGTTTTGTTTTTTGTTATGTTTTTTTTTGTCACTACGATGGGATGTCAACCCGGTTCTACCCCGCGGAGGTTTAAATCCTCTTAGTGATTTTTTATTTTTTTTTATTTATTTTTTTTATTAATTTTCTTTTATTTATTTTTTTATTTATTTTTTTTATTAATTTTCTTTTATTTATTTTTTTATTTATTTTTTTTATTTATTTTTTTTTTGTTTCATGTTTTAATTAATTTTTCTTTAATTTTTTTTTATTTTTTTAATATTTTTTTTTTAAACATATTTTACAAATACCTATAACTAATTACAATCATATTTTACTATCCGACAAGAAAGATACCAAAGAGTCAAAAATTTTCTTTTTATTCAGTGACAGAATAAAGAGAATATTTACAGGGAGTGGGATGTTCTGGTCTATAATTCTTTTAATTAGGTGATTGGTTAGGTGTTTATGCTTTTTGCATTCAAAAAATATGTGGTTCAAGTCACTTTTAACCTCACATTCTTGACAAATATTGGAATCTAATATGTTTATTTTAAATAAATGTGCAGGATAACATGTATGTCCAAATCTAATTCTACTGATGGTGGATATTTATTTGCGAGGGAGGGTGAAATTCTTATACCAAGGTTTTTCCGGAATAATCGGCTGTATCAAACTGTATTGTGTTGTTGATATGTTTCAGTACCTTTCTCAGTGTGTTTTCCAGCTCTTCATCTGTTCAGTTCCTAAACAAGCAAAAGCATCTAGAATGCAGGGCTGATATTTGGCTACTGTTCCATGGATGAGGGAATTTTTAGCTAATTGGTCTACATGCTCATTATGTGTAAGTCCTGAATGTGCTTTGATCAACATAAGTTTAATTTTTGGGGTGTGTTTATTAATTTCAAATAAGATTTTTTTATTAAAAAAATGTATGGATTAGAAGTACTACAAGGTAGTTGAGGTGTTTGAATAGCAGTAAGCACAGATAATGAATCAGATAAAATTACTGCCGAATTATAGGATGCCAACTTGAAATAAATTAAAGCCTCATATACCGCTACAGCCTCGGCAGTAAAAATGGAGAAATTTGAGGGTAGTTTAAACATTTTTTCTATAAATTTATCTGGAATATAAAAGGCACAACCAGTACCATTTGAACTTTTGGACCCATCTGTATAAATACAAACAGATTTTGACCAATTTGTAAGGTAGTTGTTTAAAACAATACTGTTTAATAAAGAGTGCTCATGATAACTGGGTTGTATTAAATCTACTTGATTTGGTAACTCAAAGAAATCTTCGAAATCTACCACTTTATTTGCAACTGCAAGTTCAGTATTATTATTCGCAGTGTTTCGAAATGCGTCACATAACGGTGGCGAATTTTTGTGAGCCCAATATTTATTTGTTATATCAAAATAATTTAAAGTACTAATTTCTTTATATAAAAAAGTGTTGTAACATCGGATCTTAAGAAGAAATTTTTGACTGAGATATTTCCATCTGAATTTAGTCGGCGGTTCCATTGTTTCAACATAGATCTTCAACATAGATTACATAGGGGTAGATCTCATAGCACCTATGCATCAACGCAATACTGTGTTTAGAAAAACATCTATGCGACCTAAAATATTGTTACTAGCCGATCCATACAGTACTGAGCCATAATCGATAATAGATCTGATATATGAACGATAAAATAAAAGACATGTTTCAACATCTGCACCCCACCAAGTTTTTGCAATTGATTTAAGAAAATTTAGTGCTTTACTGCATCTATCAAGCATAAAATCAATGTGCAGTTTCCAGGTCAATTCGGTATCCAGAATCATACCCAGATATTTTACTGATTTAAAAACAGGAAAGTAATCATCATTTAATTGTATTTGTTCTAATTGAGGTACATTGTGTCTAGTGAATATACAAATGTTAGACTTGTTGTTTGCTAACTCAAAACCATTTTTTTTTAAACCACTCACGGCAATGTTCATGGATATTTTCCAATGTGTTTAAGCCATCATTATATTTTTTAGATTCAGTATAAATACAAAACTCATCAGCATATTGTTTTATATTAAATGAAATATTGTCGATACTAATATTATGAAAATCAGCTGTGTAAAGAATAAATAGAAGAGGACTTAAAACTGACCCCTGTGGAAGACCTGAGCTATTAAAACGTGGTCCAATGAGTTTATTATTTTCAACTCTGATATATATTTTTCTGTTTTTGTAGAAACTGACAATATTTTGAGCTAGAAGAGAAGGTATTTCGAATCGATGAATCATTTTGTCTTTTAGCATATCTAAACTAACACAGTCATATGCACCTTCAATATCCAAACAACATTGGTACATATGTATTTCGAGAATATGCATTTTGAATATGAGTTGCAATAGTAGCGAGGGCATCCATAGTACCACATCCTTGTCTGTAGCCGTACTGAGAATTTGGAAGTAGTTTTTCTCATTTATCCACCATTCAAGTCTTACTTTCAGTATCCTTTCTAAAACTTTGAGAATACAAGACATAAGTGAAATTGGTCTGTATGATTGTGCCAGATTCAAATCTTTGTTTGGTTTTAAAATTGGAATAACAATGACTTCTTTAAATTCTTCCGTACCTGCATAGAGGACTTCATTAAATATTTCCAATAAAAGATCTTTAGCGATTGCAGGAAGCATATTAATCATAGGGTACTTAATATGGTCATAGCCAGGACTTGTGCTAGGACGATTATTTAAGGTATAACTTAGTTCAGTTAGTCTAATAGGTTGAAACAAAAAATGATTTTTGTCAGTATCAATTTTCTTAGATTCATTAGGCATAGATGTTGCAGTTGGTGGGGCTATTTTGTCAAAAAACTCTTCTATCCAATCATCCTCAAAAGATTTTGATTTTGTTGGTGATTTTCTGTATAACTTCCTAGCTTGAGTCCAAAGTACTGATGATGGAATTGATTTATTGAGAGAAGAAACCCAATTGACCCAGCTTTGTTTTGCAATACTTTTTAGTTGTTTTTTGGTACTTGCCATAATTGATTGACAGTTCTCAAAATTACGTTCTTTTTATAATCATTGAGTGATAATTGACGCTTTTTAATAATCATGCCACATTCAGTATTCCACCACGGTGACGGATTCCGGGTTCTTGGCTTAAAAGTTGTATATTGTGGTATTGCAATCTCAGCAGCATAATTTATACTATTTATTAAATATTCATATTTGCTTGATAAATTATTTCGAACATCACCATTTTTATTAAAAAAGTTTTGTACCAAAGAAGTATATAAAGGCCAATTCGCTTTTTTGATGTTCCATTAATTTTTCGGTAAAATTGTTTCCGTTTCGTCTTTAATGCAAATATCCACATGTATAACGAAGTGATTCGATCCAAGAGTGTCTGAAGATACATACCATTCAGTCTTACTAACAAGATCAGGACTGCAGAGAGTAACATCAATCATTGAGCAATTCTGATTAGGTTGAGTTAGTACAGTTAGATTTTCATTATTTAAAACTGTAAATTCAAGATCATCTGAAATTTTAATCAGTTGTATTCCAATTTCATCATTTGTACTTGAACCCAAAACAGAATGATGGGCATTAAAATCACCTCCAATTATAACTGGTTTTTGTACCTGAGAAAATATGTTCATCCAATCATTTATTGTGCATCTAATTTTAGGTGCTCTATACAGTGATATAAAACTAATTTTTCTATTTCCATATTTAATTTTTATAGCACATAACTGGATTTCATTATTGTACTTATTATTTTCTATTTTTAGTTCAGTAAAACAAATTGATTTATTTATAAGTATAGCAACCCCACCATAACCATTAGACCTATCATTACTAACCAGATTTTATTCATTAAAATTATATAACACATTTTTTCTAAACCATGATTCACTAATAAGAGCTATGTCTATTTTTCTACTTACTAAGTAATGCATCATACTATTTTTATTTGAGACTACAGAACGAGCATTCCATTGTATTATTTTTAATTTAGGTTGACAAGACATTATTTATTTAATATTAATCAAAGTTACCTTCAATACCTGTTCAATGCTACTGACTATTAATTTTTTATCGATTGATCGTATATCATCAAAATTTTGTATACTTTGTAAAAGTTGCAATATAAAAGTAGAAAGAATTTCTGTTACATTTTTCTTAATTTCAATATTACCATAATTTGGTACGGTTGTATTAGCAGGTAAAGGCTTATCAGGTCCGAAAACAAAAGGAAACATCGGTTTCTCAGCAGTCGTCTCTGCACTTGGTGAATTAAATTTTCTTTTTTTATTGGTATTATTGACTTCAGGTTGAGTAAAAGCAAAAGAAGTTGGATTTTTAGGAACTGGCTTAGTTATCGAAATATTTTTACTAGTGGAAGGCAGACTAGGAAAATTCCTTTCATTATCTGCTAAACATTCAAAGGAATTATTGCTTACAAAATTTGAAAAAGATTTGTCACAGTAACTACGTGCCTCTATAAAGGACATTTTATGTTCAACCATTATATTTTTAATTTGTTTTTGTTTCTCAAATTGAGGACATTTTTTTGATATTGAAATATGTTCCTTACTCTTACAATGCATACAAAATATGACTTCTCTACTACAATTGTGATCTTTTTCTTTGATTTCACTGCATTGCATACAAAGTTCATGTGTGCTTCTGCACTGACTAAATACGTGTCCAAATATAAGACATTTGAAACACTGAACGACTCTTGTAATATACTGTTCTACGGGGCAAAACACCTTATTGAAGAAAACATAATTTGGCAAAACGTTGCCTTCAAAGGTGACTATTATCATTTTTTATTGACAAATTCAACTTTATTGTCATTTATAATTCTACGTTTAGTTCTGTATATATTAGTGACTTTAGAAGAACATTCTATATTTTCCATTAAATAATCTACGTTATATTTCGTATCTACATCGCGTACTATGCCCTTAATTTCTAATAAATGATTTAGTATGTAAGCTCTAAGGTTTTCCAATTTCAATGACTTATTATTCACCAAATTATTTGCCTCCAATAAGGACTTTAACATAACCTTTATGCGATTTTTTCCTAAACTTTTGATTTCTAAAATGTTAGTGAGTTTAAGTTTTTTAAATAAGATATCTGCGACACACATTGGATGCAATTTGCCCAAACTACCTTCAGTATTAAGTCTCTCAATATAAACGAATATATTTTGTATATAGTACTTATCTGAAAGCAGGTTAAAGGTTTTCTTTGCTGGTTTCATGTAAGCATTTTTGTCCAGAGAGTCTTCACTATTTTCTACTGACATTTTCGTCAACGAAGATGTCCCTACACTTTTTCCCCCATGGGGAAACAAAATAATGTTTTACCCGTATAACACACAAAACAGAAACTTTTAGTAAATCAATATACTTAAAAATAAGCCCGGAATATACCAAAAAACTGCCAAAATTAATATTTTTTTGGATAAATCCAAGAAAAACGAACACGACTTTGACAGTTATTTTGACAATCTTGTTTCAGAATAGTTGTTCAAAAAAGTAATGGACTTAATACGCAGCCTTGTTTTAGTCCTATCTTTGCCTGGAATTCATCAGATTCTTGATTGTACGTCCTTATTTTTATTTTATTATTTTTATACAAGGCTTTAATTATTTCTATCTTATCCTTTTCTATTGCATTTTTCTTTAAACATTTCCATATACCTTCCCTTCTTATTCTATCAAAAGCTTTTTTCAGATCAATAAAGCATATAATGTATCTCTTTGCCTTTCATCAATAGTTTTTCTCCTATTTGTCTCAATATGAAAATCAGATCTTGGGTACTCCTTCCTTTTCTGAAGCCATGCTTATTCTATTGAATATTTTGGCAAGAACGCTTGTCAATGTAATACCCCTATAATTTTCGCAATTTTTTGCGTCTGCCTTCTTAAACAGTGGTATTATTATATCTGTTTTCCAATCAGATGGTATTTCCTTTGCTGTCATTATTTCATTTAATAGTTCTCGGAATTTTTCTTTCGAATTTTCACTCATGTTCTTTAACATTTCAGCTGTGATTTCATCTTGGCCTGGAGATTTTCCCAATTTTAATTTGTCAATGGCTTCTGCAATTTCCTCTTTTGTTATTTGTTGCATTTCCTTTGTATTTTCGATCATGTCTTCCTCTCTTTCTTGTTGATATTGTTTCCATTCTGTTAGTTCTTCAAAATACTGCTTCCATCTTTGCATTATTTATCTTTCTGTAGTTAATATATTTCCTTCTTTATCTCTTATATTTCTTAATCTATGTGATTTTTTTGTCTTAGCTGTTTCAATGTACCATAGAACAATTTCTGGTTATAAAAATAGTTTTCATTCCTTTTGTGTCCAAAATCTTCCCAAGACTTCTTTTTTGCCGTTTTAATTTCTTGTTTAATGTCGTTTCTGGCCATTTTGTATTTTTCGTAATCGTTTTCCGATTTGGTTTTTAGATACTTTTTCCATACTTTTTTCTTTTCTTTCACTTTACGTTGTATTTCTGCTGTCCACCATTTACTTTTCTTCGAATATATGTTTGTGATTTTAGTTGTTCCGCATATTTCTTTTGCTGTTTTCAATACGATTTCCTTAAATTGCTTCCATTTATTTTCTATTCCTGTGTTAATTGCCTTTATAGTTTCGAACTGTTTGGTTAACTTCTTCTGGTATTCCTCTTTACCATGTATTTCTCTTAATTTGTAGCTTTTTATTTTTTCTTTAGTTATCTTCTTTCTTTTTTCTGTTGTGTTATGTGTGTGCACCCTTAGTTCCATTATACGCAAGTAATGGTCACTGCTTATTTCAGCTTCTCTTTTTACCTTTACGTCTTTTATCACTTTTAGGTCTTTTCTTTTTATTAGGAAATAGTCTATTATGGATTTTTCTTTTCTCGATGGGATTTCTCTAGTATATTTGTGTATGTCTTTGTGCATAAATTTTGAATTCGTTATAACCATATCATTTGCTATACATAGGTCTATGATTCTGTTTCCGTTATCATTTTTCATTTCTTCTCCTGTAAGCGGTCACTATAATAACCGCAGTAAATATGATACATAAGAATAACTATGATTCTTATATAAAAAGGCACTGTACCTATCTAATGTAGTTTACAGAATTGAAATTGGACTATTTAAACGGCCTCAAGAATATTTTAAAATTATAAACAATTTTTTGGCTTAAAATCAAATAGAATATCTCGGGAAATATTTAATTAAATTAAATCATGAAAACGGTATTGATAAAAACGCGGCGGGGCGCTTCCTTTAAAAGCAAAAACGTTTAATTGTGATGAGTGATTACTGAGATACAACTGGTCAAAGTTGACCAGCATTTACGACAAATATATATACAATAGAATCATAATTTTTAAACCATCATCTTTTTGTTTTTGTCCTCTTTCTCTACACCAATTTTTATAGCTTTAAAATAATCACAACATATATTATTATAAAAAAAACTATCGATATTACGAGTGAAAATTGCCAAACATCGCAAAATTCCAATCAAAAATTAGGTTGGAGAAAATGTAATCTCAAAGTTCAAAATCGGTATACGTTAAAAAAATGCGTTTTTTCGGTTTCCCATGGAGCAATTTTATTCATTCTTTTTTTGTTCCCAAGTAACTCGAGTAGAGCCATCTAACTAACACATTATTACATGTCAAACTTGCTTTTGTTTTGTTGTAATAGTTTAATTTATTTATTACAACAAAAATTTTTAATTTGTTTAAATAAAAATTGTTTAAATAATTATACAACTTTCAAATGAGAATATTTGTGTTTTTAACGGTAAAAGGTACACTTGTAGTAAGTTTATCTAAAAAAAGTCTCCAACTGGAAAAAATAATATAAATAATATAAATACGGCTGCGGGAGCAGCTATAGCCCAATATAAACCTTATAAATGTAAAAGGCACCCACCTCCTTGGTGGAATATTGATTGTGACAATATTATGAAACAACGAAAATTAGCTCTAATAAATTACAAGAAAAAAAGTAATTTTGAAAATTATGTTCAATATCAGGAGATTGCAGCTAGAACCAAAAAAACATTAAAAAGTATAGCCAAAAAGCATTGGATTGAATGGGTCTCTTTGCTCAATAAAAATACATCAGCTACAACTGTTTGGAATCAAGCTAAAAAACTTTACAGAAAACCGGTATCAAACATAAAATCTTTAGATCAGAAATGGATGGATGACTTTCTTATTAAAGTTGCACCCCCAACTGCGAACCCTAAAATAATTCCTAGCTCCATAGCATCAACCCCAGCTGATAAAAATCATTTTCTCTTAAAACCTTTCACTTACAATGAACTAATTTTCGCTATAAATAATCGTAAAGATAATAGTCCAGGATACGATCATATCAAATACTCATTGCTTTTAAATCTTCCAGAAGTAGCAAAACATTTTCTATTGGACCTTTTTAATCGTGTAGTTCAAGGCAATTCTGACGTAAATATTTTTAAAGACATAATTGTTATTCCGATTCTAAAGCCTACAAAAGATCCAAATTCAGCCGAATCTTATCGGCCCACTTCTCTTTTTTCGTGTGTATTTAAAACTTTGGAACGTATGTTAAAAAACAGACTAGAATGGTGGGTCCATACTAAAAAGTTACTACCAAACAATCAGTTTGAATACAGACGAGGATGTGGAGCTTTAGATGCTCTAGCTACACTTGTGGCGGACATTCAGGGTAATTTTTCTAGAAATAATTATTTGCCTACTTTATCACTAGATATAGAAGCCGCTTATGACAGTGTGTGTTTACCTCGATTAAAAGACAAAATGATCAATCAGTTTCAAATACCCATAAAACTAGCACAAACTATTCTTAATTTCTACACTGATAGACGCCTATACGTTAGAAACTATAAAAATCAACTTCTTGGACCACGTTATAGTAGTTGGGGATTATCTCAGGGATCAGTCTTAAGCCCTTTTCTTTTTAATCTGTATACGGCTGATTTCCATAGCCTTAATGCACCAAATATTACTTACAAAACAATCCAATATGCGGATAACTTCCTCATATATACAGAAAGGACAAAATATGAACCCTCCCTTACAATCTTAAGAAAATTACATGAACATTTCTCAAAATGGTTTTGTGAAAATGGTTTAAATTTATCTACTAGTAAATCTAATGTATGTATTTTTTCACAACATAATATTCCTAACACAAATACTATTTTATTAAATGGACAAACTTTAAATTTCTGCAAGTCAATAAAATATCTAGGCATGTTTCTAGATCAAAAGCTAACTTGAAAATTACACATCGAGTATATGCTTGACAAAAGCAATAAAGGTTTAAACTTTTTAAAATCTATTTCTAAAACTTGGTGGGGAGCTGATGTAGAAAGAGCTTTACTATTTTACAAATCTTACATCAGATCTATTCTGGACTATGGATGTATACTTTATGGATCAGCAAGTAAACAAATTTTAAATAAAATTGATGTATTTCAACGTACTCTTCTACGTACCTGTATGGGAGCAATGAAGTCTACTCCAATAGCTCAATTGCATGTTGAAGCTTTAGAACCTCCCTTGAATTTTAGAAGAGATTATCTGAGTGAAAAATTTGTCGTGAAAATTGCATGTATCAATAATTCCTTTTATTCTAGCATAAGTTCACTAAACACAGATGATCTAACAAACAGTTACTGGACTCATAAAAATACACCAACCCTGTGTACAGCCTTTAGAACCATGTGCAACAATAAGTATACCAACAATATCAACAACCTTGATACTAACGACTATTTCGCATTTTTTATGAACCTGATATACATATACCGACATATTATAATAGTTCATTATTAGATTCATGCATCTTGAATTCCTGTATAGACAAATGGCCCAAAGCAACTGTAATCTATACAGATGCATCCAAAACATCGGAAGGGACCGGATGTGCTTTCTACATTCCATCTAAGTCAACAGAAAAAATGTTCAAATTACCTTCTAATTGCTCAATTTTTAGTGCAGAAGCAATTGCAATTCTTGAATCCTTGATATATTTCGATAGTTTAAACAATAATTCAGTGTTAATAATATCCGATTAATTGTCAGTTTTATTATCTCTCAAAAGTTCAAAGTTACCCAATTATAATTCTAATCCTTTCATTTACCAAATTAAGAACATGCTTGTCAAGCTTAAAAATAAAAATAAAACTACTAATTTTATTTGGGTAAAAGCTCATGTTGGTATAAAATATAATGAGCATGTGGATTCTTTAGCTAAAGCTGCAATAACCTCTTCAGCTGAAATTGTACCAGAGGAGAGAATTTGTATTCCTGACACTTTTTGTATCTCTAAAAAAATCAAATAGATCGTTGGAAAACTTATTGGCAAACTTTTTGTAACCACTCAACAACACGATATGTTTATATACAACCACAAATTCCAAATTCGAGATGGTTTAAGAAATTTAATAACATCCGTAAATATATAACAACCTTAATAAGATTGAGATTTGGTCATGCTTGTTATCCTACTCATCTTGCTAAAATCAAAATTTACAATTCAGACTTATGTGAAACATGTCAAGAACAAGGAGATCTTAATCATATCTTTTTTAACTGTTCCAAAAATATTCAGCATTCAGGAACTCTTTTAAGCAGCTTGCAAATGCTGCAAATATTTCCTCCGTACCAAATAAATAACCTATTGGCTACTAATGACAAAAGAGTATATGATTGTCTAATCAAATTTATACAGAGTACAAATGTATGTCTGTAATCAATCTTAGCCAATCTCGTTAACTTTTTTTTCCCAATTGTTTATTTTCCCTCCTTTTCCCTATTAATAGTAATGTCTTTTAGGAATTTTTAAGAGGTTTTTTTTTTCTTTTGAGTATTATGACCTGTTTGCAATAGTAGGTATAGATAGACACTTTTTTATTTAGTATTAAGTAAATTAGAATAATATGTTTTTCTTTTTAATAATTTGTATTAGGTTTAATAGTTTTTTTGTATTAGTAGTAAATATTATCCAGTTGTATCTGGCTAAATAGCTCAGTGCTAAAGTCACAAATAAAAAAAAACTGGAAAAAATATGTAGTTTTCTTTTCTTATAAATTAATTAATTTATTATAACAAAACAAAAGCAATGCATTAGTTAGATGGCTCTACTCAAGTTACTTGTTAACAAAAAAAGAATGAAAAAAATTGCTTTATGGCAAGCCGAGAAAACGCATTTTTAACGTATACCGATTTTGAACTTTGAGATTACATTTTCTCCAACCTAATTTTTGATTGGAATTTTGCGATTTTTGGCAATTTTTACTCGTAATATCGATAGATTTTATTATAATAATATATGTTATAAGTATTTCAAAGATATAAAAATTGGTTTGGAG
Source organism: Diabrotica virgifera virgifera (assembly GCF_917563875.1). NCBI lineage: Eukaryota > Metazoa > Arthropoda > Insecta > Coleoptera > Chrysomelidae > Diabrotica > Diabrotica virgifera. Next base: position 106,401,537 of record NC_065447.1, read on the forward strand.
AAAGAGGACAAAAATAAAAAGGTGATGGTTCAAAAATTATGATCCTATTTTTTATATAATTGCAGTAAACGCCGGTCAAATTTGACCGGTCGTATCTCAGGAACCACTTATCACAATTAAACGTTTTTGCTTTTAAAAGTAGCGTCCAGCCGCTTTTTTTTTCCAATACCGTTTTCATGATTTAATGTAATTTAATATTTCCCGAGATATTCTATTTGTTTTAAGTCAAAAAATTGTTTATAATTTTAAACTATTCCTGAGGCCGTTTAAATAGTCCAATTTCAATTCTGTAAACTACGTTAGATAGGTACAGTGTCCTTTTATACAAAAAGTATAGTTTTTATTATGTTTCATAATTATTGTGGTTATTAGAGCGACCGTAAATTTTTAATTAACAATTCAATTGTTGCTAAACTGTTCATTCAATTTCCATAGGCTTCTGGAATTATAATCTACGCGAAAAGGGCTTTTATATTACCAAGTTATTTAATTATTGATAAACAATTACTTATCTAAAATTTTAGTTGAAAATTAAAGATTTTGTTGGAAAACCTGCATTTTTCTGGGAAAATTTTCGTCGAAAACAATCGAGAAAAACACGTTTCTATGCAGTATTTAATTACGGTGAATTTTTATTTGAGTGTTTTTGGTGTAAGGTTAAAATCTTTGTAGTTAAAAAAGATGATTTTCGGGCGCCATTTAAAATAAAATTGCTGGTAAATAACTTTTCCTTGTATTTTGCTAATTAGCCCAGAATATATTGGTGATTTTCTTGATAACTGCTTCTGGATTTCTTCGTTCTATATGTCCCATCCTAATACATGACAAACCTGGTACCAAGCGAAAATCCAAAAGTCCACGTCAACGAAATAGCACTGGTCCATAAATATAAATGCTTAGGGCATGAAATCCAAATTACCACGGACAATCAAACTGCCGAATTACAGAGAAGGATCACGTTAGCATGGGCCACATATGGAGCTCTATCAGACATCTTCAAGAGCAAGAGCAACTTGCCAAATTATTTGAAAGGAGACGTTTAACCAATGTGTGCTTCCAGTCATGACTTACGGCGCTGAAACATTATCGTTAACCCAGGCCACAGCAACGAAACTTAGAGTGGCCTAAAGAAGAATGGAACGGTCACTACTTGGACTGAAGGCGACTGAACGACAGAAGAAGGACAGGCGTCACAGATGTCATAGAGCGAGTAGCATGGCTGAAGTGGAATTATGCGGGCTATGTAGCCAGAATGAAGGACGGGAGGTGGACCCAAAAAATTAGAGTGGGGAGACCAAGAGAAGACAGAACAAGTAGAGGTAGATCACCTACACGATGGACAGACGACGTCAAAAGGATTTCTGGGAATTTGTTGCAAATTGATCGACAAAACTGGAAGAAATTAGGGGAGGCCTATGTATAACTTTGGATGCAGAAGGCTGGAATGATGATAATGATGATGATATGTCCCATCCATCTGAGTCTCCGTGCCTTGATACATCTGTTGAGTCTTCTCCTTGCAAAAGTTCTCTTCTTCGTAGTTCATCAGTTTTCTAAATTCATTATTACATAAGTTTAGTGGGCCTACCATTCTCTGATAGACTTGTCTCTCTAGGATTCTCTATCATCCTGCATCTTTCTGTGTCAAGCACATTACTTCAGCACCATATGTGTTTACTTGTCTAATTACTGCTCTGTAAATTTTCAGTCTAGTATTCTAAGTAATATTCTTATCTTTGAGGAAGGTGTATTTCCAGTAGGTTCTGTTTCCTGTCAGGATTTTTTCATTGATCAATCTGTCATCAGTTCCATTAACTGAAACCCCAATATTTAAAGTGTTCTACCCTTTCAAAGTCATATCCGGCAATATTTAACCTTGTCGCATTAACTGTACTTTTTCTTGAGCATATTAGGTATTTTGTTTTATTGGATGCTTCCTTAGACAACTTTATAACGTTTACTTTTTTTGCATGTAAAATAGTATGTGATATTATATTATTCTAAGTTTCCATTGATTAACTTCTCACGGTTTTGAGGTTTAATCTACAGTATAACCCTTATACTAGACTAGACACATAAAACTTGAAAAAGTACGTTGTTTTTTTTTTAATTTCGTAAGCTGATGACTCAAGTACCAATCCAATCCAAGAGCTCCGTTCGAATACACTCTCAATTTTCCCACGAATTTAATTACATACCCTGAGCCTATAAAAAGGCAAATTCATATATGATTTGACATAGTGTGTGTTGTCATTTGACAATAATAAATAATAGTAATCCTAAATAATGCTATATTACATAATATATTAATATTAACCAATTAATTATTAAATATTAAACAAAATACAGAGTGGGCCAAAGAAAACAGTCCATTTCGATATTTGGCAGTAGTTTTTAGATTTTAAGAAAATTAAGAAATAAGTTAGTTTTGATCAAAGAGGGGCACATTTTTACGGTACATACATCTGTCATTTGTCAACCCCCTCCCTTCCATTTCCCCCACCCCTTATTTTTAAATAGGGGATAGGGTTCGTGTGCTACCTCATTTTAAAGATTATTCAATTCTCTATTCAGTAATATTAACATTGACATAATTATTTATACAGGGTGTTCAAGAAAAATTATTTTGAATTAAATTAATTGACACAAAAAGAAGAATGTATGCAATTTATTTAACTGAAAATACATTCTCCACTTATACAAATGAAATGAAAAAATGGATCATCTATCTGTTTAAGTTTATATTAATATAAATCTTCAGATATTATTTCTACACGGACGGACACCTTATCGAAGGACGAGGGTAGTTATAAGGGGTCAAAGTCACGGTTTTTGTTATTTTTTTTTTTGTGACGGTTATGATCGGGATAGTGCACCAAAATTTGGGAATAAGTAGATCATGACGTAACTAATCAAAATCTCCAGGGGCGGAACGCTGCGTGGGGGACAAATCGGTGGGGCAGGGGTGAATCTAAAAATTATAAGGGGTTTTTTGTGAAGTTCGTAATTGAGATGCACCAAAATTTGGGAATAAGTAGATCATGACGTAACTAAGTAAAATCTCCAGGGGCGGACAAGGGTGAAGACGCAAAATTTTTGTGTGATGCTCATCATGGAGGATATGTCCGCAACTTGCACAATTGATTCATTTCTCTCTCTTCTTCGGGTGCTATGTCCGTTTATCGAACGTTAGCGGTCATGTTGGCTATCATAACTTTATTCGCAGCAGATCTGAAGAGCGATTCCGAAGTGTGACCAAACTATTGCCTCAAATTTCTTAACCAATATGTTCTTCTTCTTCCTCGACTTCTTCTGCCTAATATTTTACGCTGCATAATTAGATGTAGAATGCTATATTTTTTCCGGATGTCTACAAACATGCGCAAAATACTCGAGTTTTCTAGACTTTATCATTTTTACCAGTTCTCTGCCTTTCTTCATCCTGCTCAGAATAATATCATTACGCACCCTGTCCATCCAGCTTACTCTCAGCATTCTTCGATAGCACCATAATTCAAAGGATTCAACCATCTTAAGCATTCTTCCTGTTAAGATCCATGACTCAACTCCGTAGAGAAGAACGGAAAACACGTAACACTTTAAAATTCTTGTCCTAAGACTCAAATTTATGTCATGACTGCATAGAATTTTCTTGTAACGGAAAAATGCTGATTTGGCTTGAGCAATTCTGCAACGTATTTCGGTGGATGGGTCCCAATTATCAGTGATTCATTTAGATGTGTAGAATCAAAATCCGAAAGGACCGTAGACCTAGGTGGGATCATTTTTCTTAAAATGGGGTTACAATATTTTTATGAAAAATGGAGAGAAAAAATTAAACATTCTATTATTTATATTTTTTTATAACACTGGTTTATGCAAATAATTAATTTTAGCAAATTATTACAATTGCTCACGAAATTTTTATTATTATTAGTTGATATAAACAGGGATGAAATTAGAAAAAAATTAATCGTTTTTTGAATATATAATTTTTGTATTAAATTTTAGCTGTCCGCCCCTGGAGATTTTATTTAGTTATATCATGATCTACTTATTCCCAAATTTTGGTGCACTCGATCGCGAACCTTCACAAAAAACCCTTTATAATTTTTATATTCACCCCTGCCCCCACTCCTTTGTCTCCACGCAGCATTCCGCCCCTTTTACTTAGTTATGTCATGATCTACTTATCCCGAAATTTTGGTGCATTATCTCGATTACAAACGTCACAAAAAACCGCTTATAATTTTTATATTCAACCCTATCCTCACCCCTTTGTCCCCCACGCAGCGTTCCGCCTCTGGAGATTACTTAGTTACGTCATGACCACTTATTTCCAAATTTTGGTGAACTATCTAGATCATGAGCTTCACAAAAAAAATAAAAACCGTGACTTGGAGCCCTTATAACTACCCTCGTCCCCAAATCAGGTGTCGTCCCGTGTGGGAAAGTCATGTGCACGACTAATTCAATATGTCCCCGTATCGTTTGTCCATATTACTTATCACGAGCAAAATCCGCTCCTATCTCCCCGACTATTATATGCCATAATTATAAAAAAAACCTTCGTGACTTTATTGGTTTGTATGATAGTATGGTAAGTGTTTTATTTAAATGTTTATTGAGTGTTGTAAATAAAATAATATGAAGTAAGTCTTTTCTTTATTTAAATAAGTTATTGCCTAAAATTAATAAATAAGGTAAAAATAAAAATAGTAAAGTCAACCGAGTAATATGACAGTATGTATTAAATATTAATTCTGAGTAAACTCTATATGTTAGTTATAGTTTTATTGATACGGTATGATGCAAAGGTAGGGAATAAATTCATTACATCTTACAAACAAACCACTTAAAAAAAATCTTAAAGCACGTCAATTTTAATATTTGGCCATCAGTTGATACATATGTGTTAGACATTACGTCACCAGTGTTGGCATAATGACGTCAACGACCTTTCTGTGTCTCTCAAGTCCCTTTGCAAGAATGCAATTATTTGAAGAGCTGTTTAAGAGTATATTTTACATACAGAAGTTTATAATTGAAGAGTGGAAGTTTGAAAGGTGCCAGTTAATTTCCAAAACGTTTGATTTTGTTATTATCGTAGAAAGGTTGTATGTGCGTCCTAACGAAGGCGCTATACAGTCCCCATACAAAGTTTAGTATGAGGAATGGCACCTAGCGCCTTTGTTAGGACGTAAAGCATGGCACATACAACATTTCTATGATAATAACTCAAAATCAAAAGTTTTCGCAGTTAGCGCCTTAGAAACTTCCACTCTTAAATTTTGGTTAATCCTGTAGAAATAAATATTCCAATAATTCCTAGTTACAAAGGAGATTAGAAGACTTGTCAAATGAGGTGTCCCGTGATCTCGGTTTGTATTTAAAAATATCGTCGATTACATCATTACGCCAACACTGATGACGTAATGTCTAAGTGATGGTGGCCATTCAATAATGAAAATTGGCGTGTTTAAGATTTTTCTAAAATTTTCTGAAATGATGAAGTTATTCTATAATTTTACATCATAGTGTATATACGTACATATGAATTGAAAAGTTGCAACTCCAGTTCTATTATATCCATTTTTGTATCTCGAATTTGGAACGTAAACAACACAATTTTTACAACAGAAGTAGAAGTCGTTGTATATATTAGGCAGCTAGCCAAAAGATACTTTTTCTAATTTATAGGAGACAATTTTATTGCTTATTGTTGTTGAATAGAATAATTTATTTGTCCTCTTGTTAAATAGTGATTTCGTGAAATTTTATCTGTATCCTCTTCGAGAATGTTTACAGGATTAAAAGACAATTATTTTCGATTGTTTGACAAATGTTTCTCAGTTTATTAGCCCTTTTTTATTACTTGGCAGGATCAGTGCTACACTATTAGACCAGGGCGAATCTGTGAGAAAACGTCTATATTTGGATGTGAGAGTTGTTGTCATTAGGATTTTTGCAGAAAAAGTTATGTGATAACTTCAATAATAATAATTGACTTATCCCCCCTCTCAAATAGGTCGAGAATATTAATAAAAAAAAGCCTAAGTTTTCACCCTAATGGCATATAAAACAACATAATGCTATTCTACATCCCACCAGAATAAAAACAATGGGAACCTTCTCTGGTTACACTTCCGAGGCTTCTACAATTTGCAAGCCATACGGATGCTGAGACTAAGGAAGATGATGGAATTCTACAATTTACAATACACGTCCCATTGGCTCAGCGCGGTAAAGTTCCAACGAGAATGGTTCCCTTTGTACTCTAATCAGAGTAAATGTAAATCAAAAATGAATAACCATTTTCAATTTCGTTGCAAAACGAAAATACAGCCGAACCATATTCTAGTCCAATCAGAGAGTGCATCAAGCACCTCTACCGGTTTCGAAACTTATTAGTCTCTCATCAGGAGGCACATATGCTGCTCTCCCCGATCCAACCAAAACAAACCCCAGCGTGCAGTCCCGGATTGCAACGAACGAAATGGCATAGATGCCCTAGCGGCAACTGCTAACAAAAAGACTAAGTTTTCACTCTAATGGCATATAAAACAACATAATGCTATTCTATATCCCACCAGAATGTGGGAATATGGTTCGGCTGTATATTCGCTTTGCAACGAAATTGAAAATGGTTATCCATTTTTGATTTACATTTACTCTGATTGGAGTACAAATGGAACCATTCTCGTTGGAACTTTACCGCGCTTAGCAGATGGGACGTGAATTGTAAATTGTAGAATTCCCTCATCTTCCTTAGTCTCAGCATCCGTATGGCTTGCAAACTGTAGAAGCCTCGGAGGTGTAACCAGAGAAGGTTCCCATTGTTTTCATTCTGGTGGGATGTAGAATAGCATTATGTTGTTTTATATGCCATTAGAGTGAAAACTTAGTCTTTTTGTTAGCAGTTGCCGCTAGGGCATCTATGCCATTTCGTTCGTTGCAATCCGGGACTGCACGCTGGGGTTTGTTTTGGTTGGATCGAGGGGAGCAGCATATGTGCCTCCTGATGAGAGACTAATAAGTTTCGAAACCGGTAGAGGTGCTTGATGCACTCTCTGATTGGACTAGAATATGGTTCGGCTGTATTTTCGTTTTGCCACGAAATTGAAAATGGTTATTCATTTTTGATTAATAAAAAAATTTAAATTATAAAATAATACTAAAAACATCGTTTGCTTTTCTTATTTTCTGGCGTATAACTTTACAACGGACTTTATTTTAGGGCAAGTTCGCACAGAAATAAACTAGTAGTATAATAAACTATTATAAGTACATTAATTTATTATAACAAAATTAAAGCATCTTTGGAATCTAGTAATGGATTATTTAGGTGTCTCTACTCGAGTTACTCGAATGAAGAGGTACTAAGAAGAATACAGAACAGCAGGGAGATACTAAATTCCATAAAAATAAGAAAACTACAATATTTGGGTCATATACCTAATACGTGGTGACAGATATGAACTCCTAAAATTAACCGTGCAGGGAAAGATTCAAAAATGTCCTGGCTGAGAAACCTCAGACAATGGTTTGGATGCAGCTCAACTGAACTCTTTCGGGCTGTAGTGTCAAAAGTTATAATAGTAATGATGATTGCCAACCTTCGTCGCGGATATGGCACATAAAGAAGAAAGAAGACTCGAGTTTCATGATTAAAAAAATGAATAAAACTGTTCTACTGAACGCCAGAAAACACATTTTTTACACATACCTATTTTTAACTTAGAAATAATTACATTTTCTTCAACCTAGTTCTAGTTTTTTTTTTTGGTATTTTTTGTATTTTTTATGTGCTATAGTGATCGTTTTATTGTTATATGTTGCAAGTATCTTGAAGATATGAACTTTTGTTGATATCTTCAAAATTTATAAGTTTAAAATGGAATATAACTTGAAGTATGTACACCTTCTTCTTCTTTAGCCTGTATTTGTCCAATGCTAGACATAGGCCTCTTCCATTTGCTTCCATTGATTTCTACTCCTGGCAATTCTCATCCACTGCTTGCCCGCGACTTGTTTGATATCATCTGCCCACCTCTTCAGCGGTCTGCCTACTCCTCGCCTGTTCTCTCTTGGTCTCCAGTTCGTTAGTCTCTGTGTCCATTTTTCGGGATTATCTCGGGCAACATGTCCGAGCCATTGAAACTTGAGCCTTGCTATACGTTCTGCGACATCAGTAATCTTTGTTCTTTCACGAATGCCGATATTTCGAATTCTGTCTCTCAAACTAATCCTTAGTATGGCCCTCTCCATCGCTCTTTGGGTTGTACTGAGCTGCTCTAAGGTTTTATTTGTAAAGGCCATGGTCTCCAGTCCATATGTAGTTACAGGCAAGATACATTTGTCATAATCTCTACGTTTTATACACATTGTATATCTTTATTCTTCAAGATAAATCTAAACTTGCCAGAAGCTACCCAAGACAATTTTAAGCGTCTTTTTATTTCGGCTATTTGGTTGTCTTTGCCGATTTTAATGGTATGTCCAAGATATATATAGTGGTCTACATTTTCAAGACTGACGTTGTCATTAACAAGATGAGTTTGTAGATTTTTCATTATTTTTGTTTTTTGAAGATATACCTATGTACTGTATACCTACTGTTAACTAATAAAGTCCTCTGTACTTTTTAATGACTGTATTAGTTCAGAGAAATAAGGAAAAAAATATCGTGTTGGTGACACAACCCCCTCCAGCCGAAACCAAATTGTTTGAATAGTATGGACATCTATAATAATAACCTATATATTTCCTGCAGCCCATTTTGATGATATACATAATTATAAACAAATGAAAATCAAAAAACGGTAAATTTTCGGTTTGTTCGTCTATAACCAAAAAGTTAAGTATTTTAAACAAATTTGAGAGTGAGAAACTCATAAATCGTATAAAAATCTTCAATATGGCGTTCGCTGAATATGTCTGTCCTTATTGGTTGCTTAGAAAATTGCAAAATAAATCATAAATTTTGAGTTTTTATAAATATTCATAACTTATGTAAAAATTAACTTAGAACGTTCTTTTTATACGGAATGCTGAGACTCCTGGTGCTTAAATCGTACCCTAAATTTCAAAGCAATTGGTCAAATAGTTTTAAAGGTATTTAATTTGTTTTTCCCAAATTAATTTTCTTTGCAACGCTATAAGTCAGAAAATGATGAAGTTACACTAATACTTTGGATAGTTTATGAAAGAAGAATATTTATACTATTAATTTAATTTAAAAACAAATGACAAAAAATAATTCTGGATCTGCAAAATTATTTTGCAAAAACATGTGAATTAAAAAGAGGGGGGCTAACTTCGTCCCTAATTGTCCTAGGACAATTGTTTTTCTTCCTGAACGTGTATAAAAATTCAGTCTTTCCAAATATACAAAAATAATTTTTCTACGGGTAACGGTTAAAATATTCTAATTGTTTATAAATAAGCAAAAAATCGACGTGTTTTTGCAAAATAATTTTGCGCTGTTTAAAATTACTTTTTGTCATTTTTTTTTAATTAAGTCAATAGTATAAATGTTCTTCTTCCATAAGCCGTCAGAAGTCTTACTGTAACCTCATAATTTTCTGACTTATAGTGTTGCAAAAAAATGAATTTGGGATAAACAAATTAAATAACTTTTAAACTATTTGACCAATTGCTTGGAAGTTTAAAATATAATTTAACCACCAGAAGTCTCAGCAATTCGCGTAATAAGCAGGTACTAAGTTAATTTTTACATAAGTTATGAATATTTATAAAAACTCAAAATTTATGATTTATTTTGCAATTTTCTAAGCAGCCAATAAGGATAGACATATTCAGCGAACGCCATATTGAAATTTTTTAGACCATTTATGAGTTTCTTACTCTCAAATTTGTTTAAAATGCTTATCTTTTTGGTTATAGACGAAAAAGCGAAAATTTACCGTTTTTAATCTTCATTTGTTTATAACTATGTATATCATCAAAATCGGCTGCAAGAAACATAAAGGTTATAAATATAGATGTCCATACTACTCAAAATATTTGGTTTCGGCCTGGAGGGGGATGTGTCACGAGAAAAATCTTATTTCTCTGGACTATATCGTTATTTACACTTTTAAGCATCACTGTTATTTGCACACAATATTTATATGTTTTTAGACTAAGATTTTTGTGAGCCTAACGATGTTGTATAACTTGTAAACAGAGAAACCGGTCGCTCCATATTATTTTAAATGTTATAAAACCTATTTAACGAATAAATTTAATGAAAAATTCGTCTTGGTAAAAATAATATTAATTTAAAAACCCAATAGAATGGCTACAAATATTAAAACAAATATTACCTAAAATAAGTATAACCATATTAATTAAAGCAAAATGTTAAAGTTAAAATGATGACCAAAGTAAAAGCAAAGTTTGGTTATACTTAAAAGAACATGGTGAGCCACCCAAAAATACTAAGGTTAAAACCATTTAAAAAAAGATTAAATGTCTTACATAAGTGTATACATAGTAAAATTCAAAGGGTGGATATAATTCCTATGGATATGGCCTTAGGACAACATATGACTCCCACACGTGATACGTGGGTTGCTAGGCAATAATTAATTAGGTCATTATGTTGAAAGAGGTGAAAGACAACCAATAGGTGAGAGTTCGAAAGCAAAGCTGTCTGATATCAGGACAACAACTGTCAATGAGACTTAAAGTTTTATGAAATGTTGGTTACACTAGCCACTAAATTTTAAAGCTTTTTATGGTACAAGCAATGACAACAACTAACATCAGTGTGTTGGGATTATAAAAATACAAAAAGTTAGTGAGATTATCTGATGGCGCGTCCGCATTGGTAAATTTTTCGTGCATATTGAACTAATGGTTCATCGCAAATTTTTACCAGTGAGGACGCGGTGCTCAAATTATTTGATCTTCGCTCGAAAACGGCAACCGATGGAGCGTGTGCGTTGTGTGCGTCGAAAATTCTTGCGTCCGATTTATGCGACGAACACGTCCACACTTGCACAATTTACTTCGAGCACGCAAATATTTGCGACGGACGGTAATGCGAATGCGCCGTAAGATTTAAAATAAGCGAATTTGAAAACCCACAATCATCAATGAGGTGTACATGAATTGATAAAGTAAAGATAGGCAAACCAAAATGCAAACTTGTAAATTTGACTTGAAAGGTATTATATTCTTGAAGTTGTAGAAACACATATTGAGACACATGAGTATGAGGGATATGAAGAACTTAGCCAACAATAGAAGCGCTTGGAAGAAATGGATAAAAGGCGGGACCCGACATCCTACGCCCTGAAGGGCACTAAGGATTATGAAAAAGAAGAAGAAGTAGTTGGCTACATAAATGGAATACTTTGGAGCTCCGAAATAGGAATACAGCGAAAATACAATATCTATGAAACATTTATTAAAAGCAGCCTATTTTACGGAGCAGAAACTTGGAGAATAACCGAAAACAACAGGAAAAAATTAGAAGCTGTAGAAATGGATGTGTTTAGAAGATCGTTAGGTATATCCCGTAGGGAAAGAGTTCGAAATGAAGAAGTAAGACGACGAATTGGAATAGATGGCTACTTAACAACAGACATTGAGAGGAAACAGTCGATTTGGTATGGTCATGTTCAAAGAATGGAAGACACAAGATTGACCAAAAAGATCATGCAGTGGGTACCACCAAACCACAGAAAACGAGGAAGACCCAAAAAGACTTGGAAAGAAGGGGTAACCAAAGCAATGAGTTCAAGGGATCTTAGAGATGGCCAATGAGATGACAGAAGGACGTGGAAGTTAGGCATCGGACAACGTCGAAAGACGTTCTAAAACCGATACACATATATAAGAAGAAGTAGTTGTAGAAAAGTTCTTGTAGTTGTTCCTTTGGATTTTACTTATATAAGATATTTAGTCTATTTTAAAAGGTTTTAACCTTAGTATTTTTGAGTGGCTCAGCATGTTCTTGTAAGTATAACCAAATTTTTTAATTTTACCTTGGCCATCATTTTAACTTTAAATTTTTTTCTTAGTTAATACGTTATACTTATTTTAGGTAACACTGATGATGCTCTTGTTATAGAGCGAAAACGTTTTGTTTTTATATTTGTATCCCTTCTAGGGGCCTTTTAAATTAATATACCTTTTACCGAGACGAATTTTTCATTAAATTTACTTGTAATTAATGGTATACAGCCAGCTACAGGAAATTCTTCCTTGTGGCTATTTAACGAGTTGTGAGTAGAGGACCTTTATTTCCTCAACATATATATGAATATGTGCTTATACCAGCTAAGGTTTCATTATTTAAAAAGGTAATGGTTCAAAGATTGCCACCCTACTGTTTATAACTTCGTGCCAAATGCCAGTCAATTTGACCGGCGGTATTTCAGGAATCACTCCACGCAATTTAACTTTTCAATAACTAAATAATAAACAAATAATAATAATAAATAATAACTAAACAAATGTTTGTTTCAAAACAAGCGTTTTTTAAAAACCCGTTTTCTGAATTTAATTTCATCTAATAATAACCGAGATATGATATTTGTAGCAAAAAATTGGGCTATACCTTTATTCTTGAGGCCGCCAAATAATCCGACTTGAAACCTATACAGGGTGGTCCTTAAGTAATTGTACACAGAGAAACAGTAGATTCTACGCTCTAAAATATTACGATTTAACCCAACTTACATTAATAAAATGTTGATATTAAGAAAGATACAGGGTGGTAAAGTTAAACTTTTTTTTTATTTATTATTGAATATTTCCTGACAGGTATGAGATAACCACATGAAATTTGGTATATAGAGCTTTTTTGGGTCGAGAAAACTAAATTCCTTACAAAAAATTATGTATTGTGCGGAGGGCGCCACATACGCCTTTCAGCACTCATTTATTACATTCAGTTTTTTCTATCCCTCACTCTGTATAATTTGGCATTAAAATTTTTATTCTCCTATTAGTTTTACTTAAAAAACTATACTTCTTTCATCTCCCTAAACTCAACCGTTTTCGAGATAAACGCATTTTAAATCTGCGATACACCATCATTTTTAGCATAATATCATTGTAGTTACACCCGAAAAATAACTTAAAACCATAATAATTGTGCCAGTTCTCAAAATTTATGTCATTGCATCGCAAATTCCATTTGAAGAAATTTCCTATACATTTTTGGATAATTTTATGGTTTTAAGTCATTTTTCGTGTGTAACTACAATGATATTATGCTAAAAATGATGGTTTATCGCAGACTTAAAATGCGTCTATCTCGAAAACGGTTGAGTTTAGGGAGATGAAAGAGGTATACCTTTTTTAAGTAAAACTAATGGCAGAATAAAAATTTTAATGTCAAAATTATACAGAGTGAAAGATAAAAAAAATTGAACGTAATAAATGAGTGCTGAAAGGCGTATGTGGCGCTCTCTGGGCAATACATCATTTTTGGTAGAGAATTTAGTTTTCTCGAGCCAAAAAAACCCACTTACCAAATTTCATGTTGTTATCGCATACCTGTCAGGAAATATTCAATAATAAATAAAAAAAAAAGTTTAAATTTACCACCCTGTATCTTTCTTAATATCAACATTTTATTAAAGTAAGTTGGGTTAAATCGTAATATTTTAGAGTGTAGAATCTACTGTTTCTTTTTGTACAATTACTTAAGGACCACCCTGTATAAAGTACGTTAGATAGATGGAGTGCCTTTTTATATGTAAAAATATTGGCAAGCCTCTATTCGCTCGGTGCGAATAGAGGAATAGAAACCATGGTGGGGATACACGAAACTATGCCAGCGCCCGTAGCGGCGAAATATGACATCTGTGGCGAATAATGATTGAATAATATTTTTTATCGCCAACCGTCACTAAAGTCATTCATTATTGTACTTATCTGGCGCCATTTGCGGCAGTAAAGTAACACTTTATTGTACTGAAAGAAGAATTTTACATTTTTATTGTACAGTAATCGATTATTTATTTGAGTGACCTTAAAATTTATTTACTTTAATTACCTATTAAAAATATTGTACAAAATTTACGTTATTATTAATTAAATTTATGTCAGAAAATGAAATTCTGTAGTATTTTGCAATTATATTTATAAAACATAAATCAAAACTTTACAGATTTAGTAATTAGGTATTCAATATTGATACCTAACAACTATCGATTAAAAATCGAATTCGACCATCATGCAAGCAAGAGCCTTCTGTCATTACTGTCATTGTCATACGAAATTTTTATTTTGTGTAAAAGTAAAAGAATTCTTAAATCTTTTAAAAATATCAACAATGTAGAGATGAAAATAACAAAGCAGAATACATAGAGAAACGTAATAGAGCAAAGATAGCAGTAAAGGAATCGAAAAATCTGAGCTGGGAAGAATTCGGAAAAGAATTGGAAGCAAATTACAAAACAGATAACAGAAAATTCTGGAACTGTATAAAGGGTTTAAGAGGGAAAAAAGGCAGGGAACAGTATGGAATCAAAGATAAAAATAACCAATTGAAAATAGAGACTACAGAAATAGTAGAAGTATGGAAACAATACTACGAAGATAAATTGAAACACAAAGAAGTAGAAAGATATGAAGCAGGAAGAAATAGACCAGAACTGGAGGAGGAAGAGGAACCAGAGAGTATAAGGAAGGAAGAACTGGAAGAAGCTATAAACAATATTAAACTTGGAAAAGCGGCAGGAGAGGACCAAATAGATCCAGAAATGATAAAATGGATGGGTGAAAAAGGAGAGGAGTGGCTATTACAGATATGCAAGGAAGCATGGAGTACAGAGAAAATCCCAGATGACTGGAAGAAGAACATAGTTCTACCAATATACAAAAAAGGACAACATAATGAATGCGAGAATTATAGAGCAATATGCTTGTCATCGGTCGCCTTCAAGGTATACACGAGAATTATAGAGGAGCGTCTAAGATCAGTGATAGAGAAAGAATTGGAAGACGAACAGGCTGCATTCAGATCAAACCGTCAAACAAACGATAACGTCTACATCATAAGAAATATAATAGAGAGACAATGCCTTAAAGGGAATGAACTATTTCTCATGTTCGTCGACCTGAAGGCGGCATTTGATACAATAAACAGAGAAATATTGTGGAAAATATTGGAGAGCTATAATATACCAAAAAAGATGATAAAAGTCATAAAATCTATATAAATATATATGGAAGTAGAAGGCCAAGTACAAATAAATGGAGAAAGATCAGGCACTTTTAAATGGGATAAGGGAATTAAACAAGGAGATGGACTAAGCCCCCTCTTGTTTATAATAGTTATGGATACTTTAATTAAAAATACCGAAGATCAAACAAGAAACCTTCAATACATAGTAGGATATAAAAACTTAAATGCAATAAAGATCAACTCCCTTCTATACGCTGATGATATAGTTTTAATCACAGACACAGTAGAGAAAGTGCAGAAACTAATAGATATTTGGCAAAAAGAGATTCATAAATTAAAAATGGAAATGAACCTCAACAAAACAAAACTTATGATAATAAATGAAGATGAGAAAAAAAAGGAATACTAATATAATAGTAAAGGAAAAAGTAATAGAACATGTATCTACTTTTGAATATTTGGGAAATATAATAACAGATGATGGGAAAACGGACTTGGCAATAAGTAATAAACTGAAGAAGGCAACTAGCGTGTACTACTCTTTAAATAATACAATTTTTGGAAAGTCAGAAATAAGCAACAAAACTAAACTCAGAGTATATAACAGCATAGTAAATCCGATAATGACATATGGGGCGGAAACATGGATTGTCCAAGAGAAACATGAATCAATGATAAACGCGACCGAGATGAAATACATGAGAAGAATAGCCGGAGTTACGAAGTTTGACAGATTCAGAAATGAAGATATAAGAAGAGAGCTGGAACAAGAACCGATAATTAGGAAGATCGAAAACAAACAATTAAGCTGGTTTGGACACATACAACGAATGGAGCAAAATAGACTTACAAAGAAGGTACATGAAGCCAAAATGGGAAACAAAAGAAAAAAGGGAAGGCCGAGGAAGACATGGATGGACCAGATCCAAGATATAGGTGAAAGGACACACATCAGTATGAGGGATATGAAGAACCTGGCCACCAATAGAAGCAATTGGAAGAAGTGGATAAAAGGCGAAACCCGACATCCGACGCCCTGAAGGGCACTAAGGATTATGAGAAAGAAGAAGAAATCTTTTAAGTTTCGTATTAATGCGAATATAGTATGAAATGGTGTTTTTGTTAATTCGATTATATTATACATATGTATAGGACCGTGGTAGATATGTAGGTACTGATAATTTGTTAGCAAATATATTTATTTAGATTGTTTACTATTCATCACGGCAAATCAACTTCGCTGCGGCAGGCTACACTACACTTCATAAACAATGACATAACTATTAACGGTATTTTTAATTTTTGGTATTTTACTTTAAGTATTAAAATTAGTATATTATTTAAATATAAATACGATAAAAACTGTTTAAAATATATTTATTTCGTTGAAATCATGATAATAGAAGTATAACTTCTTTCGTGCGTACAAAGTACACACACTCTTTTTTCATTAGAAGGATGTAATTAAGTAAGTGTTAATGTTTTTTATGATTGGCGATAAAATTTTGTATGCACGACGTCAGTAAAGACTCTTGATCGAACTCGTCTGTTATTCGCCTTGCTCGCTACGCTCGCTCGGCTCATAATATCAGACTCGTTCGATAAAGAGTCACTTTACTGACTTGATACATAAATAACTATTTTCATTAGATATTTCGCTTACCTTATTATTGCTGTTTTGAATTTTATTATTTATATTTATATTTTCATACAGACTTCCTTTCCTTTCCCGATCTGTTGGTATATTCCTATCGTCATCTTTTTCCATTTTGTGTTACATAGCTAATGTTAAAATCTGGTAATAATAATTCACACTGCCTAATTGCTTTCGATGTACACTTAATTAATGTTAACACCGACAACTAAACTATAACGAAAAAGTGAAGAACACCTCTTAAAATTGATATTTTCTTCAGAGAACTTCCAAATATCCGATTTTTAATTTGACGTGTATTTGACACTCGAACTTGTTTAAATTTTATCAAAAATGGTATAAACAAAAGATTACATTAACGTCAAATATGTCATATATGTGTATCATATATTAGGTTTGTTCTAGCATCAGTTTCAAACGGTTTGAAACCATCAGCGAATAGCGGACCAGCGCGAGTAGAGGGGATAGCATTGTGACTGTATTATGTTCTCTCACTCACCACTCGCTGACCAACTGTTTGCTGACGGTTTCTGACTAGCTTGACTTTTTGCTAGAACAAATCTATTATGTTTATTGTCAAATTGTGTTTGCCAAACATTTCGTCAGTCATGCACGGAGCGAATATTGGTCTAGTTCTTGTCGTTCAAAAAAACCTCAATTTAAAAAAAATACTCCAAAAATGTTATACGAAAGGATTTTATTGACGGTTCGACTTCCATTTCGGGTGTCGTTATCGAAATACAAAATATAACTAAAGTAAACAAATTTTGTTTATGTTGCTTGGTAAAAAAATTCTTCTAATAATTTAATTTAACCTGACTCATTCGTATTGACAATTCAGACATATTATACCTAAATTCTAAAGTAGATGACCTTAAAATGATATTGTCAATACTTATGAGTTGCGTTCCTGGGACGACTTTATTGGAAGATAGTTCATTCGATTATAACATGATATCAACTTTAGCTCAAAAATATCCGTCGGAAAAACTCATAGCATGTGATTTATCTTTAAAAACACAACCACATGCATTGACAGAGTGATTCCATAGTAAATGACGATGAAACTCCAGGAAAATCCCAATGATACTATCCTGACATTGTAAGTATTTGATCTTATGTTCAACTTACTCTCAAAGTTAACACCAAGTTCTGATTTTATATGTATGATATTTTAAAATATAAATGATGTATCCCTGATATGTTATTGACTGACTAATCGTGGTATTTTCTTTCTATTGACTTCTTCTTTTAATATGGATAACCACATCCTACTGCATTCTGCTGAGGAATTTGCGAATCTTTTTACTACGTTTCTTTTAGGAATATACTTGAATCTTTCCACTGAACTCTATGTCCATTGCCCCAGCGTGTTGACATATATGAGATCTACCAAATTCTCGTGTTTAATATGAAACAGATGTTCACTTAGTCTAACGTTTAATGGTCTTGATGTTTCACCTTAATAAAAATTTTCGCATTCGCAAGGTATTTTATAAATACAATTATTTGTTCTTTCTTGTTCATTATTAGTTTATTAGGTTTAGTTTTAGATTAAATGGATATCAATTTGTTTGTTGTTTTGGACGTTGTTGATATGTTGAATTTATTTTCTACTGTTTTAAGTTTTTGGATAGTCCTTTTATAATATATGGTATTGATATTTTCCTCGTATTATTTCTTGTGAATGTTATAGGATACCGTTCTAAGTTGTTCTCTTCCATTCGATCCAATCTTGACGATTCCTTATTTATAAACGACAATGGATAATCATTTTTTTAACAAAACAAATATTAACAATTGTTTTTCTTCTAAGAAGGAATTTTCTTTAAAACAAGTAATTTGGGCTCTATCGTATAAGGATTTAATGATTCCCTTTTTAACGTTGATGTTGTGATTTGATTAGTAATTTAGATATCTCTTGGTGTGTGTTGGTTTTCTATATACTTGATTCGCATATCCAGTATACTTCTTTGATACTAAAACATCGAGAAAAGGCAGGGTGTTATTATATTCCTTTTCCATTGTAAATTTGATTGTCTCTTCTTGATCGTCGATAATATTGAATGTGTCCCACAACTCTGATCTATGAGGCTATATTAAGAACACATCGACTACATATCTCCACCGTACTGTGGGTTTTAAATTTTATTTAGAAATGATATTAGTTTCGAAATCTTCCATAAATATACACTCTGGGCCAAAATTAACCGCCCACCTTAAAAATGGGTCTTTTTATGTCTCGTATTTCCTAAACCTGTTGTCCGATTTAAGTGATTTTTTTAATGTTATAGCATTAATATTTAACAATATCGCTCTGATAATTTTGTTGCTAGACAGGTAATTTTTATTGTATACCGGGTTTAAGAATGTAACTGTGTTTTTTGCTCAAAGTTCACTTCACCCAGTGGAATATTCTAGCATTTATAAAATACTGAAATTAAAACCCAACTATAGACTATAGCCTCATGTTTTCTCAAGATTCTGTTTTTTTGATTCATTCGGTTGTGTTGGATCCTAAAAAAGTTAGGTACTTTAACAAATAGCCATGTTTTTCATCAATACAAGGTGTTTTTAAATGAGTATGGCAAACTGTAAGGGGTAATTATTCTGCATGAAAAAATAACCGCAGCATAAATAAATCACTTATATGTATAAAACAGGTTTAGAAAATACAAGACATCAAAAATGGCCCAATTTTAAGGAGGGCTGTTAATTTTGGCCCAGAGTGTATTAGGATATAATGGAGATAAAGAATAGCCCATTGCTAAACCAAAATTTTGTTTATAGTTCATTATTTAGTTTAAAATAGGTATTATTAGTACATAATGTCAATAACTCACTTATAGCTGATACATTTTAGTCTTGTCCTAGTTGTCAATCTATTATCATTCTGTAATTTTGTTTTGATTATTTTAAAGTTTGATCTAATGGCACATTTGTAAATAAAATATTTATGTTAAAACTAATTAAAATATTATTTGGAATATATTGAATATTTGATAATTTATTTAAGAAATGTTGTGTATTTTTTATTCGCGATGTTAAGTAACAGCGACGATATATCTCGTGAATTTCGGCAATTTTCGTGGATTTCGGATAGCTATGAGGGTGTTTTCAATGTCAAACGCTGAGCGCACATGCATTTTTTGAAATAAGTAGATAATATTCATGATTTATTTGTACAGGTTTACATGTTTTTTTTTTACAAATTTTATTTACAACATCGACGCCAACTATTACTGAAACATGAAAATTCCCTGTTGATCATTTTATATTACCCAATAATTAATTTAAAACATGTAAAAATAAATATTGAATATTACCTACCTTCTTATTTAAAATGCATGTAAGCTCAGGGTTTGACATTGAAAACACCCTCAAAACTAGTTCAGCCGAAATTCACGAGAGGTCGTCATTTTGACATAACATCGCGAATAAATGTGTTGGTGTTATTTGCAAATGGTTGTATAATATTTAAAATAAAAATTCTGATAGTACACTACAAGGAGAATTCGTGGTACAACATAATATGGGTATAAGTGGTATATTCGCTTTATGAATTTGCGGTACTTCATAAGAATATAGTGTCTTACTGTATGAGGTGTAATTAATTTTCTTCGATAATATGTTATATCATTCTTATACTTGAATAAAATTCTATATATTTAGTAAAATAATTGCACTGACTTTTATAAAGGTTTGATTTAAGTTAATTTTCACCATAGCCTACGTTGAAAATTAAAAAAATTTGTCAATTCCTAGAAAATTTCTTCGGAAGTTGAACGCGCTTTTCCGATTTTCTTTCGAGTTTAAGACTATTGCAAATTCTAACTTAAAATAAGACTAATTCCAAGCTTTTTTATTAGTTTTCGACTTGTTTAAAGTTAAGAGCACCTCGTTTAGCTTGGAGACCGTTAATCTCAGAGAGTTTGCTTTTAGAACATAATCGAAAATAAACTTTACACAGAGCAGAAAATTACCGAGCGTCAAATTTAAACCATTTGCTTACTAAATATTTACTCTCTGATCAATCAGCTATAATATTTATACTGAATGAAAATATAATACAGAAAGAAAACACACAACTAACCAACAAATATACTGACTGGGTAAACTTAAAACAATTACTTAAAAAACAACAGAGTGAAAATGCAGACATTAAAACACGCTTGAAAGGCTACAGTTACCCAGCTGAAATCAAAGAATTAGTATAATAAAAAGAAAGGCCAGAAGGAATTGGTTTTAAAGTAGATCCCCG
The DNA here is from genome assembly GCF_917563875.1 of Diabrotica virgifera virgifera. Taxonomy (NCBI): domain Eukaryota; kingdom Metazoa; phylum Arthropoda; class Insecta; order Coleoptera; family Chrysomelidae; genus Diabrotica; species Diabrotica virgifera. Next base: position 106,422,603 of record NC_065447.1, read on the forward strand.
TATGACATGACAATTTTGAATAATCTAGACAACAGCTTAAAATATAGATAAAATAATTCAAAGATGAAACAATAAATTCCTCTCTCACAGACATAACTAATGATAGTACCACAGCTTACTCTTTGTGGAAAGAAACAAATCGGTTAAAAAGACCAATCACGCAAATCCCTCCAATCAAGAAAGCGGATGGTACTTAAGCACGAAGTAAGGAGAAAAAATCAGAATGCTTTGCATCCGATCTAGTAAAGATATTCAAACCTTACAACACTGATGCGGAAGAACAAACATTTGAAGGACCTGCGATGCAGACTAATGAGAAAATAACTTTAGTAACTCCAAAATAACTCCTGAAGGAAATAAATAATTTAATTCCTAAAAAGCTCCTAGATTTGACTTGATAACTGGAACTGCATTAAAGCAGGCCCCAAAAAATCACTTGTGAAGTTTACATATATCATTAGTGCGGTAATCAGATGAAAATATATTCCTTTACAATGGAAGATAATGGAAATTATCATGGTTCCGAGACCAGGTCAACATCCAAATAATGTTTGTCTTACAGGACAATTTCTCTACTACATGTTTATTAAAACTATTCGAGAAACCATTACGTATAGGATTACAAAGAATTCTTGAAGATAAAAAATTAATGCCCAACCATCAGTTTGGGTTTATATCCAAGCATTCCACTATAGATCAACTGCATAGGGTAACTAACACGACAGAAAATGCCCTAGAAGGAAAAAAATCTGTTCGGCTGTTTTCCTGGATATATCTCAAGCATTTGATACGGTACGGCATGAAGAGCTACATCGAAAATTGAGATCAATTTTACCCATGCACTATTGTGAGATAATAAAATCATATTTATATATGACAGACATTTCAGGGCCAAACAAGGTAATGCTTATTTCAAGCCTCAATAACATTAAAACGGGTGGTCCGCAGCGTGGTGTCCTGGGACCGGTTATCTATTTACTATTCACAAGTGACATACTGTAGCAGTTATGCTACGGACCATTTAAAATTAATTACGATTTTCGATTCATTCAATTATATTTCATTAAAAATACCCCTCTAGAAAATTCTTTGGAGACGCCTATTTAATCGCCTAGGTGCCTATTTTCGCAGCGAAGCAAGAGGAAAGCACCGCGCATGTTTCTATCGGATCGATACGAATCGATTTCCGATAACATTGAACAGCAGTTGGTCAGGAAACGGCTCGAAGGGCGGATGGCGCGCCGCTAGTAAGGTTATTCCCCCTTTTAAGTGACGGGATTGAAACAAATTTTCGATGGAAATCAAATAATTAGAAGGAAATCAAGCGTCAGCTAATCCCATCTACAAAACTAGATAACCAAAGTTAAACATCTCTTTGGACTTCTTCACATAACAGAAGTGGATATTCCGGCGTGCCTGCCTTGTTTCAGTAAGTACATAATACATTTATCTCTCATTCCTTCCTTGTGAAAACCAATGCATCATTGTAGTTAGATCTTTCGGTAGATTAATTTACCACATAAGTTTATATATAATTCATAGTATAATAATGATATTCATTATCATTTGCAAAGGAACATTCAATCAAGGCCATAGTTTTTTTAGTCCAAACCTAAATTTTAATATCTTTTATACCTGATCGTTAGGCTTTTTACTTAAGGTTTTTTATCTGTGATTTATAAAAAGTTTTAACGAGTATCTATACAGCCTTCTGTCACGCCCATCTAATGCGCACGTCCCTGTCATGTCTGAATTGAAGTAAACTTCAGAAATTTTGACATGACATATGAATACCTAACCTACCTAATATTTGATGTTTTTGTTTGGGCCTGTTCAATATGTACTGCTACTGTTCTTGAAATACATCATAACTAATTAAATAAACTTTATTTTAGATCCCGTAACTTAGTTATTTAGTCACACAACGTGACTCTATCACGTTGATTATGTACTACCTAGTTAGATTGCTAGCCACTCTGTGATGGTTTATCCCTAGAGTGGGCTGTTTTTGTTGGATAATACACCATACCGGATTTTATTACAACCAGCATCTTCACCCAGGACCTTGCAGTAGGACTTACTCACCACAGCAGCCAACCATTTTATCGTGCCAAAAGGGAATTTCCTACGGAATTCATCTCTATGGACTTGCAACCCTACTTTTAACCGACTGTTATGTAAAAGCTAAGTTTATTTACTTTTTCTGTATTTACTTTTGGGTAAGATATATTTGCTACATTGTAAACTTTTCGTATGCATACGATTAGGAAGAGTACATATATTTTCGTGATAGATAGGGTTTTAGGTTGTTGTTTTTTTTTCTTTTTGATTCAGTATAAGTAGGAGTTAGTTAAAATAAATAAAATCAGGTCTTGTTTAATAATCATAAATAATTGTATCTTAAAATTTAATAGGGAATCGGGTTGTAAAATTTTGTCGCGGATTTTAAAATAGGGAATACGTCTAGTAGGTTTTTTTTGTATAATATATAAAGAGTCACTGACCAACTCATTTATATAGACCTTTTTGCTATTCCAACGGACTTTTGATTTGGATTTTGATTTTAATACTTTTGTTTGGCCGGTGATAGTGGATAATTGCTTGTTGAGTGGCCTTTGCGGTCCTATTTTATCTTTTCCCCATCCACTATCACTGTTATTACGTTGCGTTATATGTAAAGTGTTATTATTTAATATTTATTATTAATATATTTGTATGTATTAAGGTTGGTGTTTTATTTCAGTCTGTATTACCAGTATATAACATAGCAAGACAAGATCAGTATTTAGTATTTTGTATTTCAGGTGGTTGTAACCAGTGTCATAGAGTTCCTGTTGTTCGTTATTTCAAAATCTCGAACCTGTCCAACTTCTTGGTTCTGAGAGCCGAGTTGTTCGTTCGAGTTGGCGCCCTTTTTTCTTCTTCTTTCTTTGTTGTAACTCGATATTATTTTATCTCTAGCATTCTTATCTATTTTCCTTCCATTTTTGTATTAACAGTCTCATTTCCTTCCTAGTTACTATCATTTCATTACCAAATTTTCTTCTCATATCTCCAAAGCCAATATTCGGTGTATTGAAGCTAGCCCGAATACTCACTTGAGATTTAGTGTCTCTCTGCCCTTTTGATTTTTTTTCCTTCTGAGCTAAGCCCATCTTCTTTTGTCTTAAATCTCTTATCATTTATTTTACCCATCTTTAGTCAGTTCTTCTCTTCAAAAATCTCTATACCCAGAGTATAGAGGGTTCAATACCATAGTTAGAAGACAACACTATAGCCACTTTCGCAGAAGACACTGCCATTCTGGCAGTTAGTAAAGATAGTACAGACTCTACTATTAGTCTACAAAATTCAGTCAATAAATTCTATAACTGGACCCGGAGGTGGAAAATCTCAATAAATGAACGTAAATCGGTTCATATACTCGTAGAATTTACTAACAAATTTGAGAAACGAAACCATGTAAATATAATCGGACATGAAATTCAATATAGGGCAGTCAATGAGGGTATTTGGCTCCGAATTCCATCCTACTACATCGATTTACTTGATATTCTCATAGTAAGTAGGGAATAGCTCAAAAAACAAAGTCTACCCTATTCCGATGTGCGCTTTTCTCTTGGGGGTGGTTCTCACCCTTTCTCGTGGGTGAAATTTTTTGTGCTTTAAAATGAGCTGTATTAAATGTCGATTACAGTTAACCTAAGCGAGATATGCTGCAAAAAATATTGATGACTAATGTATTTTAAGAAGAGATGAGAAGTATATTTAACCCCTCATCCATCAGAATTTAAATACATCGTTTTCCTTCTAAAATACTTTTTATTATAGTTTTATTTCTATGTTCAAAAAGTTGGACTGGTTTGACATAAAGGATTTAAAAAAAAATAAGATCAAATTATACGTACAGTATTTCTCATGATCATCTTTCAGTGCGTCACAGTTTTTCGATTTCTTTCTAACGCATTAAATTGTATGTGACAGAAAAAAAGGCACGTCGGTAATTACATTTGGTCGGTGACATTTTTATAACATTTAGTCTAGTTATTCTAGTTGTCGATAGATAGCGCCATAATAAAAAAATAATTTTTTTTTTAATTAGATAATAATATTACAAATATAATCTGTATAATTTATAAGACTATACAAATCAAAGAAAACACCATTTTATAAATGCAAGAAACACTTTTGATTTGTTTTTATTCCAAATTGAAAATAAAATGTGACAACTGTCAGATTTAACTAAAATGTCATGTTAGAATAAATGTCATAAATGTGTGTTATCACGGACTTACCCTTTTTCCTATCATTTGTTACGCACTGAATAAAGATCATGAGAAATACTGTAACTCGAAAATGATGAGAGATACGAAAAAAAGATATAAAACAAAAATGTAGAGTTTTTTTAGATAAAAATTTCGTTTTCATTTTTCATTACTGTATCTGTTATCATTTTCAAGTTACATGGAGAAAAAGGAAGATTTTTAAGAAATTTTAAAAATGTGCTCTATAATTTGATCTTATTTTTTTTTTTCAAGAACAATTCATTTTAAACTCGTTCAACTTTTAGAACATAGAAATAACACTATAATAAAAGGTACTGTAGACGGAAAATGAAGCATTTACATTCTGGTGGATAGGGGTTAAAATTAAATCTCATTTTTTCTTAAAATACATTAGTTATCAATTTTTTTTGCAAGATATCTCGCTTAGTTTGAATGCAATTTATCTTTAATATTGCTCATTTTAAAGGGCTATTCAAGCACTACAAAAGGTATTGGTAGCATTTTACACATAAAATCGACCGTTTCTCTGTTATTTCAAGTTGAATACACCAATTTGAGCATGTAGCAAAAAAAAAACAAACTCTTTTCGCCTACCATATCTCTTTTTGTATTATAACTAGAAGATTTATGAAGGCAAGTGTACCTTAGTTTTTTTATAACTTACAAAAATGTTTTATACAGTTTTTTTAGTTAGATGCATATTTTTTAAAATATTGGAAAAAAACCGTTCGAAAAGGTGTTATGTTTCAATGAAAATGGCCAAATTTCAACCACGAATAACTCAAAGTATTGAATTTTCAAAAAAAGTTATAAAACAGTTTTTGCTTAGAATTAGGTTCTCTAGACAATTCCGTGGTCATCTTACCAAAAAATTTTCCAACCCTGAGAAGGGGTGGGAACCACCATCAAGATTGAATTAGATAACAAGTAGAGGCTATTTCCAAAATTTCATCAAAATCCATGCAGTAGGATAGAATTCGGAGGTAATATCCTATTCTTGCTCCCATTGACTGGCGTAATATACTAATACAGCCAAATATCTAGGTTTAATTCCTAGATGATGAAAAATTCTAAATCTGAACTCGAAAGCATACGTAAAGAAAAGACGGGAAGAATTGGATATCAGGTTCAAAAGATGTATTGGCTTCTGAAAAGACACTCAGCCTTGTCAATTTATAATAACTCTACAACAGATTCTAAAACCTAAGTAGAGGTATGGCGTATAACTGTGAGGTACCAAAAAAAAAAAAATATTAAAATAATCCAGACTTTCAAAAATAAAGTATTGAGGTGCAATGTTCAACAGCCAAGATATCCAGAGACCTACGGGTGGGGTATGTTGATGAAGAAACACAAAAAAATCGCCGGCAGGCACTAAGAAAGGCTTTCAAAGCATCAAAACGTTGAGGCCATCCAGCTTTTGGATAACTCTAGCCAAAAAAGAATACTCAAGAGGACAAAGTCATATAAGTTAGTGTAATACATAGTCCAGTTAAGTGAAAAAGGTATTATTGTAATTATTGCACAAGAAAAAATGACTTAAAAATTTGAACAAGTAAGAATACACCACTGGGTGATTTTTAGATTTTAACTAGATTGTAGCATTAAATAAACAACATAAAACATTTTTGATTCGGTGAGCAAAAAATGATTTTATCTTGAAGTGAAATGTGTTATCAGTATGAGTATGACGTTATAATGAGTTTGTAGTTTGAAATTTTTGTTTGACTCCTCTTAAATTCAAACAGTTTAACATGGCAGAAATAATCAAATCTAAAAACAATTTTTCACTGAAAAAATATTGAAAATGTATTTCTGCGTGATAATTTGTGTGAGAATGTTTTAACTCAATATACAGGGTGATTGATTAGTGGAGTAAAGCTCAATACATCCGCTATTATAGTAATAGATAGCAATAGAAGTTAATAACAAAAATTGTAGCCAACTTTGAGCTTCACATTTTAAAATTAATTCGAATATTACAGGCTGTTCGATAACCTAGTGGCAGACCAAACATATGTTTTTTTAAATGGAACACCCTGTATTTTATTTTATAATCGAAATCTGCTTAACTGTCTCATCACAAAAATATAAAGGTTTTTAATGTTATACAGGGTATATACAAAGTTATAACCAATTTTATATGAAAATCGTAACAAGTTCAACATCCTGTATAAATAAAAATTAGCACAACAGAAATAGTTTATTCTTGCCATGTTTTTTTATTAATAGTCAAACTTTTCAGAAATGATTAATATTGCTAATTTTTTTATACCGAATACATGGTGAGTCAAGACGCAAGTACCTACATTATTTTCTCAGTTTTAAATGGAACGTTCTGTATTTTATATCACTATTGTAAAGTATCATTACCGTACTTTAATTTTTTATATAACATTCCATATGCCCAAATTTATTAGTTTTCGAGAAATTTTCATTTTTAAGAGCAATTATTAATAGGTGTCTAAATTGTTCCAAATTTTAAGTAAGCCATGACCATCATGATACAACTGTTATTGTGTTATTTAATAGTTGAGATGAATTTTACTGTTGAGGAAATGGTTGATCTAGATGGATATTGGGGAGTGCAATAAAAATGCGTTTGCGGAGTGCTACAACAGCAAGCTTTGAAAGATTAAAGGATCAGTTTAACCGCCTGGTTCAGTTACGTATAAAAAATACGAACGTACAATAACTACTACGAAAACGAAATGAATGCGTTGCTGGCAGTTACTGAAAATCCACATACAAGTACACCGAATATTTCTTACAAAAACGTAGAAAAAGGACAAACTTCCTACTCGGGGCAAAAAATTCTTGCAAGAAACAGAATGCACCCTTACCACATTCAAATGCACCAAGAATTAATAGAGAAAGATTTTGAAAAGAGAATAGTATTTTGTGAATGGGCCTTAGATAAAATCAATCAACCGATAGATTTCTTGGGTAACGTACTATTTGGAGATGAAGACAACATTTCATAGAAACGGTTCAGTCATGGCTTACTTAAAATTTGGAAAAATTTAGACACCCAATTAATACTTTGTTCTGAAAAATGAAAATGTCTCGAAAACTAATAAATTTAGACATAGGGAATGTCATATAAAAATTAAAGTACGGTAATGGTACTTATCAATAGTGAAACAAAATATAGGGTGCTCTATTGAAAATTACTGAGAAAATAATGTACTTGCGTTTTGACCCACCCTGTATTTGAAATAAAGAAAATTAGCAATATTAATCATGTTTGAAAATTTGGACAATAAATAAAAAAATATGGCATCAATAAACCATTGCTGTTTTGCTTATTACCAGAGAACGGCAGTTCTCGCCAGTGGCGCACACCTTCACCCCCTACACGCGACACTAAATATACACGAAAATTTTGATTTTCTAAATCTGACTAGGTTGAAAATTGGGCCAACTCCCATCATAAAGTTCAGGAATAGACTCACCCATTCATATGTCAACCATCCATTTTGGTCCAAGGGATTTTACGGACCTTTCTATTTAGAGTGTGTTTTTCGTTCTGGTCCCCAAACCACCCAAAAACTTCAAAAATTTAACCCCTACCTTTGCGGCTTCTAATAGAAGCGATGATTACCTTTCCAACGCATGTCTAATTTTGAAAATCGGTTATACGGTTCAAAAGTTACCGAACTCAGAATATGAGTCAATTTTTATTTAAAAAAAGGGAAAATGTTTGTGCATATTTTATGTATGTATATGTATGTGTGTGGAAAAGTTAAGCCGATTTGAATTTTTTTTCTGTGTTTGAAGAGGAGTTGAGTGCCGATTCAGAACCGGTGTAGTTTGTGAGTTTTGACTACCCACAAGCCAGCTATAAGACTTGGTAGGTACAAAACGGCATATTTTTTGGCGGTATATATCTTCAGTTTAAGAAGAGACAGGAGAACAGTAAATACACCAAATCAATAGCGTTGAGTCAAGCTCAATAATTCCTGTAATAGCTTCAGGTATCATACTTGACCCTAGATGCATAAGATACTACTTATCAATACGTTTCAAACTTATGTTTATTGAACAAAATCGGTTAAGGCGTATAGAAGTTATTAAGCTACAAAAGTATAATCCAATTAACGATTATTTCCTAAATGGTTTATGCAGTTGTAGTAGTTACGACGCTAATTTGATCTGGCAACGGTCAATCCGAGTTCATTTACCGGCCATTCCAATATTTTTTTCAATCTATTTCGAATAGAAAAAAAAATCTAGTGTACATTCGATGGGCACTAGATCATTTGGAAGATAATGCGACAAAGGCGATCATTTATAAAGCTTAACGTGTAATCGAGAAACATTGCATTCAACTTTATACATTTAATTATAAATAAATTTGAAAAACTCTTAATCTTATAAATAAAAATCATTTGCTGTGCGTTAGTCTCGCTAAAACTCGAGAATGGCTGGACCGATGTGGCTAATTTTGATGTTGAATTATTTGTGGAAGTTCAGGGAAGGTTTATACGGTTTTATATTGTCATTTTAGTAGCCACCAAAATTTTTACAGCTATATGTATAAAATGCTCTTTTTACACTGTTTGTTACCATACTCCTCCGAAACGACTTGACCGATTTTTATGAGAGTTTGCAAGTATACTCGACTGGCCTGGGAGTAGGTTTTTATCTATATTTCTTATCCGTGCGTCTAAGGGGGGTTGCCCCACTTATATTTATTTCTATTTTTTCAGACAAACTCTTTTTTTTTAATTTCATATGATGTGGAACGTAAAGATACATACAACCCTAAATTTTCACTTTTCTATCACTAACCGTTATTTTTTAATGGCCATTTAAATATTTTACATCTATATAAACAAAAGAAAGTCGTGACAGTTACCAACACATAACTCGAGAACGACTGAATAGATTTTTATGAAATTTTCCACGTATATTCGACCGGACCGAGAATAGGTTGTTATGAATTTTTCATATCCGTACGTCGTAACGCGGGCCGCCCCCCTAATATATTTTTTTATTTTTTTGGTCAAACTGTTTTTTCTTAATTTTGTGTGATGTGGAAGGCAAAGGCAAATACAACCCTAAATTTTCTCTTTTCTATCTTCGACCATTATTTTTTAATAGCCATCTAAAATTTTGCATCTTATATATAAAAATAATTTGCTGTGCGTTAGTCTCGCTAAAACTCGAGAATGGCTGGACCGATGTGGCTAATTTTGATATTGAATTATTTGTGGAAGTTCAGGGAAGGTTTATACGGTTTTATATTGTCATGTTAGTAGCCACCAAAATTTTTACAGCTATATGTATAAAATGCTCTTTTTACAGTGTTTGTTGCCATACTCCTCCGAAACGACTTCACCGATTTTTATCAGAGTTTGCAGATATACTCGACCGGACTGGGAGTAGGTTTTTATCTATATTTCTTATCCGCGCGTCTCAAGGGGGGTTGCCCCCTTATATTTATTTCTACTTTTTCAGACAAACTCTTTTTTTTTAATTTCATATGATGTGGAACGTAAAGATACATACAATCCTAAATTTTCACTTTTCTATCACTAACCGTTATTTTTTAATGGCCATTTAAATATTTTACATCTATATAAACAAAAGAAAGTCGTGACAGTTACCAACACATAACTCGAGAACGACTGAATAGATTTTTATGAAATTTTCCACGTATATTCGACCGGACCGAGAATAGGTTGTTATGTATTTTTCATATCCGTACGTCGTAACGGGGGCTGCCCCCTTAATATATTTTTTTATTTTTTTGGTCAAACTGTTTTTTCTTAATTTTGTGTGATGTGGAAGGCAAAGGTAAATACAACCCTAAATTTTCTCTTTTCTATCTTCGACCATTATTTTTTAATAGCCATCTAAAATTTTGCATCTTATATATAAAAATCATTTGCTGTGCGTTAGTCTCGCTAAAACTCGAGAATGGCTGGACCGATGTGGCTAATTTTGATGTTGAATTATTTGTGGAAGTTCAGGGAAGGTTTATACGGTTTTATATTGTCATTTTAGTAGCCACCAAAATTTTTACAGCTATATGTATAAAATGCTCTTTTTACAGTGTTTGTTGCCATACTCCTCCGAAACGACTTTACCGATTTTTATGAATTTTTGCAAGTATAATCGACCGGACCGGGAGTAGGTTATTATCTATATTTCATACCCGTGCGTCTTAAGGGGGGTTGCCCCCCTGATATTTATTTCTATTTTTTCGGAAAATCCCTTTTTTTTAAATGTTATATTATGTGGAACGTAAAGATACATACAACGCTAAAATTTCACTTTTCTATCACTAACTGTTATTTTTTAATGGCCATTTAAATATTTTACACCTATATAAACAAAAGAAAGTCGTGACAGTTACCAACACATAACTCGAGAACGACTGAATAGATTTTTATGAAATTTTCCACGTATATTCGACCGGACCGAGAATAGGTTGTTGTGTATTTTTCATATTCGTACGTCTTAACGGGGGCTGTCCCCCTAATATATTTTTTTATTTTTTTGGTCAAACTGTTTTCTCTTAATTTTGTGTGATGTGGAAGGCAAAGGTAAATACAACCCTAAATTTTCACTTTTCTATCTTCGACCGTTATTTTTTAATAGCCATCTAAAATTTTGCATCTTATATATAAAAATCAATTGCTGTGCGTTAGTCTCGCTAAAACTCGAGAACGGCTGGACCGATTTGGCTAATTTTGATGTTGAATTTTTTGTGGAAGTTCAGTGAAGGTTTATGCGGTTTTATATTGTCATTTTAGTAGCCACCAAAATTTTTACAGCTATATGTATAAAATGCTCTTTTTACAGTGTTTGTTGCCATACTCCTCCGAAACGACTTCACCGATTTTTATCAGAGTTTGCAGATATACTCGACCGGACTGGGAGTAGGTTTTTATCTATATTTCTTATCCGCGCGTCTCAAGGGGGGTTGCCCCCTTATATTTATTTCTACTTTTTCAGACAAACTCTTTTTTTTTTAATTTCATATGATGTGGAACGTAAAGATACATACAATCCTAAATTTTCACTTTTCTATCACTAACCGTTATTTTTTAATGGCCATTTAAATATTTTACATCTATATAAACAAAAGAAAGTCGTGACAGTTACCAACACATAACTCGAGAACGACTGAATAGATTTTTATGAAATTTTCCACGTATATTCGACCGGACCGAGAATAGGTTGTTATGTATTTTTCATATCCGTACGTCGTAACGGGGGCTGCCCCCTTAATATATTTTTTTATTTTTTTGGTCAAACTGTTTTTTCTTAATTTTGTGTGATGTGGAAGGCAAAGGTAAATACAACCCTAAATTTTCTCTTTTCTATCTTCGACCATTATTTTTTAATAGCCATCTAAAATTTTGCATCTTATATATAAAAATCATTTGCTGTGCGTTAGTCTCGCTAAAACTCGAGAATGGCTGGACCGATGTGGCTAATTTTGATGTTGAATTATTTGTGGAAGTTCAGGGAAGGTTTATACGGTTTTATATTGTCATTTTAGTAGCCACCAAAATTTTTACAGCTATATGTATAAAATGCTCTTTTTACAGTGTTTGTTGCCATACTCCTCCGAAACGACTTTACCGATTTTTATGAATTTTTGCAACTATAATCGACCGGACCGGGAGTAGGTTATTATCTATATTTCATACCCGTGCGTCTTAAGGGGGGTTGCCCCCCTGATATTTATTTCTATTTTTTCGGAAAATCCCTTTTTTTTAAATGTTATATTATGTGGAACGTAAAGATACATACAACGCTAAAATTTCACTTTTCTATCACTAACTGTTATTTTTTAATGGCCATTTAAATATTTTACACCTATATAAACAAAAGAAAGTCGTGACAGTTACCAACACATAACTCGAGAACGACTGAATAGATTTTTATGAAATTTTCCACGTATATTCGACCGGACCGAGAATAGGTTGTTGTGTATTTTTCATATTCGTACGTCTTAACGGGGGCTGTCCCCCTAATATATTTTTTTATTTTTTTGGTCAAACTGTTTTCTCTTAATTTTGTGTGATGTGGAAGGTAAAGGTAAATACAACCCTAAATTTTCACTTTTCTATCTTCGACCGTTATTTTTTAATAGCCATCTAAAATTTTGCATCTTATATATAAAAATCAATTGCTGTGCGTTAGTCTCGCTAAAACTCGAGAACGGCTGGACCGATTTGGCTAATTTTGATGTTGAATTTTTTGTGGAAGTTCAGTGAAGGTTTATGCGGTTTTATATTGTCATTTTAGTAGCCACCAAAATTTTTACAGCTATATGTATAAAATGCTCTTTTTACAGTGTTTGTTGCCATACTCCTCCGAAACGACTTTACCGATTTTTATGAATTTTGCAAGTATACTCGACCGGACCGGGAGTAGGTTATTATCTATATTTCATACCCGTGCGTCTTAAGGGGGGTTGCCCCCCTGATATTTATTTCTATTTTTTGCGGAGAATCTCTTTTTTTTAATTTTATATCATGTGGAACGTAAAGATACATACAACTCTAAAATTTCACTTTTCTATCACTAACTGTTATTTTTTAATGGCCATTTAAATATTTTACACCTATATAAACAAAAGAAAGTCGTGACATTTACCAACACATAACACGAGAACGACTGAATAGATTTTTATGAAATTTTCCACGTATATTCGACCGGACCGAGAATAGGTTGTTGTGTATTTTTCATATTCGTACGTCTTAACGGGGGCTGTCCCCCTAATATATTTTTTTATTTTTTTGGTCAAACTGTTTTCTCTTAATTTTGTGTGATGTGGAAGGCAAAGGTAAATATAACCCTAAATTTTCACTTTTCTATCTTCGACCGTTATTCTTTAATAGCCATCTAAAATTTTGCATCTTATATATAAAAATCAATTGCTGTGCGTTAGTCTCGCTAAAACTCGAGAATGGCTGGACCGATGTGGCTAATTTTGATGTTGAATTTTTTGTGGAAGTTCAGGGAAGGTTTATACGGTTTTATATTGTCATTTTAGTAGCCACCAAAATTTTTACAGCTATATGTATAAAATGCTCTTTTTATAGTGTTTGTTGCCATACTCCTCCGAAACGACTTTACCGATTTTTATGAATTTTGCAAGTATACTCGACCGGACCGGGAGTAGGTTATTATCTATATTTCATACCCGTGCGTCTTAAGGGGGGTTGCCCCCTGATATTTATTTCTATTTTTTAGGAGAATCTCTTTTTTTTTAATTTTATATTATGTGGAACGTAAAGATACATACAACCCTAAAATTTCACTTTTCTATCACTAACTGTTATTTTTTAATGGCCATTTAAATATTTTACACCTATATAAACAAAAGAAAGTCGTGACAGTTACCAACACATAACTCGAGAACGACTGAATAAATTTTTATGAAATTTTCCACGTATATTCGACCGGACCGAGAATAGGTTGTTGTGTATTTTTCATATTCGTACGTCTTAACGGGGGCTGTCCCCCTAATATATTTTTTTATTTTTTTGGTCAAACTGTTTTCTCTTAATTTTGTGTGATGTGGAAGGCAAAGGTAAATACAACCCTAAATTTTCACTTTTCTATCTTCGACCGTTATTTTTTATTAGCCATCTAAAATTTTGCATCTTATAATAAAAATCAATTGCTGTGCGTTAGTCTCGCTAAAACTCGAGAATGGCTGGAACGATTTGGCTGGACCGATTTGGCTAAATTTGATGTTGAATTTTTTGTGGAAGTTCAGGGAAGGTTTATACGGTTTTATATTGTCATTTTAGTAGCCACCAAAATTTTTACAGCTATATGTATAAAATGCTCTTTTTACAGTGTTTGTTGCCATACTCCTCCGAAACCACTTTACCGATGTTTATGAATTTTAGCACGTATACTCGACCGGACCGGGAGTAGGTTATTATCTATATTTCATACCCGTGCGTCTTAAGGGGGTTGCCCCCCTGATATTTATTTCTATTTTTTCGGAAAATCTCTTTTTTTTTAAATGTTATATTATGTGGAACGTAAAGATACATACAACCCTAAAATTTCACTTTTCTATCACTAACTGTTATTTTTTAATGGCTATTTAAATATTTTACACCTATATAAACAAAAGAAAGTCGTGACAGTTACCAACACATAACTCGAGAACGACTGAATATATTTTTATGAAATTTTCCACGTATATTCGACCGGACCGAGAATAGGTTGTTGTTTATTTTTCATATTCGTACGTCTTAACGGGGGCTGTCCCCCTAATATATTTTTTTATTTTTTTGGTCAAACTGTTTTCTCTTAATTTTGTGTGATGTGGAAGGCAAAGTTAAATACAACCCTAAATTTTCACTTTTCTATCTTCGACCGTTATTTTTTAATAGCCATCTAAAATTTTGCATCTTATATATAAAAATCAATTGCTCTGCGTTAGTCTCGCTAAAACTCGAGAATGGCTGGACCGATTTGGCTAATTTTGATGTTGAATTTTTTGTGGAAGTTCAGGGAAGGTTTATACGGTTTTATATTGTCATTTTAGTAGCCACCAAAATTTTTACAGCTATATGTATAAAATGCTCTTTTTACAGTGTTTGTTGCCATACTCCTCCGAAACGACTTTACCGATTTTTATGAAGTTTGGCAGTTATGTTTGGTTTGACTGGGAGTAGGTTTATATCTATATTTCATACCTATACGTCATAAGGGGGTTACGTATGACGTCATAACTCTCAGAATAATGACGTGAAAAATACGAAATTAATTAGGTGTACTCCTTGCTATTCAGTTTTATTTATTTTTATCAACTTTTATTTAATTTTATGAAATTTTGTTTCATTTTATTTAATGATATTTAATTTTAATTTTATTTTATTTTGATTAATCAACACCTATATTGTTGGAAAACCCCGAACCCAATTATAAATACAGGGTTGTTTTGAATGTAAATAAAATAAAGGTGTTATATTTATTATAAGATAAACAAATTTAAGATTGCAACTGTTGCACTGCAAGCTTTATTTTGTTACTTCTAACTAAACTTTATTACTTCAAACATCCTGTGTAATTCATTAAAAATAATAATAAAAATTCATTCACATCGAGCATTTTTTGTTTATTAATTACGAATTGCTTTTGTTTATTTTAAGTTTATTGTTTACAAAAGTTTGTTCTTATCTATTGAGGCAGTACGAAGTCTGCCGGGTCAGCTAGTACAAGAATAAAAATCCGCTAAGCGCCGTAAAAATGAGTGGCGCATACAATATTCCAGCTACAAAAGATCTGATATGAATATTACGTGGCGCGAAAATATATTTTCATTTTGATGCAAAACAAAATTCTAGTTTTATTTTAAAACATTTTTTCATAATATTTGCTAAATTTGAAGTAAACGCGCCACAAAAAATTTCAAAATTCAAACTGTATCAAAGTTAATTTTTGTGGCGCGTTTTACTTCAGATTGGCAAATATTATTAAAAAATCTTTTAAAATATAACTAGAATTTTGTTTTGCATCAAAATGAAAATACATTTTCGCGCCACGTAATATTCATATCAGATCTTTTTTAGCTGGAATATTGTATGCGCCACTCATTCTTAAGGCGTTTAGCGGTTTTTTATTCCTGTTTTTATTTATACAGGGAGTTGAACTTGTTACGGTTTTCTTGTAAAATTGGTTATAACTTTGTAAATACCCTGTATAACATAACAAACATTTATATTTTTGTGATGGGCCGCTAAGGAGATTTCGAATATAAAATAAGATACAGGTTGTTCCTTTTAAAAAAACTTAAGTTTGATCTGCCACTAGGTTCTCGAACACCCTGTAACAGTCTAACTAATTTTATAATGTTTATAAGGCGAATCTCAAAGTTGTCTACAATTTTTGTTCTCAACTTTTATTGCTATCTATTACTATAGCGGATCTATTTACCCCACAAATCAATCCCAATTAGCACCCTGTAGTAATAGTAGAACAATAGCACTGATTTTTATAAATGTTCGATCGAAATTAATTTTCACCATAGCCAACGTTGAGAATTAAAAAAATTGTGTTAATTCCTAGAAAATTTCTTCGGAATTTGAAAGCGCTTTACCGATTTTCTCTCGAGTTTAAGACTATAGCAAATTCTAACTTAAAATAAGACTAATTCCAATTTTAAAACTTTCAGATTTCTTTTTTATTGTGATGCAGCGATAGCTTTTTTATTAGTTTTCGACTTGTTTAAAGTTAAGAGCACCTCGTTTAGCTTGGAGACCGTTAATCTAAGAGAGTTTGCTTTTATAACATAATTAATCAACAATAAACTTTACAAAGAGCAGAAAATTACCGAGCGTCAAATTTAAACGATTTGCTTACTAAAGTTTTACTCTCTGATCAATCAGCTGTAATATTTATACTAAATGAAAATATAATACAAAAAGAAAACACACAACTAACCAACAAATACACTGACTGGGTAAGCTTCAATCAATTACTTAAAAAAACAACAGCGTGAAAATGCAGATTTTAAAACACGCTTGAAAGGCTGCAGCTACCCAGCTGAAATCAAAGAATTAGTATAATAAAAAAGAAAGGCCAGAAGAAATTGGTTTTAAAGTAGATCCCCGTATGACATGAAAATTTTGAATAATCTGGACAACAGCTTAAAATAGAGATAAAATAATTCAAAGATGAAACAATAAATTCCTCCCTTACAGACATAACTAATGATAGTACCACAGCTTACTCTTTGTGGAAACGAAAGTAACGAAGCGGTTAAAAAGACCAATCGCGGAAATTCCTCAAATCAAGAAAGCGGGTGGTATTTGGGCACGAAGTAAGGAGAAAAAATCGGAATGCTTTGTATCCCATCTAGCAAAGATATTCAAACCTTACAACACTGATGCGGAGGAAGAAAAATTTGAAGGACCTGCGATGCAGACTAATGAGAAAATAACTTTAGCCACTCCAAAAGAAATAAATAATTTAAATCCTAAAAAGCTCCTGGATTTGACTTGATAACTGGAATAATATTAAAGCAGCTTCCAAGAAAGCACTTGTGAAGTTAACATACATCATTAATGCGGTAATTAGAAGAAAATTTATTCCTTTACGATGGAAGGTAGTGGAAATTATCATAGTTCCGAAACCAGGTAAACATCCAAATAATGTTTTCTCTTACAGGCCAATTTCTCTACTACATGTTCTTTCTCTACTACATCAAAACTATTCGAGAACTTATTCCTAATAGGATTACAAAGAATTATTGAAGATAAAAAATTAGTGCCCAACCATCAGTTTGGGTTTAGATCCAAGCATTCCACTATAGATCAACTGCATAGGGTAACTAACATAATAGACAATGCTCTATGATGAAAAAAATCTGTTCGGCTGTTTTCCTGGATGTACCTCAAGCATTTGATATGGTATGGCATGAAGAGCTACATCGAAAATTGAGATATATTTTACCCAAGCACTATTGTGAGATAATAAAATCATATTTATGTATGACAAACATTTCAGGGCCAAACAAGATAATGCTTATTTCAAGCAAGATAATGCTTAATTAAAATTAAAACGGGTGGTCCGCAGCGTGGTGTCCTGGGACCGGTTCTCTATTTACTATTCACAAGTGACATACCATAGTTAGAAGACAACACTATAGCCACATTCGCAGAAGACACTGCCATTCTGGCAGTTAGTAAAGATAGTACAGACTCTACTATTAGTCTACAAAATGCAGTCAATAAATTCCATAACTGGACCAGGAAGTGGAAAATTTCAATAAATGAACGTAAATCGGTTCATATAGAATTTACTAACAAACTTAAGGAACGAAACCATGTAAATATAATCGGACATGAAATTCAATATAGGGCAGTCAATGAGGGTATTTGGCTCCGAATTCCATCCTACTACATCGATTTACTTGATATTCTCATAGTAAGTAGGGAATAGCTCAAAAAACAAAGTCTACCCTATTTCGATGTGCGCTTTTCTCTTGGGGGTGGTTCTCACCCTTTCTCGGGGGTGAAATTTTTTGTGCTTTAAAACGAGCAGTATTAAATGTCGATTACATTCAACCTAAGCGAGATATGCTGCAAAAAAAATTGATGACTACTGTATTTTAAGAAGAGATGAGAAGTATATTTAACCGCTCATCCATCAGAATTTAAATACATCGTTTTCCTTCTAAAATACTTTTTATTATATTTTTATTTCTATGTTCAAAAAGTTGGACTGGTTTAACATGAAGGATTTTTTAAAAAAAAATAAGATCAAATTGTACGTAATTCGAAAAT
The DNA here is from genome assembly GCF_917563875.1 of Diabrotica virgifera virgifera. Lineage (NCBI taxonomy): Eukaryota > Metazoa > Arthropoda > Insecta > Coleoptera > Chrysomelidae > Diabrotica > Diabrotica virgifera. The sequence continues at coordinate 106,441,165 of NC_065447.1, forward strand.
GATAAGAGATACGAAAAAAAGATATAAAACAAAAATGTAGAGTTTTTTTAGATAAAAATTTTGTTTTCGTTTTTCATTACTGTATCTGTTATCATTTTCAAGTTACATGGAGAAAAAGGAAGATTTTTAAGGAATTTTAAAAATGTGCTCTATAATTTGACCTTATTTTTTTTTTCAAAAACAATTCATTTCAAACCCGTTCAACTTTTGGAACATAGAAATAACACTATAATAAAAGGTACTGTAGACGGAAAATGATGCATTTACATTCTGGTGGATAGGGGTTAAAATTAAATCTCATTTTTTCTTAAAATACATTAGTTATCAATTTTTTGCAAGATATCTCGCTTAGTTTGAATGCAATTTATCTTTAAAATTGCTCATTTTAAAGGACTATTCAAGCACTACAAAAGGTATTGGTAGCATTTTACACATAAAAGCGACCGTTTCTCTGTTATTTCAAGTTGAATACACCAATTTGAGCAAGTAGCAAAAAAAAACTTTTTTCGCCTACCATATCTCTTTTTGTATTATAACTAGAAGATTTATGAAGGCAAGTGTGTCTTAGTTTTTTTATAACCTACAAAAATGTTTTATACAGTTTTTTTATTTAGATGCATATTTTTTAAAGTATTGGAAAAAAACCGTTCGAAAAGGTGTTATGTTTCAATGAAAATGGCCAAATTTCAACCACGAATAACACAAAGTATTGAATTTTCAAAAAAAGTTATACAACAGTTTTTGCTTAGAATTAGGTTCTCTAGCGAATTCCGTGGTCATCTTACCAAACAATTATTTTACAACCCTGAGAAGGGGTGGGAACCACCATCAAGATTGAATTAGATAATAAGTAGAGGCTATTCCCAAAATTTCATCAAAATCCATGCAGTAGGATAGAATTCGGAGGTAATATCCTATTCTTGCTCCTAGCGATGTGAAATTACGTGTAATTTCAGAAATTGTAAGTTACACGTGTAAAATTACCCAAAAATTACAAACCAGATGTAATTTATGTAACTTATGTAATTTATGTTCATTGTATTAAAAAATCAATTGTTTGCATTCATATTGAATATAATAAACACAAAGTAACTACATACTTATGAAATAAAGAAAAGTGGATAAGAAATACATACAAATAATAAAGAAATGAAAACATAGGTTCTTTAGTTTTGTTTTAAGCGGCTTTTATAAATCACAACTTCCTTTTTCGCAGACAACTGGAGACCTTCTTGTTATAAAACGTCGAAGTTTCAATTGTTTGCTCTTCCAATGAGCCTTGTGTAATTTTTTTTATCTCCGGCAAATCCAGAACTGCATCCTGAAATTAAATAGGAAAGTGTAAACATAGAGAGTAAAAATAATGGGTTTATAATATAATATATACAGATCTAACTACCTTGTTTTCGGCATCTGAAGTATCCTTCTCGACTTCCGTTTTTTTTTGGGGTTGTTCTGTGCCTTTACCCTGAAATTGATAATTTTGGAATATAAACAATAAATATGTATGTGTTTACACTAATTTACCGATTTCATTAAGACGTTTTCTAAAATGTTCACTTTGCTTTGTCTCAAAATGCGTGCTGGTCTCTGTTCCCTAGTTTCCATTCTTTGATCAATTTCATCATCGGTCATTGCAAAGTCAGCAAAATTAAAATCATCGTCGGAATTTCCATTTCCTGTTGTATTTGAATGCCATGATGATATTGTCTGAAAACATAAGATTTATAATTTTTTATTCGAAAACGGTGGAATGCATTGGAAAATCGGAAAAGAAGCAAACTGCATATATCACATGCACATATCACATATCTAAAAAATGCCTAAATTTAAAATTACCTCGTCTAATTCTTCCTCTTCGGAAATATGGTTTTCAATTACTTCTATCTCCTTCTGTAAGTTTCTACCTTCTATCGAAACGTTGTTCTGTACAGTCTCTTCTATAGGATATTGACTTTGTATGTGATGTTGTCGTGAACGTTTCAGCAATTTTGAATTATATTGTATATAATTTAAATTTGCTGCCCTTTGAGTTGTTAGGCGATTTCTTCTCTTCGTATGAATGCTGCTCTGGGAGCTAAAGCTTCTCTCTGTTGCCGCAGAAGTGCACGGCATTGTCAATATCCTGACTGCAACTTTGGAGAGGCATGAATGTCCACAAAATCCTTTCCACCATGTAACCAAAGAGACATTATCGAGTATGTTCCATAAAAATGTTTCGCCAAAAAAGTCTGTTTTAGCTAAATAGTTTCCTAAATCCTCAGTAATCTTTGACACTCCTTCATCACCAATCTCTATCGTGGTCGTGGTTGACATAGTAGTAATGTATTTCATCGCTTCAATCCTTTCGGCTGATGATAAATTTGCACCAACAGACCGAGGGTTTAGTAAGTCTGCGGCAAAATGGATCGGTTGAAGGGCGTATTCCTTCCTTGATATAAATTTATCCATCGCTTCTGTTTTTTCGCAATCCGTTAGTTTCACGCATTCTAAATGAGTAGATATGTTACTACCGATTTTCGCGAAAGTTTCACAAACCAAATGAATTGACGAAGAATCTCCTTCAAGACGTGTTATTGCTTCAGTAATTGGCTTAAGCAATTCAACAAGAGCGCTAGAATTTATCCAGAATCCTTCATCAAGTAAATTTGCTTTTGCGCTGCGTATTCTATCTTGAATTGTTTTATCTGGAGATATTGCTAGACGTTGTAGGACGGACTTGCATTTAGTCAGATCTTGAAGACATTTTACATGTGAACCCCATCTTGTTTTTACAGGTAGGCTAAGAGACACTCCACACTTCATCTCATTTCTTATTTCTGTGAATTGAGCTCTCAGTACTTGACACTGGTTAATAGTTTTAACGATATGTATAATATGTGACAAATGTGTCTCTATTGAAGATAATTTCAAAATATCGCTGCACAATAAATGTAATGTGTGCGCTAAACAGCCGTATGATACAAGATGGGGATACATCTCTTCACATTGTCTCACAGCCTTCCTCATATTCTTTGCGTTATCAGTCACAATAGCGAAAAATTTTTTAGGTCCATACTCCTCCAGAACTTCAACCATTAATTTTGTTATATATTCTGCGGTATGCTTCTCTGCTTTTGTTAGTACTGATTTGACAAATAACGGTTCGGGTGTTGTAACAATGAAATTAATTACACTTTCATTTCGCAAGTTGGACCAACCATCGCATTGCAATGATAAATTGTCAGCTTGCTTAATTTTATCATTAACTTGAACTTCAACTCGCTCGTACTCTTCGGTCAGGAGACGATTTGATAACATATATCTCGATGGTAAGGTGTATGAAGGTCTAATTTTTTTAAAAAACAATTTCCAATCTTCATTCTCGGTAATTGAATGTGGTGCTGAACTGGTGTAAATAGCTCTAGCAAGCAAAATATTCAATTCGTTATTTTGTTCGTGTGTCATTCGATCACAAAATGATTGTATTCTGTTGATTTTTGTGCAAACAGGTGTTTCCACATGAATGTTATCAGAAGCAGATGTTGATGCTGTGGAAACCGTTGATGATGTACAAGCAGCATCAGTGTTATCGTTATCCAATTTTGCCGATGTGATCTTTTTCATGGATGTTTCAAATGGAAATTTAGAGTGATTCCCCTTTGACTTTGGAGTTAAAATATTGAATTTAAGTTTTATCATATGCGGCACATAAGTGCATTGTTGAAGATGAGATTTCATTCTTGTAGCATTTTTTGCATGTACACTCTTGCAAAATTTACACCTCACATTTATGGTCTTTTGATTAGAAGAACCCGCAGGTAACACTTCAAAATAAAGCCAGATATCTGTCTTACGTTTCACCATGTTTTATGACCTAAAAAAAATATTCAGGTAGACTTAAACATTAAGAAGGGAAAAAACATTATTTTTCAAAGTATTTGATGGGCACGAGGGCATAAAAAATTGTTAGGCATCCTTAAATAGAAGAAAGATTAAAATTGAATCTGTGTAACAATTTAATGAAATTCGAATAAGCAGAATACTGGATCGGACAACTACATTATTTTGCCCTCAACGTTATCAAAATTTTTTATTTAGTAAGTTATGTCAGTGTAATTCAATTACACATGCTACATGCACAAGTACCCCCGTTGCTCCTATCATTCTTATAGTTATTGTACAGTAAACTAATCTAAAAAATCGAATAAAACTTGGTAAACCGAATTCAGAATTAAGTACTGTAGCCACATATAAAATGACGCGCGTTAGATTTAACGTACAGTCGATATGCGATAGGCCCGCCCCTGTGTTTCCCAATCTAAGGTTGCTATGGACATCACCGGCACGTGTTTTGCTGTTTGTAGAAATAATATATTTCTTACCTTATAGTTTCTGTGCTTCCTTATAAATAAATGTAAAGTAACCAACGCTGCGTGAATGAATAGAGAAAGAACAGTCGAAAACTAACTTATACATACACATTACACATACAATAACAGAAATGTAAACATAACCTGCCTGACTCAGACTAAGGAACGACTAACGAGCGACGAGCGTAATAGCACCCACTGGTTCGCGCGCGCCGGCACCGGCGCACCGCACTTACGACAATTGCGCGCGCATAAGTTGCCATAATATATGTAATTTTACCAGTAATTACATAAATTACGGTAATTTATGTAAATTTATCATAAGTTACGTTAAATTTCATAAATTACGTAAATTCCAAAAATTACATAAATTACATTAAGTTACGGGTATCATGTAATATTACCGTAAGTTACGTGTAATTTATGTAACGTAAGTTATGTAATTTTACAACTCACATCACTACTTGCTCCCATTGGCTGTAGTGCAGTCACTGAAGGTGGATATGAGCTATTACCTCCGATTTCGTTGAACCTGCATCGATTTGCATGAAAATTGGTGAGTGGTTAGAGAATATCTCAAGGAACAAAGGTGACATGGTGCCAACTTGCGCTTTTACCCTGGGGGTGGATACCACCCCTTCTCGGGGTGAAATTTATTTTATTGAAAATAACCCCATAATTCGATAGAGGCACAAATTCTAAACAAAATTTGTTATATGAAGTTATTAAAATAAATCAAAACTTTTTGAGTTATTAAAGATCAAAGATTTTAATTTTTCTTGAGAAAAATGCATGTTTTTAACCAATTTTTCATCAATAACTCAAAAACTATAAGTTTTTTCAAAAAAGTTATTATTACCAAAATTGAAGCCAATAAAAAACTAAATAAACCCCTTACTAGAAAAACCTTTTAGTGTTAACTAAAAGTGAGGTATAGGTAATTGAATGTATATTGTTTTCGGCGAGTAAAAAAATCTAAGTATTCAAGCTGAAATAACGGGAAAATGATGCATTTTATAACATAAACTTATTAAACATTTGTCAAAGTACTTGAAAATATCTATCAAATGAACCCCCGAACATGTTGATAGCATTAAAATTTACGATCCAAAATTTTTTCAAAATATCTTTTATAAATTTTTCCAAAAAATGTTAGTGTTTTTTTTTTTTATAACTTCGTTCATTTTCACGATATCAGGTTCGTCTAAAAACCGTTTAAAACGTAATTCTAAGAGCTATTTAAGCACTTTGAATTTATTATTTTAAACCACTTACTTTTTTTAAAATAAAAGGTTAAATGGCCCCGGTTGCATAGTTCTTACAGCAAAATTTAATATTTAAACGTTTCTACCTCGGTTATTTTTTACCCTCTAGAAATAGTGAAACAGATAAAATATTTGACACGGACAAAACTAAAATTTGGTTATATATAATTTTTACGTATACTGAGTATTTTTGGAGTTATACCAAATGAATATGAAAATTACAATAATTTTAAAAATTATGATTTTTTTAAATTATAACTTTTTTCAAAAAAATGCATTCTCAACCAGTCAAAATTATTGAAATCATTACTTATGCTGATATAAAGATGTTCTTGTAAGGATTACTATAAATTTTAATTTTTGTGGAAATGGCGTATGTTTAATTTTTCACTTTTTCCTAAAAAATTCGAAAGGGTTCTTTTATTTTCATCATAACTTGCTTAACTTTGACGCTATTAATTTGTTCTGAAGCTCATTTGATAGGTATTCCGAAGTACTTTGACAAATGTTTAGTAGGCATATTTTATACATTGCATCGTTTTCCTGTTATTTAAGCTTGAATACTTAGATTTGAGTACTCGTCGAAAAAAATACACATTCAATTGCCAATAACTCACACAGAACTAACATAATTTTAGTTCTTTAAGTAAAGAATGTATTCAGTTTTTTATGGTCTTCAATTTCAGTAATAATAACTTTTTTGTCAAAGCTTATAGTTTTTGAGTTATACGTGAAAAAGCGATTTAAGACATGCATTTTTTTACGAAACAATAAAATTTTTGGTCTTTAATAACTCAAAAAGTGTTGATTTATATTAATAACTTTGTATAACAAATTTTGCTTAAAATTTGTCCCTCTATCGATTTATAGGGTTATTTTCAATAAAATAATTTTCACCCCCGAGAAGGGGCGGCATCCACCCCCAGGATAAAAGCGCAAGTTGGCATCATGTCACCTTTGTTCCTTGAGGTATCCTCTAACTACTCACCAATTTTCATGAAAATCGATGGAGGTTCAACGAAATCGGAGGTGAAAACCTTCAGTGACTCCACTACTGGCGTAATATACTAATACAGCCAAATATCTAGGTTTAATTCCTAGATGATGAAAAATTCTAAATCTGAACTCGAAAGCATACGTAAAGAAAAGACGGGAAGAATTGGATATAAGGTTCAAAAGATGTATTGGCTTCTGAAAAGACACTCAGCCTTGTCAATTTATAATAACTCTACAACAGATTCTAAAACCTAAGTAGAGGTATGGCATATAACTCTGAGGTTGTACCAAAAAAAAACTAATATTAAAATAATCCAGACTTTCAAAAATAAAGTATTGAGGTGCAATGTTCAACAGCCAAGATATCCAGAGACCTACGGGTGGGGTATGTTGATGAAGAAACACAAAAAAATCGCCGGCAGGCACTAAGAAAGGCTTTCAAAGCATCAAAACGTTGAGGCCATCCAGCTTTTGGATAACTCTAGCCAAAAAAGAAGACTCAAGATTACAAAGTAATATAAGTTAGTGTAATACATAGTCCAGTTAAGTGAAAAAGGTATTATTGTAATTGGTGCACAAGAAAAAATGCTTTAAAAATTTGAACAAATAAGAATACAGAACTGGGTGATTGTTAGATTTTAACTAGATTGTAGCATTAAATAAAGGACATAAAACATTTTTATTTTGGTGAGTAAAAAATGATTTTATCTTTGAAGTGAAATTTGTTATCAGTATGAGTATGACGTTATAATGAGATTTTAGTTTGAAATTTTTGTTTGACTCCTCTTAAATTCAAACAGTTTAACATGGCAGAAATAATCAAATCTAAAAACAATTTTTCACTGAAAAAATATTGAAAATGTATTTCTGCGTGATAATTTGTGTGAGAATGTTTTAACTCAATATACAGGGTGATTGATTAGTGGGGTAAAGCTCAATACATCCGCTATTATAGTAATAGATAGCAATAAAAGTTAATAACAAAAATTGTAGCCAACTTTGAGCTTCACATTTTAAAATTAATTCGAATATTACAGGCTGTTCGATAACCTAGTGGCAGACGAAACATATGTTTTTTTAAATGGAACACCCTGTATTTTATTTTATAATCGAAATCTGCTTAACTGTCCCATCACAAAAATATAAAGGTTTTTAATGTTATACAGGGTATATACAAAGTTATAACCAATTTTATATGAAGATCGTACCAAGTTCAACATCCTGTAGAAATAAAAATAAGCACAACAGAAATAGTTTATTCTTGCCATGTTTTTTTATTAATAGTCAAACTTTTCAGAAATGATTAATATTGCTAATTTTTTTATACCGAATACGTGGTGAGTCAAAACGCAAGTACCTACATTATTTTCTCAGTTTTAAATGGAACGTTCTGTATTTTATATCACTATTGTAAAGTATCATTACCGTACTTTAATTTTTTATATAACATTCCATATGCCCAAATTTATTAGTTTTCGAGAAATTTTCATTTTTAAGAGCAATTATTAATAGGTGTCTAAATTTTTCCAAATTTTAAGTAAGCCATGACCATCATGATACAACTGTTATTGTGTTATTTAATAGTTGAGATGAATTTTACTGTTGAGGAAATGGTTGACCTAGATGGATATTGGGGAGTGCAATAAAAATGCGTTTGCGGAGTGCTACAACAGCAAGCTTTGAAAGATTAAAGGATCAGTTTAACCGCCTGGTTCAGTTACGTATAAAAAATACGAACGTACAATAACTACTACGAAAACGAAATGAATGCGTTGCTGGCAGTTACTGAAAATCCACATAGAAGTACACCGAATATTTCCTACAAAAACGTAGAAACAGGACAAACTTCCTACTCGGGGCAAAAAATTCTTGCAAAAAACAGAATGCACCCTTACCACATTCAAATTCACCAAGAATTAATAGAGAAAGATTTTGAAAAGAGAATATTATTTTGTGAATGGGCCATAGATAAAATCAATCAACCGATAGATTTCTTGGGTAACGTACTATTTGGAGATGAAGACACGTTTCATAAAAACGGTTCAGTCATTACTAACTTAAAATTTGGAAAAATTTGGACACCCAATTAATACTTTGCTCTGAAAAATGAAAATATCTCGAAAACTAATAAATTTAGACATAGGGAATGTTATATAAAAAAAAGTACGGTAATGGTACTTATCAATAGTGAAGTAAATATATAGGGTGTTCTATTTAAAATGACTGAGAAAATAATGTACTTGCGTTTTGACTCACCTTATATTTGATATAAAGAAAATTAGCAATATCAATCATGTTTAAAAATTTCGACAATAAATAAAAAAATACGGCATCAAGAAACCATTGCTGTTTTGCTTATTACCAGAGAACGGCAGGTCTCGCCAGTGGCGCACACCTACACCCCCTACACGCGACACTATATATGCACGAAAATTTTGATTTTCTAAATCTGACTGAATTATAAATTGCGCCAACTCCCATCATAAAGTTCAGGAATAGACTCACCCATCCATAGGTCAAACATCCATTTTGGTGCAAGGGTGTGGATTTTACGGCCCTTCCTATTTAGGGTCTGTTTTTCGTTCTCGTCCCCAAAACTCCCAAAAACTTCGAAAATTTAACTCCTACCTTTGCGGCTTCTAATAGAAGCCATCATTACCTTTCCAACGCATGTCTAATTTTGAAAATCAGTTATACCGTTCAAAAGTTACCGAACTCAGAATATGAGTAAATTTCTATTTAAAAAAGAGAAAATGTTTGTTGATATGTTATGTATTATGTATGTATGTGTGTGGAAAAGTTAAGCCGATTTGAATTTTTTTTGTGTTTGAAGAGGGGGTGAGGGCCGATTCAGAACCGGTGTAGTTTGTGAGTTTTGACTACCCATAAGCCAGCTATTCGCGGTGTGCAAGTACTTGGAAGGGAAACGAGAAACGACCGTGCGCGAGTCGCGGAGAAATATTGCAACTATCTTAAATAATTCATATTGTCAATTGAAATTGTCAAATTGACTTATATTTCATACCTTCTGTCATTGCAGCAGAAAAATTATATATTGCTCCACAATATTGATATGATATGCAATTATTGTGTAAAGGTAAATTTAATTCATTGTATTTTGCTTGCAGTACTGCATTTTAATAACTAATTTTATTTACTACATACAATTATTTACGTTTGCATAACATAACCTGCATCTTATTTTTTCTTCTTAATATTTTTTTGGACTATGGCCTTGACAATTATCCAGCAACCAGCACTAATATAATTGGCCAATATAATTGAAAGTGCGAATAAAAGTACAGAGCGTAGAAATAGAGGTCGCTTTGCCGAACTTGCACGGTCCCAATAGGACTTGGTAGGTACAAAACGGCATATTTTTTGGCGGTATATATCTTCTGTTCAAGAAGAGACAGGAGAACAGTAAATACATCAAATCAATAGCGTTTAGTCAAGCTCAATAATTCCTGTAATAGATACTAGTCCTTAGATGCATAAGATACTACTTTTCAATACGTTTCAAACTCATGTTTATTGAACAAAATCTGTTAAGCCGTATAGAAGTTCTTAAGCTACAAAAGTATAATCCAATTAACGATTATTTCCTAAATGGTTTATGTAGTTGTAGTAGTTACGACGCTAATTTTATCTGGCAACGGGCAATCCGAGTTCATTTACCGGCCATTCCAATATTTTTTTCAATCTATTTCGAATAGAAAAAAAAATCTAGTGTACATTCGATGGGCACTAGATCATTTGGAAGATAATGCGACAAAGGCGAACATTTATAAAGCTTAATGTGTAATCGAGAAACATTGCATTTAACTTTATACATTTAATTTATAAATAAATTTGAAAAATTCCTGATACAAGAATAAAAAACCGCTAAACGCCGTAAAAATGAGTGGCGTATACAATATTCCAGCTACAAAAGATCTGATATGAATATTACGTGGCACGAAAATGTATTTTCATTTTTATGCAAAACAAAATTCTAGTTTTATTTTAAAAGATTTTTTCATAACATTTGCTAAATTTGAAGTAAACGCGCCACAAAAGAATTTCAAAATTCAAACTGTGTCAAAGTTACTCTTTTGTGGCGCGTTTTACTTCAAATTGGGCAAATATGATGAAAAAATATTTTAAAATAAAACTAGAATTTTGTTTTGCATCAAAATGAAAATACATTTTCGCGCCACGTAATATTAATATCAGATCTTTTGTAGCTGGAATATTGTATGCGCCACTCATTCTTAAGGCGTTTAGCGGTTTTTTATTCTTGCTTTTATTTATACAGGGAGTTGAACTTGTTACGGTTTTCTTGTAAAATTGGTTAACTTTGTAAATACCCTGTATAACATAACAAACATTTATATTTTTGTGATGGGCTGTTAAGGAGATTTCGAATATAAAATAAGATACAGGGTTTTCCATTTAAAAAAACTTAAGTTTGGTCTGCCACTAGGTTCTCGAACACCCTGTAACAGTCTAACTAATTTTATAATATGAATCTCAAAGTTGTCTACAATTTTTGTTATCAACTTTTATTACTATCTATTACTATAGCGGATCTATTAAGCTTTACCCCACTAATGAATCACCCTGTAGTAATAGTAGAACAATAGCACTGATTTTTATAAATGTTCGATCGAAGTTAATTTTCACCAAAGCCAACGTTGAAAATTAAAAAAAATGTGTCAATTTCTAGAAAATTTCTTCGGAAGTTCGACGCGCTTTTCTGATTTTCTCTCGAGTTTAAGAATACAGCAAATTCTAACTTAAAATAAGACTAATTCCAATTTCAAAACTTTCAGATTTCTTTTCTATTGTGATGCAGCGATAGCTTTTTTTATTAGTTTTCGACTTGTTTAAAGTTGAGAGCACCTCGTTTAGCTTCGAGACCGTTAATCTCAGAGAGTTTGCTTTTAGAACATAATCGACAATAAACTTTACAAAGAGCAGAAAATTAACGAGCGTCAAATTCAAACGATTTGCTCACAGAGTTGTTCCCGATGGCCTATATTTTTCCAACTCTATAAATATCGCTAAGAACTTCCTCCTTACTATCATTAATTTAGATATATTTAGTATGGGAAACATAAACCAACATCGGACCATTGTACCGTAATTGTTTTTTTTTAGTCTTATTTTTAACAAAAATATACGCGGAGAACTTTTAAATATTATTGAATTTATATGTAAACATGTAAGCAGTTCTTAATCTCCATAGGGACATTTATGAATTATTTTTAAATACACATTGTTCAGCATTTGAGAGATGCGTCAGATAACCCGTTTTAACCCTAGAATACGGGACCTTCTTTTCCAAACGTAGATACGGGATCATCGTAAATTTTACTACTCCATAGAAGAAAGCCTATATTTTTTACTTTGAATTTTTTATTCGTTGTATAGAAAACAATTAAGATTCTTCGTATAAAAACAAAAGCATACAATTATGAAACAAACATATTTGGGCATTTTTAGGAACATAGGGTACAAATTATATCTCCTCGGTGTTCTTCGCAAATTGGCTTCTTGCACTCTTTGCAATAGTTGGTGGCCATGCGCCTTTTTTTTGCTTGGACAGTAGAAACAAATCTTCCTCTTCTTTTTATGGGTCATATTTGCATCATCTCCATTAGTTATGTTGAGGATTTCAGTTATGTCTTGGCGAATACATATTTCGACGTAAACTTTATAGTCATGACTATGACTGCTATCGTAGTCAGAGGATCCAGTTTCCAAATTGTCCTCTTCTCAGTCACTACCACTATCTTCAAACTGATCTGGATCACTCTCTTCCCCGTTCATAATACGTTCCGCTTCCTCCTCCAGTTGTTTTGCGGACAAAAACTTTGTATTTGACATCCTAATAAGAAAAGCTCAAATATTAAACAGTATGTCATGTAATGATAATGAAAAAACCATTTACCCTAATTTTTTGTTAATAAAACACTCAAAATCAAAATAAAAACAGTAATAATCAGCTGATTTATTATATGACCTAAACACGGGGCATTCGTAAAATTTACGAACCAAGCGACGAAAAATGGTCTTAGAATTGGAAATTATAACAACCGTCTGCTACACTATCAAGCTCAATACTAATGTGGAAAGTACTCAATTGGGGACATCGTTAAAATAAACGAGAGTGGACAAATATGTCCAATGTATTCGTTGTAAAATTTACGAATGACCCGTATTCTAGAGTTAAACGGGTTATCTAGATAATAATATTATCTTTAATAGAATGTGTTCGCCCTGTTGTTGTTTACTGTCCTTATTTCTTTCTATATATGGAAAATATACTCATGAACAAAAATAGTGCAAAATTTAACATTATCATAATTATGGAAGTGAAATTTTTTGTGAAGCACCATTTTTAACTTTTCGAGTTATAGTAAAAAGACCTTTTCTCTTTCTATATGCACGTCATTTGGTGTTAAATGCAGTTTCGCAGTATGACATATATCCATGCAGTGCATGAGTGTTCGCTTCCTTTCAACACTAAATGACGCGGATAAAGAAAGAGAGAATGGTTTTTTACTGTAACTCGAAAAGTAGAAAATGGAGCTTACCCCCTTTCAACAATAATCGATTCATTTACTATTCTAATACCTAGTGCGTTATCGTGCATTAGCACGAATCTGTGATATCAAATATGACTGGAAAATGGCAACACAATGATCTTCTAAAATGTTTTTAATATACATGTCAGCTACCATTCACCCAATCACCTCCACAATTTCGGTATGTCCTTTCCAAGAAATACTACTCCATAGCACTATGCCGCCACCACCCAAATTAGTGCACTGTATGAGGTTTAGGGATGGGAAAAACCTAGCGGTTAAAACCTTAAACCGGTTTTTTTAGTTCGCAATAATTGTTTAGCGGTTGTTTTTTTCTCCCGGTTATAACCGGTTTTTTCTTTTTAAAGTAATAACCGGTGAAAAACCGGATAAGTTACTTCTGAAAAAAATAAGGAATTCGAAGAAAAATATTGTTTGTTTAAATTCATCAATAATTCTTGATTTGTTTAATGTTTATACATATAGGCCAGGGTAATAAGACAAAAATATACCCTGTTTGTGACACTTCAGCAGCCAGGGTACTGAAGCGTTTTTTCGACAAGTAATACCTATAGGAACAAATTGTAACTATTTCCTGCGTAGGACCTGGCGACCATTTTTATTTATAAACAATTAACTGTCAGAAAATGGCATTTTCCCCTTTTTTTTCAAATCAATGGAAAACCGTAAAACTTATGATTTTTTTATTACAAATATTTTTGAGATTATGGAAAAAGCTTTAAAATGACATACCACAAAGTTTGACATACTCATTTATTGTTAATATAATTAAGAAAAAAGGTCGGAATGGCAAAAAAAAAATTCGCAATAACTGTTGTAAAAATTAGTGTACAGGTTTGAAATTTTTGTCAAATGAGGTTTCTTTGGTGCTTATAGTGCAGTCACTGAAGGTTTTAACCTCCGATTTCGTTGAACCTCCATCGATTTTCATGAAAATTAGTTAGTAATTAGAGGATACCTCAAGGAACAAAGGTGACATGATGCCAACTTGCGCTTTTACCCTGGGGATGGATGCCACCTGCCACCCCTTCTCCGGGGTGAAAATTATTTTAATAAAAATAATACCATAAGTCGATATAGGGACAAATTATAAGCAAAATTTGTTATATAAAGTTATTAAAATAAATCAACACTTTTTGAGTTAAAGACCAAAAAATTTTATTTTTTCGTAAAAAAATGCATGTTTTAAATCGGTTTTTCACGTATAAATCAAAAACTATAAGCTTTTACAAAAAAGTTATTATTACTGAAATTGAAGACAATAAAAAATTTAATATATTCCTTACATAAAGAACTAATGCCCGGTTGCACCAACAGATCTTAAGCTTAAGTCGAGAATATTATAATAATTAATATAATATAATTATAATATATTACAATAAGAAATATAATAATAGATATAAGTGATAATAAGGTAATAATCTAAAATTATGGTGCAACGTAAGTGATACTCAAGGAGGCCCTATTTATAAGTAGAGCTTAGCTAATCTGGAACTTAAGATCTGTTGGTCCAACCAGGCATAAACTAATGTTAGTTCAAAGTGAGTTATTGGCAATTGAATATGTATTTTTTTCGACGAGTTCTCAAATATAAGTATTCAAGCTTAAATAACGTGAAAACTATGCAATACATAAAATATTCCTGCTAAACATTTGTCAAAGTACTTCCGAATACCTATCAAATGAGCTTCGGATTAAGTTAATATATATAATGAAAATAAAAAAACCGTTTCGAATTTTTAGGAAAAAGTGAAAAATAAAACATACGCTATTTCCACAAAAACTAAAATTTATAGTAATCCTTACAAGAACTTCTTTATATTAGCATAAGTAATGTTTTCGCTAATTTTGACTGGTTTAGAATGCATATTTTTGAAAAAAAGATATAATTAAAAAAACATAATTTTTAAAATTATTGTAATTCTCATATTATTTTGACAATAACTCCAAAAATACTCAATATACGTAAAAAATTATACAAAACAAAATTTTAGTTTATTCTGTGCCAAATATTTTACTTGTTTTACTATTTCTATAGGGTAAAAAATAACCGAGATAGAAACGTTTAACTCTTAAATTTTGCTGTGGGAACCATGCAACCGAGGTCATTTAACCTTTTATTTATAACAAAAGTAAGGGGTTTAAAAGATTAGATTAAACGTGTTTAAATAGCACTTGGAATTAGTTTTCAAAAAGTTTTTAGATGAACCTGATACCGTAAACACGAATGGAGTGATTAAAAAAAGCAGTAACATTTTTTGGAACATTTTTTAAAAGATAAATGTAGGATTGTAAATAGTTTACCTTATCTTTTAAATTCCCCTGTATATCATTTTTCTTAATTATTAGTACGGAACGGGATAAGGGTCTCACACATATGGACGTTGGCTCAGATGTGCAGAACGAATTGGGGATTTCGGCGACGGTAGCGGACTACTTTTAACTTTATAGTGAACCAAATTTTATTACTAATAGGGATCGAAATTTATTGCAGTAAAATTTTAATAGTTTCGGATTTTAAGCATGAAGGGGGGAAGACAGGAGACTGTTTTGGTTAGAGAGGCAGTCGATTCTGAGATTCGAACTTAAGAGGTTGTATTTGGGATAATCATAAGGACGTAATATTTACAAGCCGGTCATATATTAAGTAGATAAACGCGAATGTTTCAAAGACACTTTCTTTTGTGAGAACTCGTAAAGTTTTAGTCGCAATTACACACACTTTTATATTTCGTCAATTTAATAGTATCAATAATTTAGTTATCTATTTTATTAATTAAAACTGTTAAACATCAAACGGACTTTTATTACGATTGTCTTTAAAGAACCCCTACATAAATTTTAAAAAAATTTTGGAGCATAAATTTTAACGCTCTCAGCATATTCGAGGGCTCATTTAATACATTTTTAAGTACTTTGACAAATGTTTAATAAGTTTATGTTATAAAATGTATCAATTTCCCGCTAATTTAGCTTGAATACTTAGAGTTTTTTACTCGCCGAAAAAAATATACATTCAATTACCTATAACTCACTTTTAGTTAACATTAAATGGTATTTCTAGTAAGGGGTTTATTTCATTTTTTATCAGCTTCAATTTTGATAATAATAACTATTTTGCAAAAACTTACACTTTTTGAGTTATTGATGAAAAATTGGTTAAAAATATGCATTTTTCGCAAGAAAAATTAAAATTTTTGATCTTTATTAACTCAAGAAGTTTCGATTTATTTTAATAACTTTATATAACAAATTTTGCTTGAAATTTGTCCTTCTATCCAAATTATTTGGTTATTTTTAATAAAATAATTTTCACCCCCGAGAAGGGGTGGCATCCACCCCCAGGGTAAATGCGCAAGTTGGCACCATATCACCTTTGTTCCTTGAGATACCCTGTAACCACTCACCAATTTTCATGCAAATCGATGGAGGTTCAACGAAATCGGAGGTAATAGCTCCAGTGACTCCACTATTAATATGTGATAAAAATTTCAAAGCGATTCATTCAATTGTTTAAATTGTATTCGAATTGTTTATCTCAGAAAGTATTTTTTTTGCAATAACATAAGTCAGAAAAAAATGAAGTTAGAACCATTCCACAGGTGTTAAATGGAAGAGCATATTTTCAACTTGGTTTAAAAAAAGCGAATAAAAAATGCATTTATTAGTAATAAATAATTATACAAAAGTATCGTAAATCTTTCCTTATAAACTTTTTGAATAACTTTTTCCAAAAAAAATAACTTCTTTACCCTGTTTTATGTGCACAACTACCAAGTAATGTTATTTATATCATAATTGATAAAAAATTGTAATAAATATATATGTATAATTTCTTATATAACAAAATAAAAAGTTTATAAAGAAAGATTTACGATACTTTTGCATAATTATTTATTACTAATAAATGCATTTTTTATTCGCTTTTTTTAAACCAAGTTGAAAATTTAACTCATGCTCTTTCATTTGACGCCTGTGGATTGGTTCTTACGTCATTTTTTCTGACTTATGTTATTGCAAAAAAAATGCTCTCTTGGATAAACAATTTAAATAAAATTTAAACAATTGAATGAATCGCTTTGAAATTTTTATCACATATTAAGCACCAAAGAGCCCTTATTTGACAAAAATTTCAAAGCTCTACACTAATTTTTACAATAGATATTGCGAAATTATTTTTTTTTTGCAATTCCGACCTCTTTTGGCAATTATATTAACAATAAATAAGTATATCAAACTTTGCAATACGTCATTTTAAAGCTTTTTCCATAATCTCAAAGATATTTGTCTTAAAAAAACCGTAAGTTTCACTGTTTTCCATTGATTTGAAAAAAAGATGGGAAAAATGCCATTTTTTGACAGTTAATTGTTTATAAATAAAAATGGCCGCCAGAACCTACGCAGGAAATAGCTACAATTTGCTCTTATAGGTATTACCTGGCTGCTCGAGTGTCATGGAAAAAACCTTATTACCTTGGACTAATATTAGTTAGTGACTCTCGCAGTCACTTAAATATTATGTTTAAGAAATGTGATAAGCTGAATTGTCTATTTTGATGAATTTGAGAATACACATGTCTTGCTTGTATACCTACACAAACAAGAATAAACGTATATTTATAAATCCAGGAGAAAAAAACCATTCCTCTGGAATCGCTTAAAAAAAATTAAAATAATAAAATTGTTTCGGAAATTCACTACACATACAAATTGAAGACAATAATACATCCAGTTCAGAATTTTAAGCTTGATTTTATAAGTTTTGCCATTTTTGATGTTACATTTTTGTTTTTATAATTCATATGTATATACCTCTACACGTTACAGTATAATTTGCTTCATAATTTATTACGTTTATAGTCTTATACCTAATTTCACCACCATTTGTATTTTGCAATTATTTGATATTATTTGGAGCCGAAATTTTCATTGCGTTAGTTTATTATAAAGGGTGTAACAAAAAGGTAGGTAAGAAATTAAATCACATATTCTGGGACCAAAAATAAATCGATTGAACCTAACTTACCTTAATACAAAAGTGCACATAAAAAAGTTGCTGCCCTTAGAAGTTCAAAAATGAAAATATATGTTTTGCAATATATCGAAAACTGTTAAGGATTTTATATTAAAAATGGGCATGTGGAGTATCACAAACTAAAGTACAATATGATGGCTTAGTGTGAAAACCTCGTATCTCATTTTTTTTCGAAAATAACGTTTTGGTGGTTTTAGTTTGAAAACCTTGTATCTCACGATTTACAACTGTTAGAAAAAATCCAAATACACTAGACTATTTTCTACAGCCGAAAAAAGAAACCACGTATATCAATTGCTCTCTTGATTTAGTGTGAATACCACGTATATTTATAACCAAGAATTTGGTACTTAACTTGAAGTGTTTGTTTGAGGGATTCGACTTGGAGAAATGTTTTTGTGAACAACAAGAGGTAGTCCTGCATACAGAAACATTTTATGAACCTTAAATCAAAAGATTTGTACTGTATCAACCTAGTATTTGGAGGTGTGCAATAAGCTACGAAAAATGAAAACAGCGTAAATAATAATATACACAATCTCATTTGAGATGAAAACCACGTATATCAAGATATACGAGATTATCATAGTTACTTGGGCAAAGGCTCTATATACTGCAAGGTTATTTACGTGTTTTTCATAGTTAATATTTGTATTTCCAATTTAATAGCAACATTTAACACTTTTAGCTCTAAGTCAATATCAGATAGTTGTCTCAATGTGCTCAAATTAAAAATACATAACAGCAGTTTTTGTTTTTAGGTTATATTATGCAGAAAATCAGTTTTTTGCCTCTCCTGTAAAATTGTAATTTAATGAGATATGAGGTTTTCACACTAAGCCATCGAATACAAATTTAACGTTTTAACCTATTGGTTATTGAATATTGATTCAAAAAACCAAAAACCGGTTTTTGAAATTACCGGTTTTTTTGACCGGTTATAACCGCCAGGTTAAACCGTAAGTAAACAAACCGGTATAACCGAAAACCGGTGTTTTGACAAAAACTGCCATCCCTAATGAGGTTACAACTGGTATACCGTTCACCATATGGAAGCATGAACTAACTATTGTAACCTGATACAGAGCGGTAATTTTGGTGATGGCGACATAGTTCTATGGAATGGTATGCATGTTTCGGAAAGGACATACCGAACTTGTGGGGGTGATTGGATGAATTACAGCAGACATGTACATTAAAAACATTTAGAAGATCAAAGTTTTCCATTGGCCAACCATATTGGATATGACAGATTCATGCATATATACGTTAACGCACGTCTTCACGTCTTCATGTCGCTAGGATATTGAATACTTACCTTGATGAGATTCAATTTAAAAATAATTATGTTGGCCGCTGTATAGCCCATACCAGATTTAAACCCAATCGAGCATTTATATGACACTTTAAAACATCGCATTTGGAAAATAAATCTTAAACGTGTGACATGGACTAAGGATTTCAGCACAAATGAGGAAGAAATAGATTGATGTGGAAAACTTGGCATACTTGAGTAATTGGAAGCCAGATCGGTAAATACTAAAACTGTTTTTTTTTTAACAAAAATCGCATCAGCCAAATTGGCTATTAGCGAAACAATAGTGGCGAACAATAATTTTTATTACATTTGTGTATTTATATATTGTATAAAATGTTAATTGAACCTAGGAAACTCTTTAAATTTGACATATTTCACTGTAGGCCTAAAATGTCACTTAGTTTGTTTGGTATATTGTACAATATGCGCTTTGGCGTTAATGCTGCGCATTTCTCCAATAAATGTTTGACTGTTAACTTTTCTTCACAGTTGTCATATATTTTGGTTCTTGTTTGTCGGAAAACACATGACTATTAGTGAATCGCTTATGACCCAATCGGAGTCGCGTTAATATTATCTGGTCTCTCCGACTTCTTGGTAAAGTTGGCCAGGGTTTTATCGATTTTTTAATTTCGCGTAGCTTGGCCGATGACACTTTCCACTTTTCTTCCCACATATACCGCACTTTACGTTTGACCGCCGCTTTCACATCCGCACTCGTAAATGTTTACGTACACTCCGCACTATCACTAGTTGCAGCTTCTTTTGCAGCGTTGTCTGCCTCTTCATTTCCTTGAATTCCAATATGGGATGGTATCCAGAGGAATATGATAATTTTTCCATTCAGCTGAGCGGTATGAACTTCTTGTTTTATTTTGATGACCAAAGGATTAGTTGGGTAGACATATTGGATTGACTGTACCGAACTTAGAGAGTCTGTGAGTATGATATATTTGGTATTACTGGATGCATTGACAGCAAGGGTGGCGTGGTATAGAGCGTATAATTCAGCAGAGTAAATAGAGTACTCTGAAGGGAGTTTGTATTTATTTGTTGATGTTGGGGTTATGACTGCAGCACCAGTGCCTTCATTTGATTTAGATGCATCGGTGTATACATGTGTATACTCCTTGTAGTTGTGGAGTATATCATTGACGGCGGATTTGATTAACTGTGGGTTTGTTGAATGTTTATCGAAAGAAATGAGGTGTGTTAGGCACTGAGGGTTCTTTATTTGCCACGGAGGAATTGAGGACAGTTGGGAAGGAAAGCATTCCGGGAACGTGTAGTTTAATTGATTTAAGTAGCTTCTAATTCTTGCGTAGGAAGGTTTGGCCGTTCTTGGTTTATTTATAAAGAGATTTGGGAACTTTTCTGTAAAACAATTTTGTATAGTAGGGTTTTTTGAGTTACACCTGATTTTTGCGGCGTATGCTACACTTAAATAAACTCTTCTGTCTTCTAAGGAGGGTTCTCCAACTTCACAATACAGACTTTCGATTGGTGTTGTGCGAAAAGCTCCAGATATTATACGTAAAGCGAGATTGTGAAGACTGTCCAGTTTTTTTAGCAGCGTCTTAGCCGCAGTAGAATACACAGTAGACCCATAATCTAATTTTGATCTGATTAATGTTCTGTATAACATGAAAAGTGTTTGGCGATCCGCACCCCATTCTTTATTGGCCAGAGTTTTTAGAAGATTTAGTCGCTTGTGACAAGATAACATCAGATTTGTTATATGAAGTTTCCAGCTTAGGGTTTCTTCGAATGTCATGCCCAAGAACTTAATTGACGTTGCCCGCTGTAGGTTTTCATCACATAGTCTTAGGTTGGGGATGTTTGTGACGTTTTTCTTTGAAAACAGGATGAAACGAGTTTTTTCAGTGGAAAAACAGAAACCTGTTTTTTGTGACCAGCTTTCTAAGTCTTGTATAAAGTTCTGTGTATGACGAAATATATTTTGTATATTTTTACCTTTGCAAAAAACTACAAGATCATCTGCGTAGACTCGTGCCTTTACAGGCGATTTTAGGTTTCTGGGGATATCATTGATTGCCACTATGAAGAGGGTAGGACTTATAACCGAGCCTTGAGGGATACCATTTTCTGAATACATTATATCTGATGTTATGTTATTTGTCCTAACTCTAAAAGTTCTATTTTGAAGGAAATTTTTAATAAAGAATAGGCTGTGACCTTGAATGTTCCAACTATGTAATTTTTTTATTATATAGTCGTGCCAGGCTGTATCGAAAGCTCTTGATATGTCAAAGAAAACCGCTAGACATTTACTCCCTAGTGCGAATGCTTCAGAAATATCACTCTCCAAATCTATGATATTATCTACAGTTGACCTTTGGTCTCTAAAACCACTTTGTTTTGGAATAATCAAATCTTGTCTCTTTAAGTGCCATCTTAGTCTATTGTTAATAATCTTTTCTAGTAACTTACACATGGCGCATGTTAAAGGTATCGGTCTGTATGACTCGGGACTTGTTTTAATACTATTAGGTTTTTGTATAGGTATTACTATGGATTCATGCCATTTTTCAGGAAATTTGTGTTGAAGCCAAATAATATTAAACAGATCTAGAAGTTGTTTGTGAGCGCTCGCTGGAAGGTGTTTAATAAAAATACTAGGAATATCGTCCGGGCCAGAGCTAGTTTCTTTAATATTTGATAATGCTTCCGTATACTCTAATTGAGAAATGGGTAAATTTAACGGTTCATCTGTGTTAGGTGTAATGCTAATTTTCTTATTTTCTTCATGTTGTTTGTAATTAATGAAAGATTTTTTATAATTAATATTACTGGATCGGTTTTTGTATGTGTTAGCAAGGATTTTAGCAATCTCAGTATTACTAGTAACTGCCTTTCCATTTCTCTCGAGGCTTTTGATATTCTGATTTCTGTTTAATTCAGATATTCTTCTGACTTTGTTCCACACTTCAGTCATGGGAGTGTTTGCATTTAACCTTGATACATATTGAGTCCATGACTGGCGTTTGGAATTTCTAGTTGTCTTCTTGGCTATAGCACGTTGTTTTGTATATTCAACTTTATTCTCCAGAGTCTTGTAGCGCTTGTATTTGTTAAAAGCTTTTTTGCTAGATTCAACTGCTGTTTTGCATTCATGATTCCACCATGGGACGGGGTTGCGTTGTTTTATGTATGAAGTTTTTCCTATTGCTCTTTCTGCTGCTTCTGTGATAATGGTAACAATGTTCTTAAGGGTCTCGTCTATATTTGAGGTGTTTTTAAATGTGGTCATACTGCTTTCGACTAAATTTGAAAAAAGATTCCAGTCAGGTTTTTTTTAATTCCATTTTGGGGTAAATGTCCGTCCACATTGGTTTTTGTTGTTATGAATAAAAATTGGGTAGTGATCACTGTTATATAAAAAATCCAGCCTATCCTAGGTGAGCTGTGGGGTCAGACCTGGTTCGCATATCGTAAGGTCTATACATGAAGATTCACCGTTCTGTATATTAAATCTAGTGGGCCTGCCGTCGTTTAAGACTGAAAGGATGGAGTGTTCAAATATCTCTTCCAGCAATCTTCCTCTGGTATTTATAGTAGAAGAGCCCCATGAAAATTGTGAGCAATAAAATCGCCCAAAATAAGCCTGGGTTGGGTAATTTGTTGTAAGAGTTCAGTTAATGCTTCTGAGTCTACTTGCGTTGATGAAGGTAAGTATAAGTTACAAACGTAGATATTTGGACTCGAGTTAACTTTAATGCAAATTGCTTCTAGATTGGTTTGGAGAGGAACTACTGTAGTTTCAATTGACTTTTTTACAAAGATAGCTACTCCACCACTGGCTTTCTCTTGGTTAGTTCTATTTTTGCAGCAATTTTTAAATTTTTTAAAACTTGTATGTTTTCATTTTTGAAATTAGTCTCCTGAAGACAAATTATATCTGAATTGTGTCTGGACAGAATTATTTGGAGCATCGGAAGGTTATTATAGAAACCGTTAATGTTCCACTGCAAAATTGATGTGAAGCCCATTTATAATAAATAAAACTGAAATTTGGGATAGCCACAGAAATTCATGACTCTATTCTTGAGAAAACTAACTTTCAGTCTCTGATGCCTCAGCACCCGAGTAAGCCATCTGTAAATGCTTCATTAGTTTCTTTCTTATTTTTGTACATCTAGCTTTAATCGGTCTTTGTTTGAAATACGGGTAAATTGCTGTTAACATTTTCACTAAAGCTTTAAATTCGCTAGTGTAGTTTTTTTATGATGCTGACTGGGTCCTGTGCACCATAAACATTTTCAAATAGATCGGATATTTGATCAAAATCAAGAACAAATGAAGGGTTTTGCTCTGAGATGAATGCCTTGGTTGGTTCCATGAGTACGTAAGTTGGAGTTTTTCCCTTACTTTTCTTTGGTTTTTTAGCTGGAGCAACATTAGGTTTAACAAACGGTTCAAGACTTTAGTTTTCTGAATTAGCATCTTGCGCTAGAGGAGGTGTAACAATGTCATCCAAACTGCGTTTTGAGCTATTTTGTGTAGACTGGGTTGTATCTATATTGATAATGGGTTGTGAGGTTGGAGTTTTTGAGGGGTTGGTTGAAAGTATTTCGGAAGGTGTGGGTTGCGAAGATGATTGGGAGTGGGGGTTTTGGTTATAATTTTCAGAAACTGATTCTTGGATTGTTTTGCAATTTGCTGCAGTGTGGCCTGGCCTTTTACATGAAAAACAGATCAAGAAATCTTGTGCAAGATAAATTCTATAGTTGGTGTTATCATAATTTATTAATATGAATTCAGGTATTGGGTCAAGCGGTGGTGTGATAAAAATTTGTCGTCTAAAACTATAAATGTGGTTGAATTCCGGCAAACCGGCGCTTATCTTGAGAAATGACATGGGAGACATGGGTTGAAGGCCCAATTTTTCAATTTCTTGAAGTAATACAGCATGCGGAATGGAGGGACAAGCGTTTGACAGAATTAGTCTTTGTGCTGGAGTGATTAGTTTGCGTGCTTGGACTTTTTGGTTATCAATTTCTATGGATCCTCCATAATTATTCATGAAATTTTCAACAACATTTTTGTTTGCAAGATACATACACACTCTGTTGTTAGAAAGCCTTGAGGAAAATAGGATATTTTTGGGCTCGATCAACTTTCCTAGTGAAATCAGGTAATCTTGAACTTTAAGGTTTTCAATAGATGGGAATACAATGGCTTGTTCTTTCGTTGGAAATTGTTGTTTAATCAAAGCAGTAGAATAAATTTTAGTAGTGTTTTCCATTTGGGCGCTCCTGTAGTCAGAAGTCCCGGCAGTTGGATTTGACATATTTGCTTTATTATTTAAAACTAAGTAAATCCTGAAATACGGACCTGTCTTACAACAGGTGATTTTATCATGTCGTTATAGATAACAAATAAACGTGTTTAGGGTTTTTTGTATCAAACCGACTTCTGATAAATAATAAATTCCAATGAAATTATTTGGTTTTATATCATCTTAAAGAGTACTTACGTACAATAGTTGAACGCACTATAATACACTTATATATGCGAAAATAAAAATTTTTTACTCATTAGCTAGTATCTAAATAACTATTTTGTTTGGAGCTGACAAATACGCACTAACTAGTATACCTGCCAGGACCGAACTCCCCTAAAACTGTTTTATTTTGCCTTTTTTTTTTTGTTTTTTAACATGCCTCAATAAAACCGTTTCCGAAAGGATGTTTTCGATTATACATAAAGTCAAACAACATAAGAGTTTACAGAATGAAAATAATTCTATAATGTTGAGTAATTTTTTTAGTCTTTCGCTTCTTTCATCATCCCTTCAGTATTTTTAGAGCTGTGATTTGCTTTGCCAGCTATTAAAAATTGTGCTATTAGAATTTACAATTTATATATTTCCGAATTGGTTGTCTTCAAAGGTACCTAGCTTAAAGTGGTTTCAATACACTTATGTATGTTCTAAAAGTTTTGGCACAAAAGATTTATCGGATTTTTTTCTAATGAGGAAATTTATTTAAATACTAACTAGTTCACATAAATTTTAAATTCATACGTAACTAAACTACACTATCGAATTATCTGGGGTGGTCCATTCTGCTTTAATAAGCGCAAATTTCTTAGAAGGTCTGTCATGAGGTCCTGGATGGAGTTGAGATCAATTTTCCTCAGTTTTACGTAAATTATCTGTTTTAATTGTTCTGTATCTTAGGCTTGCCAGTCATTATAATAAACTTTCCTAGACAGTAAAGCTCAAAAATGCTTTATTGGGCGAGCCAGCAGCAACTTTGGAGGAGTATCGCTTTTGGGAACAAAGGTTATGTGGTGTTGTTGATGCCCGTTTTAGGCATCTCTCTAGTAATTGAATGACGCTAGGTCTGGCCAAAACATAATATCGTTTTATCATTGTTCGTGGACAAATTGAAGTAATTTGTAAAGCAGTTATCAATATAGCTCAGACTATTCGCAGCTTCAACCTTCACTCTTCCCACAAAAGGTCGGGATAAACTTCTGTTAGAAATTACTCACGAGACAAGGATTTTATCTACAAATTTCACTCTATGTTTGCATTTAATATTGTCAGGCTCCATATAAAATTCATCGTTTTCCTTAATTTCGGAATAACTTAAAGTTCAAGACTTTCCATCATCTAAAATAATTATTTTTTCATTGACAAATGTACTCGTGTCAGTTGACGACATCATCTTGGTATACGAAGGACTTGTGCTTGAGAATATTTAGGGCACTTACTTCTCTTTGGATATCTATGACCATTCCTCTTTAATTCTAACGATATCGTACTCTTATAAGAGTTGTATTCACGAGCCAATCTCGTAGTTGTTTTTCTAACATGGTTTTCTTTTCGTCTCATCAATCTCTCTGACCATTGTGCAGTAAATACATGTGGTCGTTCACTTTTTTTTATAGATTCATGGGTGATATTTCCTGCTCGCACTCCGTTATTGTTCTATAAATGGTTCTGAGTGAAATGTTTTTATTCTGGAATATTTAACATATTATTTCTTAGATAAATAAATAGATACTTTTTCTTATTTATAATTTATATGACATCTTAAAGCAAAAACTTCAAAACAAATAAATCTGAACTGATAGTAGATAAAGTAAACAAACTTTTGTTTCTACAAGTAATTTGATATTCTTTTGTTTTTGTTAAAATTAAAGTCAATGAATATTGTGCCAAAATTCTTAAGAGACACGTTACTAAGAATTGTCATATTACAAAAACTTATCCAACATGATGTCACATGTAACATATACTCATTTATTTACCAATTTGTTAACAAACAAATACTTAATGTTTTAATAAAATTAAAGGAGTCAACTGATAAAACCGGTCCTTATATATGGATCAGAGACATGGACACTGTCGAAAAGCGATGAGAACGTATTAGGTACGTTTGAACGAAAAATCCTCAGACAGATATACAAGGGGGTGAAAGAAAATGACGTATGGCGAAGACGATATAATTTTGAACTATACGCAGCATACAACGAACCCATCGCGACGTCATAACATCCATAAAGATCGGACGTCTGCGCTGGATGGGCCAGGTTGAACGGATGTTGGATATCGAAACACCAAACCATATAATGAGGCAAACAGCAGTAGGGAGAAGGTCAAAGGGAAGACCCAAACTTAGATACATGGAACAAGTGGAACAAGATCTGAAAACACTTGAGATTACCCACTGGAAGAACAAAGCAAAGAACAGAACAGAATGGCGGAAAATCCTAGAACAAGCCAGGACCCAAAAAAAATTGTCGAGCTACTGATGATGATGATGAAAGGAGTCAACCATTTTCGAACAGATAAATGGTGTATCTCTAGATTGTGTCCTAAATACCATTATGTTAGGCTTAGTCACTATCAACATTTGCAAAGGAGTTCGTCAACCAGTAAAATCAACACTATCCTATAATGCTTACGTTCTGCAGCGGGGTAAGCCTTTCAACTATACAAAATCTAATGCTTCATTCAATAGACAACATAAACTGCTGGTCCTCACAACAGGGCATTAAACTGTCCACCTCAAAATCCAAAGTACTAAAATTTATTATGAAGCATTTAAATTCCCAATGCCCTTAGTATTCTAAATCCACACTTTTGGCTTTAGTAAAATATAGCTTAGAATTTTAAGATTGATAAACTAAATAATACTACAATATCACTTTTCACCCCCCTTCTACTGCTTCGTTCACATTTACACTTATAATAATTTATCTGGTACTAGCCACAATAATCCTTTTGTCACCTTCAGCTATCTAACCACTTTGATCTATTCATAACATATATATAAATTACTGATATCATCATCCACAGACATCCACATTATACAAATTTTCATCTACATACATCCCACCACCATATTTCTACATATGGCTATTCTCACCCTACCTATTCAATCTGTAATTACCAACATATAACACTCATCTTTAGTAAAACAAAATCAAAAGTCTAATTTTCTTTCTGGGTCTCGTTCATTTTCCTTTCTCACTAATTTCCTCACATACATCTCATACCCCCCAGCCCCTACTGTCATCATCCTATTACGGTTTTGGTTTTTGGACCCTTAGGGATCCGGGCAGCCTGCGAGGTCTTTGGGAATTAGTCGCCTAAGTTTGAGCTTGTGCTTTCTCAATGATACATCCCCCTTAAGACATTTTTACATCTCAGTCACCCTTATTGTGATTTCTTAAACCACGCTACCAGTAAGTTAAATAAATTCGATAACTTTAAACCAACACAAAATTGCTTTTTAAATCTTAGATCTCTTGAAATAAGATTTGATTACTGAATTTAGTTCTCGAATACAAAACTTTTGTGTAATGTGGTTTGCCTAACTAACACTAAAGTATACGTGAATATATTTTTAAGTATAACAACTAGTTTAATGAATTTTATGTACACCTGTACACCTTAGTCTTTAAATATGACAGGTTAATTTTCAACTTCCTCTAGAACTGTCATTTCGGTCTTGTCATCGTTCGGAGGTCTCTATCCATTTCATTGTCACTTGCCGTCATACTTTCAACATGTAAACAAGTCAAATCCTCAGCTCAGATGTTACCTGGGGCAGATTGGCTAAATATTTTAAAAATCCTAGCTTAATATAGTTTTTAAACCAATGTTTTCTTAACGGACAACTTTTACTGGGCTTTGACCCACATATTTTTCTTAAACAATATCTTGGTGGTTAGCATGTACATTGCACGTGAGTATAACCTATAATTTTCTTAACCGTAGTCAACATTTCAATATATTTGCATTATTATATTCATTTTAGGTAAGCACTAATGATGGCTGGTAAACCAGTCGAAATCTAGTTATGTTGTGATTTTGATGTGGCCCTTTTGAGGGATTTTAAATATACCTTTTATACAGGATTTTACTGTTTTTTGATAAACTAAATCTCATAAAAATATTGGCAAAATATCAACGGAAAGCATGAGGAAAAATGCGTAGACATGTAAACATATACTTGACTTATATAAGATCAATTCAACCAAAAATATTTACAATTCACAATTGTCCGATATATTCATCCGTATATTTTTATTTCCTCACCTCTCAAGCATCTCCTTGATAATCGTCTGAAGATGCTTTGGGCAAATGGGAGAGAGTTCAAAAGGGATGTAACATTTTTATTTGTTTTGGAAAATGTGTAACTGACTCTTTGCCGTCTAAACACACGTTTGACGTTTCAGTTTTAAATACTTGGCCGGTTTTGCCAACGACGAATATTAATTTATTCGATGAATAAAGTTATTCGATCATTAAAACTAACACATCTACGTTTGACTAACGTCAAATAGGACTTATTTTATTTATTTATCAAATACAAATTTCTCATCGAAATTCGAAATTCGTATATTTCAAAAATCTGACGATTTGAGTAGAGCGTAATGAAATAAGCGAGTCACGAAGTTTTACAAAAAAGCGAATATTTCGCGAAATGACCATTAGATTCCTGTCAGTTTGAAGCCAAGATGAAGACTCCATTATAGTCTAACATCGACTTATATGTATTCTTTTAACATCGACTTATTGTTGACATTTTTGTAGCCTAAATGGCTTAATTTTTATAATGGTAAGTTCATTCGACCTACCTATGTAGCTACTTCCAACTACTTTAGATCTGAAGTTTCAACCTGATGATGGACTGATTAGTCCGAAAACGTTTGTTTTGTACTAGTGATGTACCCACTTTAATCCAACTTGGATCTTTTTAGAAAAATTTTAATAAATTTATATACCATCTACCTACAAGAGAAGTTTTACTTCCTTAGTAATTTTTTATTATGGTATACAGCCAATGAGAGGAATTTTTTCCTTTTAATTTTATCCTATTCTTATTCTTAAAGTTACCTCTCATATCGAAGTTGTAATGAACTATAGTTAAACCATTCTCTAAGGTTCCTCAGCCAGGAGATGCGTCTTCTTCCTATGCTTCTTCTTCCTTGGATCCTTCCTTGCAGAATAATTCTCAGCAACTCATATTTTTCTCCGCTGATAATGTGAAACAAATATTCCAATTTTCTTGTTTTTATACTGTTTATAATTTCTAACTCTTTATTTAAACATCGTAGCACTTCAACATTGGTAATCCTTTGAACCCACCGAATTTTCAATATTCTTCTGTAACACCACATTTCGAACGCTTCTATTTTTCTTATGTGTTGTCTCTTCAATGTCCAAGCTTCCATTCCGTATAGAAAATATGTAGCATCTTAGAGCCCTTAATCTGAGAGGCAACTGAAGGTCTTTGTTTGTGAGCAGTGTCTTCATTTTTAGAAATGCTTGCCTTGCAGTTTCAATTCGGACTTTAATTTCTTTGCTTTGGTCATTTTTGTCATCAACCCAGGTTCCCAGATATCGCAATGCATCAGATATAAAACCTGAAAAATAGATGTTCAATATTTTTCAAAAATTTATCGAAAGATACCAAACACGACGCCCCGGGTGGGGTGGGGGTAACTTTATAATGTTAAATAAGTAAGAACCCCCGCCATTTTTCGCGAAATGAATATCAGAACGAAAAACTGAAAACAAATGTGTTCAATATTTTTCAAAAATCTATTGAATGGCGCCAAACACGACTCCACACGGAGTTTTATTCGGTTGATTCATGGTGCGTTGAAGATTCTGTAATTTTTTTCATTCAATTTACTCTTTGGTTTCTCTGTATAGGACATTTTCGGATACGTATGTGGGAATATTCACAGCCTTCCTAATAATGTGGTTATGTTTTACTTAAATCTTCTTCCTGTTGTTTTTATACGTTTGGGCCAAAGCTAGTGGTCCATATGTTATGCCTGGTAAAAAAATTTTATTTTCTATTCGTTATGTCGTTTTTTGACTTAAACTTACTATTTCTTCCAGTAAGAGATCTTAGGCTGCTTACTAATGTTTTGATATTAGTGATAGTGCTATTGACATGTGGTATATATACCATCCTTTTGTCTAGTAGTACTCGTAAATATTTTGTTTGGATGTACTATCATATTTTGAACTATCTATATGTTTAACATCCTCACTTGGCAGCCAAGAGTTCTGAATCTTTTTTGGAACATGACTGCCTGTGATTTTTCTCGGTTTACTGTTATTTTCCATCGAATACACCAATCTTACAACTGATTGACAAGATCCATCTTGTAGGCATATTCTTGCTAGGTTTGAATCCAGACTTCTTGTTAATACTGCTGTCATTGTCATATAGAGTGACTTACTGGATAGTTGGTGTGTTCGCGATATATACGGTATACAGACTGGGTAACAGTACTCCCCTGTCATGTTGTCATGTTGGTTAAAAATGGAAACTTGAGTCGAATCAAAATATATATTCCCACGTAAATTTCTCCCAATATATTCATAGTTATCAATAAAAGCTTTTATAGATCTGGCAAAAAAAAATTTTATCTCGATATACATGATTACGGTTATAATATTTTTTTAATATTATATTATTTGATGCTATATTATCATCTGTCATTAATTTTATTTCATGAAACATATCAACTCATGGAATAAATTTATGATAATAGCACCCCTTTGGGAGTTATATTGTATTTTCAAATAAGTTGCCAATCAATATGTATATCATAATATCTCCTTTATTTAGACGGTAGTAACATCAGCAGCTTTGGCACAAAAGCCATTACATTTATCTCACAAAGAACAAATACGATGAACGGTGGCTCACAAAAGTAATTTTTATTCGGGTGTTCAGCAGTAAAAGCCAAAGCTACGGCTCTCGGCCCCGAGGAAAAACTTTAAAGAAAGGAACTTTTTGACGGAAAGAGAACAAGGGAGAAGGAAACAATTTACAGGGGTACAGTTTCGTCGCAATATAATGAGTTTTTTAGTTACAGAACATATATCATATTTATAAAACGGAATATAATGAAATTTAACAAACACAACGCGATATTCAGAATAGTTAAAAATTTAATTCTACGGTAAAATATGTCAGATAAAAAAATACACATCTGGGCGTCGCGTCGGAGGTAAACTACGTACTATGTCATTTCGAGCAACTGTGTTTAGCCTGTGTTTTCAACAAAGTCTAGAGGAATTGTTATTAGGATTTTAATAAAAATCTGATATATCCCATAATTGGTTGAAAACCTGAAATGAAAAAAAAGGCGTTGGACTACCCCAGCTAATTGAAATAATATTCGAAACTATTACTAGTCCATTCTTTCACGGTTTTTGCTCTAAATTTTAAAGAACCGCTTGGATTGACATGAAATTTGGCGTACTTATAGCTTACATGTCAAAGAAAAAAAGTGATATTGTGCCGATGTCTGCTTTTGCCCCGGGGGTGACTTTCACCCCCTCTTGGGGGTGAAAAAATATATGTCCAAAATAAGTCCGGAAATGGATAAACTGACTAATTTTAAGTAACTTTTGTTCTATAGAGCTTTTTCGCCAAGTCAACATTTTCGAGTTATTTGCGAGTGAATATGTTCATTTTTCAACAAAATAACCACAGTTTTAGACGGTTTTTTGCAAATAACTCAAAAAGTAAGTATTTTGTTGAAAAAAACGTTCTTAGTAAAAATATAGCCTATAAAAAATTTAAAAAAATGGTGTACGCGTTAGGTCTCTACATCTCGTAGAACCAGAGTTATAGCCAATGAAAAATAGATTCATATTTACCAAATTTCAAATAGAATAATTCGAAGTGAAATATCCAAAAAAGTAAGCACTTTTTGGGGAAAACCCATTATATCTTATTGAATGTTTTTAAAAAAGCTTTATTTGTGTTGCTACAAAAAGTTTCTAGTATTAAATCTGAGCAAGTTACGCTCAAAATAAAGTTGGTCCCTTTTGTTTTTGCAAAAAAAATCGGGAAGACCACCCCCTAATTAGCAACTTAAATGAAATTAATCATCACCGCTCCACAAATTATTTTACTTATGTTGTGTTTATATGATCTGTAAGTTGCATCGATTCAAAGTGCTTATTTTTGAAAATATTTGGTTTCAAAGTATAATTTTTAAAAATTTAAATTTTGAAAAATATGATTTTTTTCAAAATAACTTAAAAATTGTTAGAGATACCAAAAATCTCGAAAAACAAAAAAAGTCAGATTTGCTTTTCTGAATATCATGTATTTTTTTGTTTTTCTGTTAGACAAAAATTGATTAAGATTTGGTGTTTCTAAATTTGCATACATTCGTGATCAGTGACTCGTTCAACCCCTTTTAACTACAGCTCTTTCAATAATAAGGACTTTGAACCGATGAAACTTACAGATCATATAAACAATATATACACGAGTCAAGAAACTTGTGAAGTCGTAACGATTAAGTTCATTTAAGATACTAATTAGGGGGTGATTTCCCGATATTTTTACCAAAACCAAAAGGGACTAACTTTATTTTGAAAGTAACTTGTTTAATTTTGATGCTAGAAATTTTTTTTATAAAACAAAAATGAAGCTTTTTTAAACACTTTAAATAAGTTGTAATGAGTTTTCCCCGAAATGTGCTTCATTTTTGGTTATTTCACGTTAAAGTATTCCATTTGGAATTTGACGAATATGAACCTATTTTTCATTAGCTATAACTCTACTTCTACTAGGTGTAGAGACGAGATGTATTCACCATTTTTTTAAATTTTTTACAGGCTATGTTTTTGTTAAGAATATTTTTTCGACAAAATTCTTACTATTTGAGTTATTTGCAAAAAACCGTCCAAAAGCGTGGTTATTTTGTTGAAAAAATGAACATATTCACTGCCAAATAACTCGAAAAGTATTGACTTAGTGAAAAAACTCTATAGAACAAAAGTTACTTAAAATTAGCCAGTTTATCCATTTCCTGACTTTCTTTGGACGAATATTTTTTTACCCCCAAAATGGGGTGAAAACCACCCCCAGGGCAAAAGCACATATTGGCACAATATCACTATTTTTCTTTGACTTATTAGCTATGTGTATGCCAAATGTCATGTCAATCCAAGCGGTTCTTTAAAATTTAGATGTTTTGCAATATTTTACCGTTAAAGAACGGACTATACCTCAATCATCCAAGATAGCGATCGCTACACCCTCAGCTTAGCTCAGTCTCTTATGTGTGTGTTCGTCTTGTCCTAATCTTAGAAATGAACTATGAAGATTCAGAATGAAAGCAAACAAAACAGTATTTTTAACTAATCATGTTTATTGTTCAATAAAGATATAATAAAAATATGAATTATTATGCATTAACAAATATATTCAAATTCTTGCCAAAAACTAACAATTTGTAGATTATAGATACTTATGGCTTTTGGTATCTGGTATTTGATGGTAACTTCTTGATGTCAAATGGTACTGCAGTAGACTTTTTGTAGACCTGGGCAGATACTGTGGCCCTAGGTCCCTGCAGCTGGAGATAGTAGGCGTTGCAGTCTATCTAGATGTCATGGTCCCATTTCTGTCAGCCTTAATGTCATCGCCGGCGATAGGCTTTTTTTAAGGTCCCAGAGGGAGGACGGTGGTTTTATTCCCAAAAACTAGAAGAATATTGCGTATAAGTGACAATCAAGAAGCTAATAACCAAAAACGAGCCTTTGCCAAACAATCGTAAAAAGTAGTTATTGGCAAAGGAATAATTAAATGGAATTAAGATTGAAACTACTACACTTGTGAGCAAAATAACCGACTCACTCGCTGAATTGTACACGTTTGAAGTCTCGAATTTCCTAAACCTGTTGTCCGATTCGAGTGATTTTTTCAGTATGTTACAGCCTTATTATTTAAGAAAATCGATGTAATATTATTATTGCTAGACAGGTAAAGGTCATTTTATACCGGGTCTAACAATCATAGGGTGTTTTTTCTTAAACGTACCTAACTTTTTTATTATCCAACATAAGCAAATAAGTCAAAAAAGAAAATGTTAACAAAGCCTAAGCCTGAATTGAATTTTAATTTAAATATTTTTTATATGCTAGAATACTCCACAGGATGTTCCGAACTTTAAGAAAAAAGACAATATGATTGTTACACCCGGTATAAAATGACTTTTACCTGTATAGCAACAATAATATTACATCGATTTTCTTAAATAATAAGGCTATAACTTACTAAAAAAATCACTCAAATCGGACAACAGGTTTAAGAAATTCCACGTGAAAAATTATTCAGCAAGTGAGTCGATTATTTTGCTCTCAAGTGTATTTAAAATTTGATTACTAAACGTGCATATGTGAAAATTAGAAAGAAATTGGTTTTTAAAACTGACCATGTGCTCGCAGACATGGAAGGTTAGGTTAGATATGTAAAACTGATATGATTGTAATTAATATGATAAGAATAAAAACTCACCCCAAGAGAATATGGTCTGATGGAAAATAAATCCTAATTTTCAAAATACATGCCTTTTTAAGGAATAATTCTTCCCTTCCATTTTATTGGTGTCAGGGAGTAAGGATAAAGTAACACTGTCATTGAAAACGACATTTGTAATGACGACCAAGTACGTATGAAGTAGCAGGCATGTTCCGTATTGAAAGACAGTTACTTACAGAGTAAGAATATATGGAGTGCGTTCAGTATGATGATTTAGATTTTAGATGAAAAGAGATATACTAAATAGAATATAGTAAAAGAGGGTAATAAAAGAGGATAATAAAAGAGGACGCCAACGAGTTTTTAACGAAGAAAACTGGTAAAACAAATAGAAAAAAATTATTGTTAATGAAATAATAAAGAAAACAAAATAAAATAATTATTTAAAAATAAAATATCAAAGATGTGACGTTTGTAACGTTACAAGATAATATGACCATATTTAAATGATAATGTACACTCACCGGCACAAAATTCCGCCACCCAAAATTTTTGATTAAGTTTGACAATTTATAACTTTAATATTGGTGCTCCGATTTTCAACATTCTTGTACTAGTTTATAGGTACATGAATTGGTATCGTTCGGTATTATTCCGGTAACAAAAAAGATTTGCTTGCATGGCATTATACAGGGGTGAATAGAAGCGTTGTATTTTCTCCTAATTTTAAAAAATTATGAGGTAAAATGAATAGCTGATTTTGTTTTATAGTCCTGTCATATTATTCCGGATGCATCACTAAAATTTTGTTTTTTGAATTATCCGAATATCTCTATTCTTGTAAGAGCTGTATTATTTTTTGTAAATAGAAACACTGATGGACTCACAAAATAGAGGTTGGAATGATAAGATTAGAATGGCCTGCATGCAGCCCAAATCTTAATCCTATTGACAATTTATAATTTCAAAAGATGAACTAAAAAAAGCTATTCGCCGTCATCCTAGCCCTCCAGAAAATTTGGTACAGTTATGGCCCTGGTAGATGAATATCGGGCTATTCCCTAGGCAAGGATAACACATCTTTATTCGATGCTAAACAGATTGCTTAGCAGTCGTTGCTGCAAGAGGTGGACATACCCGCTATTAAATTGTTTTGTTTGGTTGTTAATTTTATTTTGTTTGGTCATTTTAGTGCGTTTGATATTTTTAATTAAATAAACCTTCAAAGAAGTGTTTTTATTTGCAGCTCTGACAAGAAAAGAGATATTCGGATAATTCAAAAAACAAAACCTTAGTGATATCTCCAGAATAATATTAAAGAAGTATGAAACAAAATCAGCCCTCCAATTTTTCCACAGAATTTTTTAAAATTAGAAGAAAAAACAACATTTTCATTCACCCCCGTATAATGCCATCTAAGCAAAAAAATTTTATTTCCGGAATAATAACAAACGGTATCAACACATGTACCTACAAACTGATGCAAGAATCTTGAAAATACAAAATACAAATCTTGAGTACAAATAATAAATTTATAGATTGTCAAATTTAATCAAAAATTTTGGGTGGCGGAATTTTCTGCCGGTGAGTGTATAACCAATTTTTATAATCCAACTTATAAAATAAGCTGATTAAAGGAACTTGTTCAAAATAACACCATGTCGACATAGTGCAGTTTACCTCCGAGGTCCAGAAATTATAAATAAAAAGCTGCAGGCCAAAAGTTTACACTACAAAAAATGCAGAAAGCCAAAAAGCTACAATAACATTAATAAAAATATGTATATGTAAGAGCAAGGTCTTATCAATACATTGCGCTGCGTTGGGTTGCGAAGTCGCAAAAGAACAACGCATCGGGACGCGAATTTACAAAACCTATACTAATTCAGTCATGGAGGCGACTGAATTCGAGTAGGTTTTGTATGCAGAATATTAGTTACATATTCTATGCTATTACGGTCCACAAATTAACTGTATTGGTGTAGGATTAGTAAGAGAAATTTTTGATTATTATTGAGTAAATGTCTATACTGTTTCAGTCATGGACGTATAAATAAAGATTTATAGGTTTATATAAAGACTAAGATACAATCATCAGATATCAAATTTTATTAATAGTATACGAGGTATGTCAATAAATATGATTTTGTCTTAAGAGTAAAGCACCTTTATATTCCACAATATTGAAAATTGTTATTATTGAAAGTTGTTTGGAATTAAAAATTATGTTCTAATGTGCAATTACATTCTTCGAATTGAAAAAAAAATTTAAGATACAAAACATCATTTTTATTTAGGTACTAGCTGACCCGGCGAACTTCGTACCGCCTTAGAAATAAATCAATAATGTGTAAAAGTTCAATAAATAAAAATTAACAGAACGTTAAAAAAATACCTAAAAAATATTACATATTAACCAATATAAAAGTATAAATTTAAGTCATTCTGATAAGAAATATTTTTTGCTGTGCGTAAATATAAAATAATGGCGGTTTTTCAATGCACGATTAATTTTTCTTGTCCGACACATGGACATTTAAAATGTAATCACCAAACTCACAACAAACTTGCAATTAAAACGTCACTACTACACTCGATCATACATACATACACAAAATATTGCTGTTTACTGAGTAAGAAGTGACACCGGTAGACGCCTGGCGGGGATTACTGGTCTAGTCATAATTGGTCAATTACCGAACACGGTTAAAAATTATTAAATTACTAATATGACTATTAAGATATAGGGGTAGGTGATAAAAGGGAGAAAATTCTTCTTCTTTTACATTTAACATTTAATGTTGCATCATAACCATTAGTGGGTCTTTATCTGTATTGATATGCCCTTCCATTTAATCATTCCTTATGTCCTTCCTATCCATTGTTTTACATTCATAGTGTTTAAGTCGTCTTATACGTCAAACAACCATTCTATTTTTTCGTTTGCCTGTCAGCATCTATTGTAATATTTTCGTTTTTGTCTTTGTATCTTCTTGCCTGTAGGCATATCCCAGCTATAGTCATTTTCAACTTTTCACAAATCTTACAATATCGCACAATTTATTTAATTTTATTTCGTTAATTTCGTCGATCCTCGACAAAGCTCCCGCGTTCCGCAGCCACCGCCTTCCGCCGCGACAATGACAAATTTGCTTAGGTCATCATATGATGAAATGCATAGTTTGTGAGTTTATAAGGTACATACATACATACATACATACATACATACAAACATTCATTTTTATTTATATAGAAGCTATTAAAAAATAACGGTTGGTGATAGAAAAGTGAAAATTTAAGGTTGAATGTATATTTTGGTTCTACATCATATGAAATTAAAAAAGAACAGTTTGTCCAAAAAAATAAAAAATAAACATGGGGGGGCAAGCCTCCTTTTTACTTAGGTTGGTGGTACCAACTAAGAAACCATCCCGGGTTCGGTTCATGTACAACAACTTTGATTAAGGTCATCATATGATGAAATGCATAGTTTGCAAGTCTATAAGGTACATACCTACATACATACATACATACATATATGCATACATACATACATACATACATACATACATACATACATACATACATACATACATACATACATACATACATACATACATACATACATACATACATACATACATACATACATACATACATACATACATACATACATACATACATACATACATACATACATACATACATACATACATACATACATACATACATACATACATACATACATACATACATACATACATACATACATACATACATACATACATACATACATACATACATACATACATACATACATACATACATACATACATACATACATACATACATACATACATACATACATACATACATACATACATACATACATACTTACATACATACATACATACATACAAAAATTAATTTTTTATTTATATGGAAGAGGTAATATTTAATAACTTTGATTAAGGTCATCATATGATGAAATGCATAGTTTGCGAGTCTATAAGGTACATACAGACATACATACATACATACATACATACATACATACATACATACATACATACATACATACATACATACATACATACATACATACATACATACATACATACATACATACATACATACATCATACATACATACATACATACATACATACATACATACATACATACATACAAAAATTTATTTTTTTATTTATATAAAAGAGGTAATATTTAAATGGCTATTAAATAATAACGGTTGGTGATAGAAAAGTGAAAATTTAGGGTTGAATGTATATTTTGGTTCTACATCATATGAAATTAAAAAAGAAAAGTTTATCAGAAAAATAAAAAATAAACATGTGGGGGGCAAGCCCCCTTTTAACTTAGGTTGGTGGTACCAACTTAAAAACCATCCCGGCTTCATGTACAACAAGTGTATAAGATGATTAAGGTCATCATATTATGAAGTGCATAGTTTGCGAGTATATAAGGTACATACATACAAACATTCATTTTTATTAATATAGATGATAAATGATCCGAAATTAGTAATTGTACCAAAAAAATTATTCCTTATAAAAAGTTTTGCGCGTTCTACAAAATAAGCGTCAATCATAATATTTCACATTTTATTAAATTTATACGGGATATGTCAAATAATGGATTTCGCTCAATAAAGTACGTATATTTTGCACAATATTGAAAAATTTTATTATAAAAAGTGGTTCAGAATTACAAAACATGTATGAGAATACAATTACATCTTTTAAATTGAAATATTGTGAACTATAAAGGTATTTTACTCTTGAACGAAATTCATAATTTTTGACAAACCTCGTATAAAATTGATAAAATTTGATAAATTATGACTGTATCTTTGTTTTCAGACCATACAAAACTTTTTATAAAGAATAACTTTTTTTTCGTAAAACTAATAATATCGGAGTTATCATAAATCAAAATGATGTTGGGTATCTGTAATTTGAGAAAAAAAATTTCTTTCAATTAAAAGAATGTAATTGCATATTAAAACATTATTTTTAAGTCCAAACAAATTTTCGTAATAACAATTTTCAACCTTGTGAAATATATAAAGGTTTTTACTCTTGAGATAAATTCATATTTTTTGACATTGCTCGTATTCTATTTAAAAAATTTATTATTAGATAATTGCATCTTAGATTTTAGACCACGCAGAACTTTCTATAAAGGATAACTTTTTTTCGTAAAATCAATAATAAAAAAATTTCCATGTGGTTCCAACTTACAGGAACATACTGTATATACTCGTACATTAGTAGTTATTCATTTGTTTTTATTTTTTAATCATCCAAATATACAGGGTGAGTCACCACTAACGGGACGGAAGATTACAGCGAAATGGTAAAAGATTTGAAAAAATTTTAAATTAGTAGTTTGTAATTTGATAAAATCTACATTTTAAAATTATTTTGAAATATACAGGGTGTCCCAATAAATGGCGGCGTATCAAAGTTGTATTTTTTCTTATGGAACACCCTATATTTTATTGCATTTTTTAATTGTCTGCAAAAATAAGGTAGAGTTTCATAAGGCTTCCCTATACCTATGTACGGAGTGTTCTGAGTTATGTTGACTTTTCTTTAAATGTAAAGTTTTAAAAGAAGTCTTATTCTCAAGTTATTTAAGAAATTATAAAAAAATTACTTTTATATTTAAGTATCTGGATATTGGTTGAATGTATTTCATGATTAATTATTACACATTTATTTACAGGGTGTTCAAAATTTACTGTTTCATTATTAGATTATTCAATGTGTCATATGATTCTTATTTTAAATGGAACACCTTGTATATTAATAAATAAATATACTAAAAAATTTTACCTCTTTCGAATGGTATATGGCTGTCTTATACCTAGGTCTCATAGTTTTTGCGTAATTTACAATTATTTAAATTATTAATGTGTAAATCGATTTTAAAAAAAAAATATGTAGTTAATTAATGGCATTGTATGACATTGTCACCTTATGACAGTATGGTCTGGTTTTTATTTTATAATTAATGTATTCCGTGATTGATTATTACACATTTATATACAGGGTGTTCAAAATTTAGTTTCATTATTGGATTATTTAATGTGTCATGGTGCTTATTTTAAATAAAACACCATGTATATTAATAAATTACTGTACTAAGCACAGGTTCCTCTTTCGAATGGTATAGGGATGTTCTATAACTAGGAGTCATAGTTTTTGCGTAATTTACAATTTTCTTAAACGGTAAATTGATTTTAAAAATAATATTTATAGTCACTCT
Source organism: Diabrotica virgifera virgifera (assembly GCF_917563875.1). Classification (NCBI taxonomy): domain Eukaryota; kingdom Metazoa; phylum Arthropoda; class Insecta; order Coleoptera; family Chrysomelidae; genus Diabrotica; species Diabrotica virgifera. Next base: position 106,482,808 of record NC_065447.1, read on the forward strand.
CGATTTTTAAACAGTACGAAATAAATATTTGTTTACTGTATCATAATGAAATGAAAATTATGTCTATTTGCTAGACCATTATTATGAAAAGTAGGTATATTGGTCTGTATACAATACATTAAAAAATCAGGATCTTCTATAAAGTCTAAAGTCCATAAACGATAAGTTAAATATTTATCATAAACCTGTTTGGTCTAATACTCGTGTAGTTGAGTTTTATACGGATAATAATGGTTTCTCTTAAGTATTCTAACAGTCGTTTGACTGATTTACAATTCACCCGAAATTTTTTCTTTACTAGTATTTGGGTTTTCCGTAACAGAAAGCAGGACATCAAGCTCCTTGACGTCATCACAAATAACTGGTTTATTTTTATTTAACTTTCCGTACGCAACATTACCAGTAGCACGGAATCCATTGAGATCTCTCAAAAACGTCCTTTTTTGGGTGTCTTCTATCAGGATACTTTTGAGCGTAAACTTAAGAAGGTAAGATACAATTTTGCAAACACTCCCCAATGCAAAGTAAGTACCATGTCTACTTTTTCGTAGATTATTCATTTTTAGGAACAATTAAATTTGGATTTCTCACACGGATGTTTATATTTTTGATAATTACCAGACCGTACTGTCATAAAATGACGATGTCATACAATGAGATACATCTTTTGTTTTAAACTCGATTTACAGATTAAGAATTTAAATAATTGTAAATTACGCAAAAACTATTAGACCTAGGCATAGGACATCCATATACCATTCGAAAGAGGTGATTCCGTTTAGTATAATGGTGTATTAATATACATGGTGTTCTATTTAAAATAAGCATCATATGAAACATTGAATAATCCAATAATGAAACTGTATATTTTGAACACCCTGTAAATAATTTTGTAATAATTAATTATGGAATACATTCAACCAATATCCAACTATTTACATGTAAAAGTATTTTTTTCATAATTTCTTAAATAACTTGAGAATAAGCCTTATTTTAAAACTTTACATTTTAAGAAAAGTCACCATAATTCAGAACACTCTGTACATAGGTATAGGGAAGCCTTATGAAACTATACCTTATTTTTTGCGGACAATTAAAAAATGCAATAAAATATAGGATGTTCCATAAGAAAAAATATAACTTTGATACGCCGTCATTTATTGGGACACCCTATATATTTCAAAATAATTTTAAAATGTAGCTTTTATAAACTTACAAACTATTAAATTTAAATTTTTTTCAAATCTTTTACCATTTCGCTGTAATCTTCCGTCCCGTTAGAGGTGACTCACCCTGTATATTATTATTTTTAATTTTCAAAATATACCTAAATTTTATGATACATAGCATAATAAATCCACTTAAGTAAATACTTTATTATAGTGCGGCAGATTCGTGCAAATATTATAAGAATTGTGCATTTAATGATAGAAGCATATAATTTGGACCACACATGCTACGCATGTAAAGGTTCAAAATTAGATAGGAGGCCATCTCAGATTTTACTTTTTACAAAAATGGCGGGCATTCAAAATGGCGACAATACATATGTGACTAACAGCACGATAACTTTTGAACGAAAAGTCCGATTTCAACCAAACTGGGTATATAGGTTATTTTTTTGAAGTAAAAGATGGAGGTCCTCAACCGGAAGAATCGGTTTACCAGAAGTTGTGTTTTTCCTGATTTTTTATGTGAAAATATGTTGTTGTTTTTTCCAATTCTTTTACCCTGTATATACTAATTTTTCAAAAAGCTAATACCGGCATTAAAAAGAGCGTAAAAATATTTTTTAGGAAATATTTTGAACATTTTAGTTTTGTTAATTACCATTTAATAACTACATAACGTATCTTCACATGTACCTATGTGCGGCAGATTTGTTCAAATATTATAAGAATTATTGTGCATTTAATGGTAGAAGCATATAATTTGGTCCACATATATACTACACATACAAAGGTTCAAACTTAGATAAAAGGCCATCTTAGATTTTGACTTTTACAAAAATGGCGAACCTTCAAAATGGCGACTATAAATATGTGACTAATAACACTAACTTTTGAACAAAAAGTCCGATTTCAACCAAATTGGGTATATAGGTTCTTTTTTTTTTGCGTAAAAGATCAAGGTCTTGAACTGGAAGAATCGGTTTACCAGAAGTTGTGTTTTTCCTTATTGTTTATGTAAAAATATGTTGTTTATTTTTTTAATTCTTTCACCCTGTATATATTAAGTTTTCAAAAAGGTAATACAGGTTTTGAAAACAACGTAAAAATATTTTTTAGGAAATATTTTGAACTGTTAATTATGTTAATTACCAATTAATAAATGCATAACGTATCTTCACATGTACCTATGAAACTATGTGCGGCAGATTCGTGCAAATAATATAAGAATTATCGTGGATTTAATGGTAGAAGCATATAATTTGGACGATACACACTAGACATACAAAGATTCAAATTTAGATATGAGGCCATCTCAGATTTTATCTTTAAAAAAAATGGCGGGCATTCAAAATGAATCTGACGCACATAGGTACATTTGAAGATAAGTTATACATTTATTCAATGGTAATTAACATAAATAAAAAGTTCAAAATATTTCCTAAAAATATTTTTACGCTCTTTTTAATGCCGGTATTACCTTTTTGAAAAATTAATACATAGAGGATGTCAAAAAAAAAACAACATATTTTTACATAAAAAATCAGGAAAACACAACTTCTGGTAAACCGATTCTTCCGATTCAAGATCTCGACCTTTTACTTCAAAAAGAGAACCTATATACCCAATTTGGTTGAAATCGGACTTTTCGTTCAAATTTATCGTGCTAATAGAGAGTTTTTAAGCCCCTTATTTCAGCAACGTTAAACGTTATACGCTATTCTGCTCATGCGCATTAACTGAAAAATAACGTATTATTTTATTAGCGGATAAGGTGTCCCCTTATTTAGGTAGAAATAAGGTTCACGTTATTAAGGGATTACGTATTTGTAAGATTGCCAAATGTCATATATCTAAATCATAAAAAACGAAAAAAAAGTCATATGAGCTGAACCAGAGACAACTAGAATAAAAAATATAGTAACGATGTATAAAATTGTAATCAAAATTTGTTTTAAAAAAAACTATCAGGTAATAAACATATTATAATATAATTGAATATAATCTTCTTGACAACCCTGGTAGAATAATTCTAAATTACACCATTTCTTGAGAAATCTGACACTTAATTGAATTGTCTTGTTAAACTTAGGATGGATATTTTGTGTTCCTAAAGTAGTAAATTGTCTTTGGTGAACGTCTTAATACATTTTCTTCCATTATGGCAAATAATTCAATAAAATAAGTTATAGCAGACAACTGCCGTTTTATAGGTTACATTTGCCAAATGTCAATTATCGTTAATCTGTGTGTGTATTTTCTGAAGGGTTTCAAAATCTATTTTAAGCAAATACGTTATCCCTTATTTATCACTCATTGCGCATGACAAGTATAACTTTTTACGTTTAACGTACGTCAAAAAGTAGAGGGTCTAAAATCTCTCTATTAGTCACATATATACTTATCGCCATTTTGAATGCCCGCCATTTTTGTAAAAGGCAAAATCTGAGATGGCCTTATATCTAAATTTGAACCTTTATATGTGTAGCATATGTGGTCTACCACTGGTTCTACCATTAAATGCACAATAATTCTTATAATATTTGCACGAGTCTGCCGTACATAGGTGAAGATACGTTATGCATTTATTAAATGGTAATTAACATAACTAAAAAGTTCAAAAACAACAAATTTTTACATAAAAACCAGGAAAACACAACTTTTGGTAAACCGATTTTTCTTGTTCAAAACTTCAACCTTACACATAAAAAAATAACCTATATTACCAAATTTGGTTGAAATCGGGCGTCTCGTTCAAAATTAATCGTGATATTAGTCACATATATCTAGTCGCCATTTTGAATGCCCGCCATTTTTGTAAAAGGCAAAATCTGAGATGGCCTCGTATCTAAATCTGATGTATAGTATATATGGTCCAAATAATAAGCTTCTATCATTAAATGCACAATTGTTTCACATATCGGCTGCAGTATATGTCTATAGGAACCAAGAACTCCATTTTCGAAAAAATGCTAGTTGGTTGCTTGTTGCATAACGGGGTCCAATTAGTATTTGAGATATTGAATTTATTCCAAATTACAGACTCTCTCTGTATATTATATTATAATACCTATATTTTAATTTCTGTCTTTACGTTAGTTAGTTTATAATTTCCTTTTTATATTTTTAATATGTTCAATATATTATAATATGTTCTATATAATAAACATTTGATTTAATTCTGTATTAATTTGTGCTAATATACAGGGTGAGGCAGATAAAGGGCCCATTAGAAATATCTCAAGAAATCAAGGTAAGAAAATTATGAAAATCGGAATACAGGGGTTTAAGGTGTGAACTATTTAATGAAAATATTTTGGTCTCTTTGCTACTTCTGGTTATACCGGAAGTTGGTTGTAACTTCGTTTTTTTAAATAGGACACCCTGTATATTTTTACATTTTTGGATTCTCCTTGATTTCTTCTTTCTTAAAATATAAGTTTTTGTAATATTATACAGGGTAGGTTAAAAGATAATTACGTTTTTTTATTAATTTCGTAGCAAAATTCACACCCTGTAGAATTGTAGTAGTTTGACATAACAAACTCTGTTTATGTTCAAATGATTTTTAATATATAGTCTACTATGTTACAAATTATCGGTATAGTTAAATTTTTCCTTTTTTTATACAGGGTTGGTTGAAACTCAGAATGAGTATTTTCTGAGATTTCTTAAATGGAACACCCTGTATTTTAGTATTTTAATGAAATGTTATTTTAGGATACTTTTTAATTTCTTAAGCAATCCCTATACCTAACTACTTCAATTTGTGAGTTATTGGTGATTCAAGCCAAACATTAATTGCAACACGAAATACTTGAAATTTTATTAGGTTGGCCGTAAAAATATTCAATCACAAATAATTTTTCGGAAATAAATACATACTAACCGAGACTGATACTTAAAATTGCCAATAATGGTTGAGCTATCAAAATATCTACGTAGTTAAGATTGTTGGTGCGATTAACAATTAAGCACAAATTAAAGCAGTTGGGTATAGGGAATGCTTAAGAAATTAAAAGGTACCATAAAATACCATTTCATTACAATACTAAAATATAATGTGTTCCATTTAAGAAAACTCAGAAAATACACATTCCGAGTTTCGACCCACCCTGTATACTAGAATTCAAAATTTAGCTGTACTAATAATTGGTAACAATAGTAGACCATATTAAAAATCATTTGAACATATAAAGGGATTTTGATGTAAAACTACTTCAATTTTACAGGGTGTGAATTTTGCTACGAAATTAATAAAAAAAACGTAATTATCTTTTAATCTACCCTGTATAATATTATAAAACCTTATATTTTAAGTAAGAAGAAATCAAGGAGAATCCAAGAACGTAAAAATATATAGGGTGTCCCATTTAAAAAAAAACGAAGTTACAATCAACTTCCGGTATAACCGGAAGTAGCAAAGAGACCAAACTATTTTCATTAAATAGTTCACACCTCAAAACCCCTATATTCCAATTTTCGTAATTTTCTTTACTTTAGTTCTCGAGATATTTCTAATAGGCCCTTTATCTGCCTCACCCTATTGGGACCGTGCAAGTTCGGCAAAGCGACCCCTATTTCTACGCTCTGCAACTTTATTCGCACTTTTAATTATATTGTCCAATTATATTAGTCCTGGTTACTGGATAATTGTCAAGGCCATAGCCCAAAAAAATAATAAGAAAAAAAAAAAGAATGTGTGTGTACTTTGTACGCACGTAAGAAGTTATACTTCTATTATATGATTTCAACGAAATCAATATAACAGTTTATTTATATTTTATTTAAATATTAAACTAATTTTAATACTTACTACTTTCCAAACATTTTTATTAACACAATACGAAAAATTAAAAAAATAAAAGAATAAAACACACGCAAACACATTGAAAAATGAAACCAAAGAATTGGTTCTGAAACTGAACAATTATTGAGAAAATTTTAACTAAATACCTACGTATTTTCTGAAAAAAGAATATAATATATACTTACAATCATAAAATGTTTCAAAAATATAAAAAAAATAAAAATTTGCATTGGGAATTGAACCTGCGTCTATCAGGTTTAGATTATTTTGAACTCTCCCCACCCAGAATTTAACTACTGAGACATGTGAATGAAGTGGAAAGCTATACCTAGCAACTAAACCTTTTAAAAAATTTTTGACAGTTGCTTATTCTGTTAGTTTAATCAAATAAGTTTGATTCTTGTGGAATTAAAATACGACAAAATATAGACTGAAAAAGCAATATATTAGATGGAGATTTTTGTTTGTAATCAAATTATGTAAATCAAAGCATTACCTACTAGCTAGGTAGTTACATTTTCCAAATAGGTATTTACCTAATTTGTAATTTTTGCTTTTAAAAACTATTTAAAAGGTCACTACAATTATGAACTTGCTTTTTGTCACTGTTCTCACAACAATAAAAACTAATATACACAACATTTTGTTTATCCAGAATCTCCATTTGAACAACTATTGACAGATGATTTTAACACCCAATCAGATCCCTCATAACGTTTCATACCATACTGTCGGTGTGCGCATGCGCCCAGCAAAATAAAAATTTACCCTCGTGCCTAAAGAAGTATAACTTCAATAAGATTCAAGTTATGCTATCAAAACGTAAACAATTGTATGTAGTAAATAAAATTAGTTATTAAAATGCAGTACTGCAAGCAAAATACAATTAATTAAATTTACCTTTATATAATAATTGCATATCATATCAATATTGTGGAGCAATATATCATTTTTCTGCTTCAATGATAGAAGGTATGAAATATACGTCAATTTGACAATTTCAATTGACAATATGAATTATTTAAGATAGTTGCAACATTTATCCGCGACTCGCGCACGGTCGTTTCTCGTTTCCCTTTTGAATTTATTGGGTTTGTTATATTTTTACAACTGTATAATTTACTTATGGTATAAACATATTTATATAACATAACATTAGGTATAAACATATTTATATTTATTTGTATTAGAGTGCAGTTTTAAATCATTTGTCTCACTGCGTATTTTGGTAGAATTGTCATTGCAAACCATGGCCTTGGTAGTATTTAGTCCAGAAAGCCACTGCGCATCCGCTAGGAAAAATGTTCTAATTCAGAGTTTTTGCACAATCTTACTCAAAAAGGACCCCTTTTAACAAATTTGCATGTTGCCAGGACCAAAAGTTGGTCAAAAATTTTTTAAAGGTTTTTTTTTGTTTCTTTCCTAAAATTAGTTTTTTTGCATGGAACAGAATTTCTTTAGGTTTTTTGGATCATTCCAAACAGAAAAGGTCTTTAGTGACTTTTCTCTAAAGTTGACAGTTTTTGACATATAAGCGATTAAAAAGTGAAAAATTGCGAAATCGGCCATTTTTAACCCTCAAAAACTATGTGAAAAACTGAAAATTTGAATGTTGTCAAGCTAGATAGATATTCTTTAAACGTCGATTGATGAAATCCCGAAGAGTTTTTTGCAATACAATATCAAAAACCCCTTTGTTTTCTAATTGCCAATCAAGCGTGCGCGACACTATTTTCCACCGTTGCATGTGTATGCAGTATGGTGCAAATGAAAGGAATAGATTCGTTATTTCGTAAACCGGCGACTTTAAGAAAAAATCCCGAAACAGGTCGATTTTTATTTTTAAGTTATGATATTGTGACATATATGGTATACTAGTGACGTCATCCATCTGGGCGTGATGACGTAATCGATGATTTTTTTAAATGAGAATACGGGTCGTGTGCTGGCTCATTTGAAAGGTTCTTCAATTTTCTATTCAGTAATATAAACATGTACATAATTCTTTATACAGGGTATCCAAAAAATTTTTATTAAATTAAATCATTTGGCAAATTGACAAAAAAAATAAATTATTGGACACCCTGTATAAATAATTATGTAAATGTTTATATTACTGAATAGAGAATTGAAGAACCTTTCAAATGAGCTAGCATACGACCCCTATTCTCATTTAAAAAATCATCGATTACGTCCTCACGCCCAGATGGATGACGTCACTAGTGTACCATATATGTCACAATATCATAACTTAAAAATAAAAATCGACCTGTTTTGGGATTTTTCCTTAAAGTCGCCGGCTTACGAAATAACGAATTTATTCCTTTCATTTGCACCATACTGCATACACATGCAACGGTGGAAAATAGTGTCGCGCACGCTTGATTAGCAATTAAAAAACAAAGGAGTTTTGAATATTGTATTGCAAAAAACTCTTCGGGATTTCATCAATCGATGTTTAAAGAATATCTACCTACTTTGGCAACATTCAAATTTTCAGTTTTTCACATAGTTTTTGAGGGTTAAAAATGGCCGATTTCGCAATTTTTCAATTTTTAATCGCTTATATGTCAAAAACTATCAACTTTAGAGGAAAGTTACTAAAGACCTTTTCTGTTTGGAATGATCCAAAAAACCTAAAAAAATTTTGTTCCAAGCAAAAAAAATAATTTTAGGAAAAAAAACAAAAAAAAAACGATTAAAAAATTTTTGACCAACTTTTGGTCCTGGCAACATGCAAATTTGTTAAAAGGGGTCCTTTTTGTGTAAGATTGTGCAAAAAATCCGAATTAGAATATTTTTCCTAGCGGATGCGCAGTGGCTTTCTGGACTAATTGTACATTGAATTTCTTTAAAGGACATACCTTTTTAATTTGCTCAAATTCTTTACTCCAGATTCCAGATTATTTTATATTTATATTAGTGCTAATATTTTTAATTTTTTCAGGTGTACATTTGTAGTCAATATATGTCCCTTCTTTTAGACAATAATAACAAATATGTGTATTATCCTTAGAAAAACTCGAAATCGTCAGATTAGGATAAGGTAGGTTAAGTACATGCAGAACAGTGTATATGTAAAAAATCTGACGGTTTGAGCGGGGCGTAAGGAAATGGGTGAGTCACAAAGTTTCACAAGAAAAAAAGCAAATATTTCGAAAAATAAACGTCAGATCGAAAAACTAAAAAATACGTATGAAATATTTTTCAAAGTTCTATCGAATGATAGTAAACACGATACCCTACGGAGAGAGTTTGAGAGTAAATTTAAAATTTTAAATAGGAACCCTGCGATATTTCGCGAAATGAACATCAGATCAAAAACTGCAAAATACACGTATTCAATATTTTTGAATATCTATAGAATGATACTAAACATGACCCCCCACGGAGGTGGGGTGGGGTGTTACTTTAAAATAGGAGCCCCCATTTTTTATTACAGATTTGGATTCCTTACGTAAAAATAAGTAACTTTTATTCGAGACATTTTTTCACCCGTGTTGAGCTGCCCCCCCTTCCCCACTGGCAAAAATCAAAAAACAAATAGCCCTGATTTATGAGCTTTCATATTCCGCAAACTAAAAATTTTGAGCTCGTTCCACTGAGCAGGAATTTAATACTTTAGTGGGGGGGCTGAGTCAGCCCCCCCCCACTACTTAAAAATAGGAATATTGAATCGGTTTTTGCGGCAGAATTACGAGCTATTTATGAGCTCTTGAAATTATATAGTTTCGATTTTTGAGCTCATCCCCTTCACCCCCAAACAACCCTTTAATTGATTTAACTTAAGAGAAAAATGCTGAGAAAACTTAAAATATATCGTTTTGAGGATATAATTCCTATAGCTTATATACTCTAAGAATAAACTATTAAACTAAAAGGGAAGTTCCCTAGGTTGGCTGTATACCATATAGTTAAAAAACTCTAACAAGAAGTAAAACACTTCTATGTAAATTGGTATATTTACTAAAACTTAAAAATCCCAATGAATTGAATAAAATATGTCCAATTCAGAACGTTTTCAGACCTATCGGTCCATCATCAGTGAATCTACAATAAAATAAGTAATCCCACCATTAGAATTGAAAGATGGTTGAAATTTTTAAAAAGCTAAAAATGTGGTTAGATTACTTACGTGCATACTTGCTAAATAGCCCCAGAACCAAACAATGGTTGAATTTAAAATTCGATTTACATTATTTAAAAATAATATTCAACAGGCTAAACGCCGATGTTACAGGATATTGCCTATGGGAACATGGTGAAACCCTACCAAAACCTCAATCAACCATCTTAGGCCAACTTTGACTATAAAGTGACACTAGAGTGTATGGAACTGTTTGAAGTGACATTGACAGTAGAGAAAAAGGTAGTCGATTTTATAGTTAATTAACCAAAAGGTCATGACCCACAACAAATGATAAAAATTTTAATATCTGAAAATGTCTAACATTTTAAATCTATTGGTTATTGAAAAGAACTTGTGATATACAAAATTAATTTAGAATATAAGATTATTTATATTGACTGTATACCATAACATTAGATTGATCAAATTGATAGAAAGAAAGTTGAGCTGCTGTCAATAATGATAAAAAGATAAAAATAGATGAAGGTGAGAGAAGAGAAAGAATCAGTATTAGTTGGAATGTTATTGTAAAAAATGAATAAATTGGTAGGCAATTTAATCTAGTCTATATTGTATTGGTGGTTGTATATGTAAAAGGAAAATATTGTTATTTAAAAAGTAAATGTAAATTTTTGTAAATAATGGATTTGAGTTAGGATACAGTCAAATAATTAAAAGTGTGTAATATGTGAATGAAAAAGAATTGTTATTATTATGAGATGTTTTATTTTTTAATTTTATTTCAAAAGTTTTGAGAGAATTCTTGTGACAAAGTGAGGGTATGTGAAGTTAGAGATAAAGAAAAGTATGATTATAGCTGTTAAGTCCAGTTGATACACGAATGAAATTAAAATGAAAATAATATTGAAAGTGTACTGAATAAAATAAAACCAAAGTAAGAAAAAGAATATTGATATAATTTAATTGTAATAATAATGGATCTGAATGTGAGAACTGAAATTAAATGATGTGATGTTAGTTGGAGAGGTAAAAATTTTTCTTGGAAAAGTCAAAGACAAAAAGTAGAGGGCTGTGGTGTAGGGTATAAAGACAAGAATTTTAAGGGAAAGAGAGGGATAAAGAAAAGATAAGGTGTGGAATTAAACTGAAAGAAGTAATGAAATGAAAAAGAAGTAAAAAGATAGTAGGGTGAATTAATGAGGTGATGGTTAATAGGGTTCAGTAGTTAATAATGTCAGTCGGGTAAAGGAGTTTGAAACAGTGAAGGATAGAGGAAATTTTGAAAAAGAAGGGAGAGAAAGTTGAAAGAGAAAGAATAGGATAAAAAGAGGAAGTTGAAAAATAGGAATTATGAGAATAATTGGCGGTGAATGGGGACAAAGTTGCGGTTAAGGGATGTTTGTCTATTGACACAGTTGGGACTCTTCTTCCTAGACAACAATAACTTTACTTCTCTTCCCGTTGATCCCTCTAAATCTTTTGTTTCGAAGATGAAAACCAACTTAAAGCAATTTACTGAATTCTTTTCTGAATTTGAAGCACCATATACTAAAATTCCATCAAATCCACTCACCCCCAGGTTATACGGTTTACCAAAGATACACAAAGTTGACATTCCTATTCGTCCCGTTGTCAGCTTCATTAACACTCCAGTTTGTATTTTATCTAAATTCATTCTTAACACCATTAAAAACTTTATCAACTTTACCCCACAGTTTACTGTTTTGAATTCTCGCCAATTAGTTGAAAAACTTCAACTTGTCAATCTTAATCCAAATATTGTTATGCTTTCTTTTGATGTTAGCAATTTATTTACTTCAGTACCAAAGAATGAATCGATTAGTCTGGTTAATTCACTCCTCTTAAATAATTCTGTCACTTCCACCACCACTTCGTCTATTATAAACATTCTCAAAATTTGTCTATCTCAAGATTACTTTGTTTTTAATAACAACTTTTATCAACAACCTGACGGTTTAGCAATGGGTAGTTGCTTATCCCCTTTCTTAGCTGATGTTTTTATGGATCACTTAGAATCCAACTATATCATAAAAAATCCAGAGATCTTACACTGGTTCCGTTATGTTGATGACATTTTAGTCCTCATTTCTGGTAACTCTGATTCAGCTCACAACTTACTTCACAAAATTAATCAAATCCATCCTAATATCACCTTTACCATGGAACTAGAATCTTCTAACTCCATTAACTTTCTGGATTTATCTATTACCAGACTACATTACCACTTCAACTTTGGTATCTACCGTAAACCAACACAGACAGATCATGTTATCCATTCTACTTCTAATCACCCTTTATCATATAAACTCTCAGCTTTTCGCAGTTTTATACATAGATTAAACTCTATTCCTTTATCCGTAACTGAATTCAACAATGAGTTGAATATTATCAAACAGATTGCAGTCAACAATGGTTATGACCCAGACATCATCACTAAATTTCAACAAAAAAGAGAACTCAAATTACTACAACAATCCGCTTTCTCTACATCATCCACAACTACTCCCATCTATGCCTCCTTACCATTCAATAACTCCAAATTATCTGAAAGAGTCAAACATATCATTTCCAATTCTTGTGACAACATAAAAATATCTTTCAAAGTTAATAACACTCTCAGCAAAAGTTTAACTAATACCAAAGATCCTATCCATTATATGAACCGGAGTGGGGTATACAGACTCTCTTGTTCAGATTGTGATGCCACCTACATCGGCAGAACTTACAGATCCCTTTCTACCCGATCTGCTGAACACAGCAAGAGAGATACCACTTCTGCTTTTTCACACCATTTAGAAGTCAATAAACATGAACTTAAGATTCCTGAAGGTGTCCAGTTGATACACAATATTCAACAAAACAATACACTCCGTTTAGACTTATACGAAGATTTGGAGATTGGCAAGGACATGAAGAAGAGTCCCAACTGTGTCAATAGACAAACATCCCTTAACCGCAACTTTGTCCCCATTCACCGCCAATTATTCTCATAATTCCTATTTTTCAACTTCCTCTTTTTATCCTATTCTTTCTCTTTCAACTTTCTCTCCCTTCTTTTTCAAAATTTCCTCTATCCTTCACTGTTTCAAACTCCTTTACCCGACTAACATTATTAACTACTGAACCCTATTAACCATCACCTCATTAATTCACCCTACTATCTTTTTACTTCTTTTTCATTTCATTACTTCGTTCAGTTTAATTCCACACCTTATCTTTTCTTTATCCCTCTCTTTCCCTTAAAATTCTTGTCTTTATACCCTACACCACAGCCCTCTAATTTTTGTCTTTGACTTTTCCAAGAAAAAAAAAATTTTTACCTCTCCAACTAACATCACATCACTTAATTTCAGTTCTCACATTCAGATCCATTATCATTACAATTAAATTATATCAATATTCTTTTTCTTAATTTGGTTTTATTTTATTCAGTACACTTTCAATATTATTTTCATTTTAATTTCATTCGTGTATCAACTGGACTTAACAGCTATAATCATACTTTTCTTTATCTCTAACTTCACATACCCTCACTTTGTCACAAGAATTCTCTCAAAACTTTTGAAATAAAATTAAAAAATAAAACATCTCATAATAATTACAATTCTTTTTCATTCACATATTACACACTTTTAATTATTTGACTGTATCCTAACTCAAATCCATTATTTACAAAAATTTACATTTATTTTTTAAATAACAATATTTTCCTTTTACATATACAACCACCAATACAATATGGACTAGATTAAATTGCCTACCAATTTATTCATTTTGTACAATAACATTCCAACTAATACTGATTCTTTCTCTTTTCTCACCTTCATTTATTTTTATCTTTTTATCATTATTGACAGCAGCTCAACTTTCTTTCTATCAATTTGATCAATCTAATGTTATGGTATACAGTCAATATAAATAATCTTATATTCTAAATTAATTTTGTATATCACAAGTTCTTTTCAATAACCAATAGATTTAAAATGTTAGACATTTTCAGATATTAAAATTTTTATCATTTGTTGTGGGTCATGACCTTTTGGTTAATTAACTATAAAATCGACTACCTTTTTCTCTATTGTCAATGTCACTTCAAACAGTTCCATACACTCTAGTGTCACTTTATAGTCAAAGTTGGCCTAAGATGGTTGATTGAGGTTTTGGTAGGGTTTCACCATGTTCCCATAGGCAATATCCTGTAACATCGGCGTTTAGCCTGTTGAATATTATTTTTAAATAATGTAAATCGAATTTTAAATTCAACCATTGTGTAGTAATCAGAGATTACCAGATTGTTAATAAAGAACTTTATTAAATAAGCATTGTTATAAACATTGTTATTGTTCTACATCGAACATCAATGATCCCCCCTTCCGTCCAAGGGCGATGCCTAGCCCAGTGACAGCTGACAACCGTCCATAGACACTGTTGCCAGATGTCATCTTAACATTACAACATCTCCCTTTTTCCAAAAATATAGAAACTTATAAAACTAAAAATATATTACTTAATTTAAGTGCAATAGTCCTTCAGATAGGCAGGTTTTCTAATAGTTCGTCCAAACTTATTTGTAGGAGGAGATCCTGTTTCATTATTGCTAGGTTGAACAGTCTTAGTAATATTATTGTGAATGTTACTAACAGGCAAACTTGGCCTGGGTATACCTTCTAAAAGAGGAACATCACACTTAGGATTAACTACAACATCATTGTGCGATTTTCTTAACTGAAAAGTGTTTCTTCTCAAAAACCGACCATCAGACTTTTGTATTACATAAGACCTAGGAACCTGACAAGGTTGAACAATTTTGGCAGGCGACCACAACTTAGATCTACCGTCTTGAACTAAGACATTGTTGCCTGTTTCAAATTTTTTTCTAGAAATTGCAGTCTGATCATAACTTAGTTTAGAATTAGCTTTAGACGCTAGTATTTGCTTACTGACATTTGTACAAAGTTTAGGCTTTAGAAGCTTTGTGTTACATGGTAATTTATCGCGCAACACACGTGACATTAGCATTTGGGAAGGTGAATAATTCATACCCGTGATAGGTGTGTTACGATAAGCGAGTAAAGCCAAGTTTACATCTTCATTATTTTCAGCACATTTCTTCATCAGTCTCTTGGCTATACCCACTCCCTTTTCCGCTAACCCATTGGATTTAGGATACATTGGACTTGATGTTATTATATTTATCCCCCACTCCTTAGCAAATACCTTAAGCCTATAACTACTAAATGGCATATTGTCAGATATCATAACAGATGGTATTCCGAACAGTGAAAAAATTTCTTTTAAAACACTAATTACACTTTCTGAAGTTTTGTTTAGTAATTCCTTTATTTCTAGCCATCTGCTATAATAATCTACTAGGACTAAATAGTCTTTATTGCCAAATTGAAATAAATCAACCCCTACTTTATTGAAGGGCAGGTCTGGGACTTGATGGGGTATTAAAGGTTCCTTTGAATTTGATATATTAAATTTTTCACAAATGGAACAACTTTGTACCACCTTAACAATATCATTACTCATGCCCGGCCAATATAGTACAGATCGTGCTCTATTTTTAGATTTGTTAATGCCATAATGGCCAGTGTGTATGATGTCTAGCATTTCCCTTCTTAAGCTTTTTGGGACTATTACTTTTAAACCTAAATAAAGAATACCATGTTGGACCGTAATGTTATCTCTTAGTTTATATAGGTTTTAAGTTCATGACTCTCTATATTTGTATTATTTTTAGGAAAACCAACACTGTACCAGTCTAGAAATGTTTTAAGATTTTTGTCCTTGGCTGTTTCTAACTTAATTTGAGCTAAGCGATTATCACTAATGTGTGAGTCAACACTCATACAGTGGACTACTTCTAACAAGGTTTTATCTTCACAAGCTGTGTTTTTTAAAAAATTTCTTGAGAGAAAATCTGCCATAAACATTTTTGGCCCCGGAACATATTCAAAAGTCAAGTCATATTTTAATAATTTTAATAGCATTCTTTGCAACCTAGAACTTACCTTATTTATGTCCTTTTTTGCAATCGAAATTAGGGGCTTGTGATCAGTTTGTATAGTTACTTTATAACCATAAATGAATTGATGGTATTTTTCAACACCAGAACAAACTGCATACAACTCCTTTTCAATAGGAGCCCATCTTACCTGAGCATCTGTAAGACTTTTAGAATAAAAAGATACTGGTTGCCCCTCTTGTAAGAGGCAAGCACCCACCCCTTCTTTAGAACTGTCCGTTTGTAAAATTATGGGCTGGTCCTTGTTAAATATTTTTAAAGTAGGCGCTTTACTTAAATTATTTTTTAATTCTAGAAAAGCTTTGTCTTGCTTGTTACCCCAATTCCACATATTTTCTTTTTTAATAAGCTCTCGAAGAGGAGCTGTACTTTCAGTAAAATGTGGTATGAATTTGCTTAAATAATTGCACATTCCCAGAAAAGATTGCAAAGTTTTTATATTTTTGGGTGTTTCTAATTTTAATATACTTTCTACATGATCAGGATCACATTTAATCCCAAATTCAGAAATTATGACTCCTAAAAATTTTACTTGGTTTACCCTGTATTGCAATTTATTTTTATTAAATTTAACATTATGCTTTTTAGCTCTATCAATGACATTTTTAAAAATTATGTCATGTTCCTGTATACTATTTGCTGCAATTATTAGGTCATCAAAATAAATTTCAATCCCATTTATGTCCCCAAAAATATTAAAGTTCAAATTCTGCATTACCTCAGGGGCTGATGATAACCCGAAAGGCATTCGTAAATATCTGTAAACACCATGAGGTGTACTAAAGCAACACATTTTACTGCTATCTTCATCTAACACTACTTGAAGAAACCCATCCTTCATGTCCAGGACTGAAAAGTATTTTTTTCCTGCCAATCTACTAAAAATTTCCTCCGCAGAGGGTATTAAACACCTCTCCCTTATGATGCCCTGATTTAGATACTGTGGATCAAGGCATAACCTTAAACTACCATTAGGTTTCTCCACAATAACTAAATTATGGCACCACTCAATAGGTCCCTGCACTTTTTGTATAATGCTCTCCTTTTCTAATTTGTCAAGAGCCTTTTTTAATTTAGGTTTTATAGACTCAGGAATTCTTCTCTGAGGCTTAACTACTGGCTCTGTTCCTTCTTTTAACTTTATACTATAGCTACCTATGTTACCTAGTCCCTCAAATACTACTTTATCTTTAACAAAAAGGTTTTCTAGCTTTTCTTTGCTTGTGAATATGGTATCTACCTTTTTTATCAAGTTTAAACTAACACAATCCCTTAGGCCCAAAATAGGTACAGCGTTGTTTTGTTAAACTATAATGAATTTAATTTCTGTTTTCTTATCTTTAACATTACAGTCCAAAACTGCTGTCCCAAGAGGTCTTATTTTGTTGCCATCATACACTACTAGAACAGTATCAGTATCTACTAAAGTGGTTTTACTTTCATCAATTTTTAAAAAATATTTATGTGGCAAAATAGAAACCTCACTGCCGGTATCTAGCTTAAAAGGTATGTCAACATCATGCACACTTACCATCTCTATCCAGCATTTATCTTCATGTTTTTCTACAGAATCTACTTCTATACAGTCAATTTGTAAGTAGTCACCTATATCACTACCACTATCACTTTCCACTTCCCGAAGTTCATGCACTTTCCTCTGACTAAATTTGCAGACATTAGCAAAATGATTTTGCTTTTTGCACACAACACATATCTTCCCATAAGCTGGGCATTCTCTGGGCTTATGCATCCTGCCACAAAATTGACATTTCTTCTGTACTGCTACTGCTTGACTTTTATTTCTTAACTTGTTTTCTCTCCTGAAGTCCTTCTTCATTACTGCATCTATTGCTTTCTCATTATTAAGTGCTTTTAACTGTTTCTTACTCATTTCTGCAGCCCTGCAATATTCTACTGCTGTCTTTAAATCCAAATTTGGTGTTCTTAATAGTCTTTCTTGCAGCTCATTATTTTTAATTCCAATTACAATCTTGTCCTTCAACAGGCTGTTTTCAAGAGTACCAAAATTGCACGGCTTTACCAAAGTTTTAATATCCGTGAGAAAATGTTCAAAGTCTTCATTATCTCCTTGTAGCCTGTTGAAGAACTTGTATCTGTCATAAGTTTCATTTTTAACAGGAGCGCAGTGATTCTCAAAGGCTTGAATTACTTCTTTATATATTTTTTTCTTATCATCCTCTAGTTCGAAAGTTTCAAATACAACCTGCGCCTCCTCTCCCGCTATGTTTAAAAATATAGCTATTTTTGTCTCGTCATCTTTCTTTTCGTATCCCGATGCCTTCATGTAATACTTGAAACTATTATGGAACTGTTCAAAGTTTTTTGCTATGTCCTCATCGAATTTTAGGTTATTTGGTGGTTTAAAAGAAGCCATAATACCTTACTTATTTTCACTACTACTAGTTAGTTGCTAAAAATGTTCTTGTTCTTTTATTTTTCACGTGGCCTTTTTTCTTTAAAGCTTAACCTAAAAGTGGTTTTTATTTTTCTTTCCTGTGTTCAAAAAAAAACTATTCTTTCCTCTTTATGTTTCTGATGTTTTTCACCTGACACCATGTAGTAATCAGAGATTACCAGATTGTTAATAAAGAACTTTATTAAATAAGCATTGTTATAAACATTGTTATTGTTCTACATCGAACATCAATGATCCCCCCTTCCGTCCAAGGGCGATGCCATGCCCAGTGACCGCTGACAACCGTCCATAGACACTGTTGCCAGATGTCATCTTAACATTACAACACATTGTTTGGTTCTGGGGCTATTTAGCAAGTATGCACGTAAGTAATCTAACCACATTTTTAGCTTTTTAAAAATTTCAACCATCTTTCAATTCTAATGGTGGGATTACTTATTTTATTGTAGATTCACTGATGATGAACCGATAGGTCTGAAAAGTTCTGAATTGGACATATTTTATTCAATCCATTGGGATTTTTAAGTTTTAATAAATATACCAATTTACATAGAAGTGGTTTTACTTCTTGTTAGAGTTTTTTAATAAACTATTAAATCACATGCATTTCGATTATTGAGCTACAACCCCTTCGCAAGAAAACCACCTTATCTTCCCGGCTTAAGAGAAAGTTGTACTTAAATGCATTAAATTAATTATTTGGCGAGTACATATCTTTTAATAATTTATAAGCTTCCAAATTACGCGCATTTAGATCAGTAAATTGCAATTTATTTTGTATAGTGCAGTCACTGAAGGTAAAAATTAACGATTACCTTCAATTTCGGTGAACCTTCATCGATTTTCACGAAAATTGGTCAGTGGTTAGAGGATACCTCAAGAAACAAAGGTGACATGGTACCACCTTGCGCCTTTACCCTGAGGGTGGATACCGCCCCTTCTCGGGGGTGAAAATTATTTTATTAAAAATAACTGCACAAATCTATAGAAGAACAAATTATAAGCAAACTTTATTATATAAAGTTATTAAAATAAGTCAATACTTTTTAAGTTATTAAAGATCAAAAATTTTAATTATTCGTGAAAAAAAGGCATGTTTTGAAGCGGTTTTTCGTAAATCACTGAAAAACTGTAAGTTTTTACAAAAAAGTTAATAGTAGTTTAATTCGTATAGCTTATATTCTAAGAATAAACTCTTAAATCACGCGCCTTTCGATTATTGAGCTACAACCCCTTCGCAAGAAAACCATCCCATATTCCCGGCTTAAGAGAGAGTTGTACTTAAAATAATTTAAATGAATTATTTGGCGACTAGATATCGGTTAATAATTTATGAGCTTGTAAAATATACGCATCTCAATTATTGAATTGCCAGTTTCTTTCTATAGTGCAGTCACTGAAGGTAAAAATCAACTACATTTTCACGAAAATTGGTGAGCGGATTTTGATGCTATCAACTTTTTCTGGAGCTCATTTTTGATAGGTATTTCTAAGTACTTCGACAAGTATTTAGTACCAAAGTATTATAAAATGCATTTCTTTCCCGTTATTTAAGCTTGAATCCTTAGATTTGACCAGTCGCAGAAAAAAATATACATTTAATTACCAATAACTTACTTTGAATTAACATTAAAGGGTTTTTTTCAAGTAAGCAATTTATTATAATTTTTATTAGCTTTACTTTTAATGATGAAAACTTTTTTCTAAAAACTTACAGTTTTTGAGTTATTTATGAAAAATCGCTTTAAAGCATACATTTTCTTTCACAAAAATTAAAATATTTGATCTTTAATAATTCAAGAAGTATTGATTTATTAATAATATTTTATAACAAATTTTGCTTACAATTTGTCCCTCTCTCGATTTGTGGGGTTATTTTTAATAAAGTAATTTTCACCCTCGAGAAGGGGTGACATATACCCCAGGCTAAAACCGCAAGTTGTTATTGTCAATTCGTGAAAATGAATGGAGATTTACCGAAATGGAAGGTCATAGTTCATTTTTACCTTCAGTGACTGCACCATAGAAAGAAAATGGCAATTCAATAATTGAAATGCGTATATTTTGCGAGCTCATAAATTATTAAACGATATGTAGTCGCCAGGTAATTAATTTAAATTATTTTAAGTACACCTCTCTCTTAAGCCGGGAATATGGGATGGTTTTCTTGCGAAGGGGTTGTAGCTCTATAATGGAAAGGCGCGTGATTTAAAAGTTTATTCTTGGAATATAAGCTATACGAATTAAACTACTATTAACTTTTTTGTAAAAACTTACAGTTTTTCAGTGATTTACGAAAAACCGCTTCAAAACATGCATTTTTTTTTTCACGAATAATTAAAATCTTTGATCTTTAATAACTTAAAAAGTATTGACTTATTTTAGTAACTTTATATAATAAATTTTGCTTTTAATTTGTTCTTTTATTGATTTGTGCAGTTATTTTTTATAAAATAATTTTCACCCCCGAGAAGGGGCGGTATCCACCCTCAGGGTAAAGGCGCAAGGTGGTACCATGTCACCTTTGTTTCTTGACGTATCCTCTAACCACTGACCAATTTTCGTGAAAATCGATGAAGGTTCACCGAAATTGAAGGTAATCGTTAATTTTTACCTTCACTGACTGCACTATACAAAATAAATTGCAATTTACTGATCTAAATGCGCGTAATTTGGAAGCTTATAAACTATTAAATGATATGTAGTCGCCAAATAATTAATGTAATGCATTTTACGTACCACTTTCTCTTAAGCCGGGAAGATAGGGTGGTTTTTTTGTGAAGGGGTTGTAGCTCAATAATCGAAATGCACGTGATTTAATAGTTTATTCTTAGAGTATATAAGCTATAGGAATTATATCCGCAATACGATATATCTTAAGTTTTCTCAGCATTTTTCTCTTAAGTTAAATCAATTAAAGGGTTGTTTGGGGGTGAAGGGGATGAGCTCAAAAATCGAAACTATATAATTTCAAGAGCTCATAAATAGCTCGTAATTCTGCCGCAAAAACCGATTCAATATTCCCATTTTTAAGTAGTGGGGGGCTGACTCAGCCCCCCCACTAAAGTATTAAATTCCTGCTCGGTGGAACGAGCTCAAAATTTTTAGTTTGCGGAATATGAAAGCTCATAAATAGCTCATAAATCAGGGCTATTTGTTTTTTGATTTTTGCAAGTGGGGGGGCAGCTCAACACGGGTCATTTTTTCGAATAATAGATAGATGGCGCTATAATCGGACAAAACGATTGTTGGAAATGAAAAATTAAATAGAAAAATGGAAAGTCCCCACATAAATGGAAAACTTTACTTAACTTCTTTTGGTTTCAGGACCTAATCTTCATAACCTACTAGGTCCCCATAACGCTCGAGTAACTGCAAATTTAGCATATTTTCCTCCCCCATTAATAGAGTGCTTATAATTTAATAGGTGCTTAAATCATTGCGCCTTTGTAGCGTAATAGTGTGTATCAAAGACTAACAAATTTCAGCACTCTGGTGCCGCCCTATAGGAGCATGTACCGGCTGCTGTCTTCCGTCTAAGTGAGAACGGGCCCTTATTTTTTTCATGGTCGGAGGCTCTTTATTAATTGCCCCCTCTTAGTCAATAAACATAAGTCAAACAGTTTTCTGTATATTTTTTCTTTGTACTGGCGAAATTTCCTCGTTTGTTATTATGAAATATCCCTGTAACTTCAAATGTATGTCATAACTCAAATATAAAATTTTATTAACTTTCCGATGTACGTAGATGTTTAAAAATAAAATAAAAATAAACAGAGATCTCAATTCTCCGATCTCATCATCGCAAATGAGATGGGCACTCAATTATATTTAATGAAATAAAAACAGATCATATTTCCTCTTCCTGTCTTTCTTGTGTTATTTTTTACATTTTAAATTAAGAAAAGTCTCACTTTAATCATAATGAAAAATAAATACAAGAAACGACAATGAACCATCTGCTTTCATTTCATTAAGATAATTGGCTCATTGACTCTTGTTGAGTTGAATACATTTTTTACTTTCTGAGAAAATATACGAGTTTATTCATTTTGTTAAATATATTTTTTAATTTAGTTGGCATATTGTTTTTTAAATATGTTATATTAAAACATACATTGAAGAACATAAATTGCAGTAATAAAGAATCTCATGCCGATTGAAAAAAAAAATACCATTAGGTATATTCTGATCACTAGACTTAGGCAAATTAACAAATAAAAAAGTATGAAATATGCGCATAAATATGCAGTATTTTATGCAAAAAACGCAGCATTTTATGCAAAATATGCATATTTATCTAAAAAATATGCATGTAATAAAAAATATTTACAATATTTTTTATATACAAAAATACTTACAATATTATAAATACATAACATATACAATTATTTTAACATATAAACGTACATAAATATTATTTTAATTTGTGGTAACAATAGATTATCAAATGATGTTCAAAATTTTCTAATAAAAACGTATGGCTTCTATCTGAATACATATATTTGTAAATAGAAAAACTTCTTTCGACATCAACTACTGATGTAACTGGGGCATTTTTCAAATTTAGTATAATAGATGGTTCTAAATTAAGTGGTTCGGAAAATGTCCCAGCTAGTACTTAAACCACTGCAGAAAGAACCTGGTAACCACTATTTTTTCCATGGTAACTTTAAATTTTTGAAAGATTTCCTTCCCAGTAGTAGGTACCTTTAACGTTTTGACACAATGACTCAAATTCTTTTATTAAAACTGTACTCTCTAACAATGATAATTTGGAGAATTCTAATTGAGATATAGTTTTCTGGACAAAACTATAATTTGATTTTATGAATGAGAGTTGCTCTTGATGGATGTTATTTTGGAAGGCTTGCTTAGCTTCCAATAAAGATTGGCAACTATCATCCGTTAAAAGGTTAATTATTTTTTTTTATCAACAAAATGATTAGCATAGAAATTAGCTGCTTCCAACCATACTCCCCAACGTGTTAAAATGGATTGCGGTAGCAGTGAAACAGCAGGAAGCATATCTCTGTAACATTGTATTCTTACAGGTGATTTCAGGAATACCTTTTTGACGCTCGCTATTAAATTGTTAATAGACCGGTCTAGGTAGACTCAAAAATAGGAGTGAGGCTACAGTAATTACCATCAAGCTGAAAATTGGCAGGATTGTTCAAAATAACATCATAAATGAAATATAAAAAGTCCTCATAAATCCGACCCGTGCTAAAAAATTTACGCGGGGTCAAAGGTCACCAAATATGGTTTTTAGCGATTTTCAGCGAAACGGTAAGTTTTATCGTAAAATTAGTCTTAATAGTTTTTTTCCTAAGAGCCACTGTTTTTGAGATACAACGATTCAAAGAGTTGAAAGACTTCTAATCGTCATAATATATGTATTAGTACACCAGGTATATACATCACTGAAGCTGTAATACAAGTAAACATAATATTCTATCGGTCAACTTAACTTATATTACACATAATAATATAAGATTATAAATATGATAATGTTTCTACTATACAGCTTGCGGTCTACCGAGGAATGCAATGTATAAGCTGTATTATATTAGTGCTAACAAAAAAGTCTTTACAAAGTTAATGTAACGCGAAAATAATAGGAATTATTTGAATTTTACGGCTTAATCCCAACAAAAATAGTAAATTGATATGTACGGCGTCATTTTGGTCCCAGAGTTACTGTCGTATTTGATGGCTATAATGATTTTACGAGAAATATTAAAGCTGCAGAACAACGTCGTAGAACTTCAGCAACATCTTCATCTTCTAATATTTTATTTGATCAATATATGACAGTATCTACCACTCAACAGAAATTTCTTGCAAATACTTACAACAAATCTCGGTTCATTTCAATGCTGAAAGATAAGTTTATTGCTGAAAATATATCGGAAAAACAAGCTAATAATGATGCTGACGTAATGATAATTGAAACAGCCATAAGGCAATTCAATTTAACAAATACAACTATTGTTGTAGGTGAAGATGTAGACTTGCTAGTATTACTCACTGGTAGAACTCCAATCGAAAAAACTATCTTTTTTTTTAAACCTGGAAAAGCTCAACACCAGTTGGAAATATATTCATCGAAAAGTTTATCTACTTTTGCAAAATGTCAAAATCATATACTATTTTTACACGCAATAACTGGCTGTGATACAACATCTGCATTTTTCAGGAGGGGTAAAACGACTGATTTTAAAATGTTTGAAAAACAAGATTTACTTGAATGTGCTGAAGTTTTTAAAAAAACTAATTCAACTCCAAAAGGAGTTATTTCCAACGGAATTAGAGCGCCTAAGAAAACTACGTGCTTAGATAAGTTTCGATATGCATGTTTTTTTAAAAGTACTCCAAACAAAAACAAGTGCAGTTATCTTGTCTTCCTCCAACCTCAGCGGCTGCTCATCAACATCTTTTTCGGGTATATTACCAAGTTCAAGTGTGGCTTGGTTATCAGCTAGATCCAAAAGACTGGGGATGGAAATTAGTCGACAGTTCATTAGAACCAATTCAAACTTTACTCCCCCCCTGCTCCGGAAAAACTCCTGAGCACAATTTTTTGCAACTGTAAAAAGGGATGTAGCGCTAATTTTGGTTGCAAAAAAGTTGGACTGTTTTGTTCGGTAGCATGCACTAATTGTCAAAACCGGTCGTGCTCCAATGGTGAATCACCAACAATTGAGGATTCATTTGATTATATCGAGGAGCCATGCGATGTGCCATTATTGGGACAATTTACTTGCACCCAGGATGAACAAGAAGAAGAAGAACAAGAAGAAGAAGAACTAGAAGATGAAGAAGAGGAAGAAGAACAATGAGAAGAAGAACAAGGGAAGCAGAAGTATTAGAAAATTATGAACCAGTTTGATAAATTTCCCTTTTTTTTTAATTTTGTACCGCTTTATATACCTTTTATCATTTTTAACCCTTGCCAATATCAATTATTAAATAGCTTTAAATTAAACATAATCATAACAGATCCGTGGAATAGGCCTACTGGGGAAGCCACGTTAAAAAAACGCGCTAAGTACACTACCTCAAAGGTGGTGTGAAAACGTGTGCGCATATTATAACGATTACCACTTTTTGAATCATTATATCTCAAAAACGGTGGCTCTCAGGAAAAAAGTAATAAGACATTTTTTATAGATAATTATCTAATCTACAGTTTTTGTTAAAACTAATTTTACGATAAAACTTACCGTTTCGCTGAAAATCGCTAAAAACCATATTTGGTGACCTTTGACCCCGCGTAAAACTTTTAGCAGGGGTCGGATTAATGAGGACTTTTTAGATTTCATTTGATGGTATTTTGAACAATCCTGCCAATTTTCAGCTTGATGGTAATTTTTGTAGACTCGGATGCGTAAGTTGACCGGAGTATAACTAGTGGAAATTTTTTTCTTACTTCATCCGCAACTCTGTTTATTCTATGTGCTAAACAAGTGTTGTTCTGAAGCTATTTCCTTGTGGCATTTTTATGATTAATTATTTATATGGGAAATAAGCCACAATTAAAATGAAAAAAATAATTTTATTAACGTTTCGACGCCCAAATCGGGTGCCGTTGTCAAAATACAAAATATTACTAAAATAAATAAAAGTGTTGTTGCTAAGCAAAAAAATTCTTCTAATAATTTATTTAATCTCACTCATTTATATTGGCAATTCAGACATATATTATACATTTTAAAGTAGAAGACTTTAAAATGATATTGCCAATATTTATGAGTTGCGTTCCTGGGACGACTTACTGAAAGATAGTTCATTCGATTACATGAAATTAACCCCAACTCAAGAATATCCGTCATAAAAAATTATAGCATGTGATATGTCTTTAAAAAGACAACCAAATGCAACGACAGTAAAATTCTCGAGTTAGAGACTTCATAGTAAATCACAAGGGAAAACCAGGAAAAAAAAAAACAGGAAAAAAAAAAAAAAAAAGTTGGGGTTAATTTCATGTAATCGAATGAACTATCTTTCAGTAAGTCGTCCCAGGAACGCAACTCATAAATATTGGCAATATCATTTTAAAGTCTTCTACTTTAAAATGTATAATATATGTCTGAATTGCCAATATAAATGAGTGAGATTAAATAAATTATTAGAAGAATTTTTTTGCTTAGCAACAACACTTTTATTTATTTTAGTAATATTTTGTATTTTGACAACGGCACCCGATTTGGGCGTCGAAACGTTAATAAAATTATTTTTTTCATTTTAATTGTGGCTTATTTCCCATATAAATAATTAATGCTAAACAAGTGATATGTATTATAGTGCAGTCACTGAAGGTTTTTACCTCCGATTTCGTTGAACCTCCATCGATTTTCATGAAAATTAGTGAGTAGTTAGAGGATACCTCAAGGAACAAAGGGGACATCATGCCAACTTGCACTTTTACACTGGGGTTGGATGCCACCCCTTCTCGGGGATGAAAATTATGTCATTAAAAATAATACCATAAAGCGATAGAGGGACAAATTCTAAGCAAAATTTGTTATATAAAGTTATTAACGTAAATCAATACTTCTTGAGTTATTAAAGATCAAATATTTTGTTTTCGTAAAAAAGTGCATGTTTAATGCTGTTATTCACGTATAACTCAAAAACTATAAGCTTTTACAAAAAAGTTATTATTGCCAAAATTAAATATAATAAAAAATTGAATACACTACTCATTTAACGGACTACACTAATGTTAATGCAAAGTGAGTTATGGGTAATTGAAGGTATATTTTTTTCGACGAGTACGCAAATCTAAGTATTCAAGCTTAAATAACGCGAAAACGATGCATTTTACAAAATATAGCTACTAAGAAATTGTCAAATTACTTCGGAATATCTATCAAATGGGCTCCAGAAGAAGTTAATAGCATCAAAATTAAGCAAGTTACGATGAAAATAAGAGAACCCTTTCGAAATGTTTGGAAAAAGTGAAAAACAAAACATACGCCATTTCCACAAATATTAAAATTTATAGAAATTCTTACAGTAATTTCTTTATATTAGCATAGGTAATGATTTCTACAACTTTGACCGGTTTAGAATGCATATTTTTGAAAAAAAAGGTGTAATTTTAAAAAATCAGAATTTTTCAAATTATGGTAATTTTAATTTTTTTAATAATAACTGCAAAAATACTCAATATAAGAGAAAAAATATATAGCCAAATTTTAGTTCTTTCTGTATCAAATATTTTACCTTTTTTACTATTTCTGTAGGGTACAAAATAACCGAGGTAGAAACGTTTAAAGCTTAAATTTTGCTGCGAGAGTCATGTAACCAAGGCCATTTAACCTTTTATTTTTAAAAAAGTAAGAAGTCTAAAAGATTAAGTTTAACGTGGTGTAAAAGCCCTTAGTTTTACTTTTCAAATGGTTTTTAGGTGAGTCTGACGTCTCAAAAATAATGAAGTTAATTAAAAGAAAACAATGATATTTTTTGGAAAAATTTTAAAAGATAAATTTTGAACAATTTTTGGGGGCTCATCAACTTGTTCGGGGGCTCATTTGATAGATATTTTTAAATACTTTGACAAATGTTTAATAAGTTTATGTTATAAAATGCATAATTTTCCCGTTATTTAAGCTTGAATACTTAGATTTGGGTAGTCGCTGAAAGAAATAGACATTCAATTATCTATAACTCACTTTCAGTTAAAATTAAAACGTTTTTTTGGTAAGAAATTTATTTCATTTTTTATTAGCTTCAATTTTGTCAATAATGACTTTTTTGTAAAAACTTACAGTTTTTGGGTTATTTATGAAAAATCGGTTAAAAACATGCATTTTTCTCACGAAAAATTAAAATCTTTAATTTCTAATAACTCAAAAACTTTTGATTTATTTCAATAACTTTAAATAACAAATTTTGCTTAGAGATAGTTCTTCTATCGAATTATGGGATTATTTTTAATCAAATAATTTTCACCCCCGAGAAGGGGTGGCATCCACCCCCAGGGTAAAAGCGCAAGTTGGCACCATGTCACCTTTGTTCCTTGAGATATCCTCTAACCACTCACCAATTTTCATGCAAATCGATGGAGGTTCAACGAAATCAGAGGTAATAGCTCATATCCACCTTCAGTGACTCCACTATTAAGTTTGGATAAAATATTTTTAAATTTTGTCCTGCTTTCACCATATATGGTGCGGCATCAGATAAAATAAGCAATAATTTATCATTAGGCACAGCAGCAGGAAGAAAATTTTGCTAATGCTTCTTGTAGAAACCGTGATATTGTTAGAGCGTTGGTTTTTTCCACTTGCTTACACGAAATTAAATACGATTTTGGAAAGGTTTCATCGCTAAGTACACCAATCAATAAGTGCACAATGTGGTCTCGTCCACACATATATATTTATATACACCGTTTTTAGGCGTCAACCAGGGCTGCTTTATCCTTTAGGCAATATAGGCAGCTGCCTAGGGCGGCAAATTGTGAGAGGGCGGCACAGGGGCTTGAAATTTTGATTGGGGGGTCAAGCATTATATAATATACAATACATTATATTATATGATGTAATAATGAAAACTGAAAGTATTTTTTGTATATTTCAGTCATTTTCAGTTTCAGGGGAGGGGGCAACTGCCTCCCCTACCCCTATCAAATGACGCCCCTGGGGCGGCAAAAATACTGTACTAAAAAATTTTTGTATTTAAAAATTAAAATCGAATAACAAATATGTATATTCATCATTCATCCATCAATGAAATAGAAGTGAGCGTTCGTTTCTAAATAAAAGAAATTGCATTTATATCAAAAATAAAACAAACATAGCATTTTGTTATCTTAAACCTAACACTATTCATCCAAAAAGAACGGAAGTCATAAATTTAGTGATTATTGGGCCGCCAGAAGCTCCGCAAACACGGTTAATTGACTGAAAACATCAATATTGCACATATTGCAGAAACTAAAGATTACCAGTAGGAAATCGAGTTAGAGTTGGGATTTTCAAACTGTATTATTACAAGGAGATAACATTCGTGTCGTCGCACTGATATAATACTCCAGCCAGGGAAATAAGCAAGAAATAGACCATGTTCGGGAAAATGAAATTAATATCAAGGTAGCTGACTACTTTTTTAGTTATTGTGGATTTGACCTATAGGATGAAAACCTTCATGTTTCCTGCCTAGAAATCGTGTTTTTTAATTATTAACAATTTGGTGCAATCAATGCGATTTTTTCCATTTTTTGCACTTAACTAAAAAGCTAAATAGTTGACATAAAATTACAAAATTTATTTTTTTAGAACATTGAAAAACCTTCACAATGACGATTTTTGAAAGTCAAAAAGTTAATTTGTTGCTTCGTAAACTGCAAAATAACTGAAAATCGTTATTTATTAATAACTTTTCCTAAAACTAACTTAGAACTGTAGTGTTTCGCTTTACTCAAAGTTGGGTATTGGGGTACATAACAAACTCCCAAAATTTGAGACCGATCCATTAATTAGTTTAAAGTTAGGTATTCTATTTGTTTATCCCAGAGACCTTTGTTTGCAATAACAAATGACAGAAAATAATGAAGATAGGACAATTCTGCGTATGCCAAATGAAAGTAGAAAAGTGATCCTATCAAAATGTATTAAGAAAAGATAGAAAATTATCTAATATAGTAAAAAATACTAGTTTATAAACATTTACAAAACATCTTCTTACATAGGTATTCGGAAAGATGATATTTTACTCGAATTTTTAAAAATGTAGTTCAAATGATGATTAGTCATAGTAAGTGAAGGGGGAGCTTCTGCGTTGATTGCACTAAATTGTTAATAATTAAAAAACGAACGCGAACTCTAGGCAGGAAACCTGTAGGTTTTCATCCTATAGGTCAACAATTAAAACAGTTGTTAGCTACCTGGCGGGAGCCGAAAAATGCACGAGTTCAAAAACTAAAAAAGCAACTTAAAACTACTACCATTTTCTATATCTTGGGATCTATTCAATGAATTTTGATATTTCTTCTTTTAATTTGTATGTACTTTTGTGTAAATTACAAATATGCAATTTGTCTAGACATTTATTAATTAATAAACAGTCTAATTTTTTAAACAATTTTTGAAAAAATAATATTTTCTCAAAAATCCATTTATTGTAATGATACTATCATTATTAATCAAAGAAAAAGTTAAGGTATATTTTAATGAATAAATTATGTTCAATAAATTATTATTTAATAAAAATAATTTATTTATTAAAATATAGGTACTTTAACTTTTTCTATGATCATTAATAGTATGATAGAATTGATTAAAAAAATGACATAACCCAGACATCCAAAGTGAAAGTTATCCTCCAACACCAAATTGTTCTATATCGTCCATATAATGTTCAGAAAAAAGTCACACCTTTTTGAGCGTCGAATTTGGGGGGGGAGAGGGGGGAGAAGTCGGTAAATTCGTAGTTTTTTAGGTTTTTCGTCAATATTTCTAAAACTATGAGGTTTAGCATGAACAACCTTTTATACAAAAATGTTCTACAATAAATTTGAAATAAAAAATGCCCCTATACTGTTATACATAATCCTTCTAAAATTAACGATTCCAAAGTTACGGAGGTAGTATAGTATAATTGGTCCAAAAAAAGGCCTAACCTAGACATCCAAAGTAAAAGTTTTCCTCCAACACCAAATTGTTCTATATGATCCAATACGGTTCAGTAAAAAGATATACACCATTTTGAGAGTCCGGTTTGGGGGGGAGATGGGGGAGAAGCCGGTAAATTAGTTATTTCTTTACGTTTTTCGTCAATATTTCTAAAACTATGTTTAAGCGTAAACAATGTTATATACAAAAACGTTCTACATAAAATTTAAAACAAAAATGGTCCTATCCTTAATTGTTATACAATCAACGGTTCCAGAGTTACAGAGGGTGAAATGTGGAGGTTTTCGATACTTTTTATATTTCTTGGGCAATTGAAGATGATTTTGGGTGGGGAGGTTGACGTTTCTTCAAGGGCTTATCACTAACATTCCATCGGCCACTGGAATAGCAAATCCTGTTAAAGAAAATCTCTTTCAATCAGTAAAAATATTATAAATTGCTCAAAAAATATAAAAAGTATCGAAAGCCTCCACTTTTCACCCTCCGTAACTGTGGAATCGTTTATTTTATAACAATTATGTATAGGACCTTTTTTGTTTTAAATTTAATGTAGAACATTTTTGTATAGAACATTAAAGCATATTTTTAGAAATATTGACGAAAAACATAAAAAAGTACTAATTTACCGATTTCTCCCCTATTTACCCCCCAAACTGGACGCTCAAAATGGTGTAACTTTTTACTGAATAATATCTGGACCATATAGAACAATTTGGTGTTGGAGGAAAACTTTTACTTTTAATGTCTGGGTTAGGCCTTTTTTGGACCATTTATGCTACCTCCATAACTTTGGAACCGTTCATTTTAGACGGATTATGCAGAGGACCTTTTTTGTTTCAAATTTAATGTAGAACATTTTTGTATAGAAGGTTGTTCATGCTAAACCGCATAGTTTTAGAAATATTGACGAAAAACTTAAAAAACTACGAATTTACCGATTTCTCCCCTCTCTTCTACCCAAACCCGACGCTCAAAATGGTGTGACTTTTTTCTGAACATTATGTAGACCATATAGAACAATTTGGTGTTGGAGGATAACTTTCACTTTGGATGTCTGGGTTTGGATCTAGTTATACCATACTATAATGATATGATTAAGAAAATAGGTATTTGGAAAAAAATAATTTTTTCAAGAAATGTTTAAACAAAGTAGACCCTTTATTAATTAATACATTTATAATAAAATTGCATATATGTAATGTATGTAGAAATTACATACAAATTAAATTGTTAATAATTAAAAAAACGGACGTGAACTCTAGACAGGACACGGGTAGGTTTTCTTGCTATAGGTCTACAATAATTAAAAAAGTAGTCAGCTACCTGAATATTTCAGTTATTATGAAAATGATGTAACAGTGTGAAATAGCTTCAGTGAAATAAGAGTTAAAAAATAACGGCTACTGCTATCGCAACACATTCCTATCTTATACTAGTGAAAATTGCAAATTATACATAATCATAATTTTTCATTTTTATGTAAAACATTCTGTGTTTATTTTCACCGGTCAAAAGTGAATTCATACCATACTGTGATCAGTGTGCTTTTTGTTCTTCTCACTTGTGTAAAATATTATTTTTTATAAATTCTATGTTCCTCATTTTAATACACTTCCAAGCAATACATTTTTTATTTAAGGGACCGTTCAAGTATTACGTAACGCAGGTTAGGTGGGGTCAAAAATCTTCAAAAATTGCGTTACGTAGGGGGTGAGAGGGGGGTCAAAAATCTTCAAAAATCGCGTTACATAATACTTGAAGGCTCCCTAAATAAAAAATTCTGCTTGCATTTTTTTTCGCAAAAATGGTACATGCTTGAAGGGCGGCTACTAGAGAATTGCCTAGGGCGGCAATTGACCTAAACGCGGCCCTGGCGTCAACGCCCTTCCGGTAGGGATCTATGGAGGAGTGTCACCGAGCCGCAAGCCCTTATCCCTTGCCGTACCGCTCCTCCATAGGCCGATCAGACACCAGCTTATTCCAGACCAAGTCGTAGATTCTTTTTAGAATTTTAGACTACGACGTCAGCCTTTTTATTTTTCTATTCACCGGGCTGGGGCACGAACCTCGATCGCCTCGACCGCATATCCACTATAGATTTGTCAATCGTGCACCTCAGCAGGGATGCCAGGTCAGGGGAATTTTCCCCATAACTGGGGAAAATTGATAAACTTTGGGGACTGGGGAAAAACTTTTTTAAAATGACTAATATCTGGGGAAATCAAACTAGCTAAAATATGTTATTAAATTTAGTAAAAAATAGTTATTTTAGAAAGTCCATTCCTAATTATGACAATATTAAATGTTTTACAACGACAAGATCGTGGTGACTGATTCCACATATAGGCCACACTCAATACAGTTTGGTGAATTGTGAGTACCACGAACAATGATATTCCCTGGGGTTCCCTAAATAAAACCGTTCTTGAACGGTAACGAGTATGCGCAGTAACGAGAAATGTGTAACTGCGCATAAATTTTCGTTATTGCGCATGCGCGTAATGGTTCAAGAGCGGTTTTGTATCGAATTTGAACAAACCTTATAGGTCTGGGGAATTCTGTTGAAAATCTGGCAACTTTTAAAACACAATATGGGGAAATAAATTATTTGGGCCTGGCAACGCTGCACCTCAGTCCGCTTTGCTAATCTGATCGACGCGCGACGTTCACACATATGTAAAAATAATTAATACCTATTTCGGCTTTTATGTTGTGGATAACTGAGGAGTATAAGAAATTGACATTATTTCTCTTTAGAGTTCGTTCACTGGGAATGTTTTGTTTGCAATATTTTTTAAAAAGAACTAAAGTTTTCATTAGATAATTTTGAAAGCGGTATATTAGAATATACTAATGCACGACACAAGTCTTCGTTAAAAGTTTCTTGTTCGGTTTGTTTTTTGGAACAGCGACATCTTCTAAATAAAAGTCAAAGTTTTTGAGCCTAATAAAAATATTAAAAATATCCTTAAAAGATAATATGCGAGGACAACTCTCGGAGTTTGGTCACTTGGGGCAGAGAACAGCAAACCTATGTACGCCTCTCTGAGGATGCCTCCAACAAGAGGCTAAAATAGTCTATTTAGAGTGCGCTCTCTGTACTAAGTGAAAAATAAGACAGTTTCGCCTTCGCATTACAACTGAATAAAAATGGTATACATTTTTATTTTTCTATTAGTAATACTCCTATTATCTCTGGTCACTGTTACACAGGTCACTGTTAAGCTATCGAGAAAGACGTGTTTAAAACGGCTCCGATATTTAATTCGTAAATTTCGGATAATATCGAGTTCTTTTAAAAACAAAGTGCTTCTCCGACGAAATAGTGGCTGTGCGAATCGAGTGTATTTAGAAAATTGTGAATAAAATTGAATTTTTAGAGATTGCATACGGATAACCTAAACAATAAACCTGTTCTAGTTGCTCCGCTCGGTTGAAGAGGCAAGTAGAGTGGGGTGCGCGGGGACCATTACGATAAGGATAATTATTAGTGTTTATTTACAAAACAATACAGTGGCGTGTAAGTGAGAGTTTATACCTTCAAAACACTGCCCGGAAAAAGGTAATAGATTTATTATATTTTATTTATTATTATATTTAACGATATGGCCACGTGTAAAGAACTGACTCAGATGGATGGTGAAGAATCTGATGATAGTAAGAGAAAGAGGGATGGAAAAAAAGACGACCAAGATGAAAACCCTTTCACAAAAAGCAGAAAATTATTTAGGTCTCCAGCTAAGAAAGATTGTGATAATACAGAACTGAAAGAAATGATGATCGCTCTTATGAACGAAGTTAAGGGAATACGAAAAGACCAGCAGAGCTTTCAAGAGGAAATTCGCAATCTAAAAAAAGAAAATTGTGAGTTGAAGGGAAAGGTAAATTTCCTAGAAAGCAGGATAGAAAAGATGGATAAACAATTTCGAAAACAAAACATTGTGATTAAAGGACATGATTTCAAAGAAAATGAGGAAATTGAAGATGCCACCAACTTCATAGCAAATCAATTGAATGTGAACGTTAAAATAAAAGATGTGCAGAAAATAAGAACCTCTCAAGGGAAACTGCCAGTGGCGATAGTAAAAAATGGATACAATGAAGGATAAAGAACTTATTATGAAGAACAAGAGTAAATTAAGAGGAACGCGGTACTTCATTGAAAGTGATCTAACACAAACCGAAGCCAGACTACAGAAAGAGTTAAGAGATATGGCGAGAGAAGAAAAAGGAAAAGGTAATGAAACGAAAGTTGGCTATCAGAAAATATGTATAAACGATGAATGGTGGAAATGGAACCATAGTACCGAAAAATTAGAGAAAATGGAAAAAAACTAAGTCTAAACAAACACAGTGGACAGATAAATACGGAAACGAAAAAGGCACGAAATATGATTATGATAGGACAATGGAATGTTAGAGGGACTTTTGAAGTAGGGGCACTAAAAAATTTATCAGATACATTGGAGAAATATGAGATAGATATTGCAGCTATACAAGAAACTAAACAAAAAGAAAATTTCTGCATAGATGTGGGAAGCTATGTATTCTTCAACAGTGGAGACAATGAACGTATATTTGGAGTTGGATTCCTTATAAAGAAAAAATTTGCCAGTCTGGTGATAGATTTTGAGGCAGTCACAAGCAGACTATGCAAAATAAGAATGAGGGGAAAATACAGAAAAATATCCCTTATAAATGTACATGCACCAACGGAAAATACAGAAGAAGATGTTAAAGATAGCTTTTATGAACAGTTAGAGCATCTGCTCTACCAAATACCATCATACGACACAAAAATAATTGTAGGAGATTTCAATGCCAAGATTGGCAGAGAGGACGTATACAAACAAATAACAGGGGGGAAAAGTAAACACAGGGAGAGTAACCTGAATGAAAAAAGAGTAATAGAATTTGCTTTCGAACACAATATGCGAATCATGAGCACTTATTTCGACCACAAAGAAATCCATAAAGGTACCTGGGTATCACCAGATGGACAAACAGTAAATCAAATAGATCATTTGCTAATAGAAGCCAAACATGCAAGAGCCATACAAGATAGCCGAAGTTATAGAGGTGCAGATGCAAATTCTGATCACTTTTTGGTCAAAGTCAAAATGGAGCAAATAATTCCCACAATCCCTAAGACTAGTTGCACAAAAATGAAAAGATATAACGGTGCACTACTTCAGAATGAAGAGGTTAAGAAAAAATTCAAGCAGAAAATTGAAGAGAAAATAGAAAGCCAGACAACAGTAGATGATATAGAAAGCAGATGGGTACAGCTAAGGGGAAACATTCAAGAGGCAGCCGACTTAGTATTACTAAGAAAAAGACAAAGTAAACAAACAGACTGGTACGATGAAGATTGTAAGAAAGCAATTAGGGACCGAAATAAAGCCAGAATAAACAGCATAATGAAGAAAGTAAACAAGCCTATGCTGAAAAAAGACGGGAAGCAAAGAAGATCTGTAGAAGAAAGAAACGGTTAAATCTAGAGCAGAAATTAGACCGAATTGAAGAAGATTTTTTAAATAAACAAGTCAGGAATTTCTACCAAGGAATAAAACGCGACCGAACCCAGTACAAAACCGCATCAAGATATTATAAAGATGAAGAGGGAAATCTGATAGGTGGAATAGATAAAAAATTAAGAAGATGGGCCAATTATTTCCAGAATATATTATGCACAGACGATCAAGACGAAATAGAGCAAATGCAACTACCACATGAAGAAGAAAGAGAACCAAATGTGAATGAAGAAGTACCTACCAAGGAAGAAATTATAGATATCATAGAAAACTTAAAAAACAACAAAGCACCGGGAGAAAACGGTATCATTGCAGAGTTTTTAAAAGATGGTGGCGAAGGGCTTCAAGAAGAAATCACCGAGTTAATATGCGAAGTGTGGATCAAAGAAAATATACCCAATCAGTGGAAAGAAGCTATCCTATGTCCTGTACATAAAAAAGGAGACGTTACAGATTGCAGAAATTACAGGGAAATAGCTCTACAAGATACAGTATATAAGATTCTGGCCATATTAATTAGAAATAAAATTAAAACAAAAGTGGAAAATTGTCTAGGTGAATATCAAGCGGGTTTTAGAGCACAAAGATCGGTAATAGACCAAATTTTTGCAATAAAACAAATTTTATCTAGCTCATATGAATTCAACCTAACATTAAATATGTTATTTATTGATTTTAAACAGGCATACGATACCATAAAAAGAAGTAAAGTATATGAAACGCTAGAATATTTTGAATTTCCACCAAAAATAGTAAGATTGACTAAATGCATACTTAGTGACACTAAAAGTAAAGTTATGATAGAAGGACGGGTTTCGGATAGCTTTATCACCAATAGAGGCCTGCGACAAGGTGACCCGTTATCAACAGATTTCTTCAATTTAATTTTAGAGAAGATTATACGAGAATGCAATATCTATACTAAAGGCACAGTTTATCATCACAGGCATCAATGTGTAGCATACGCAGATGATATTACCTTAATAACAAGGAGACCTGCAGAATTAAGAGAAATCTTCAATACACTAGAAAGAACAGCCAAGGAATATGGTTTAGAAATAAACGAAGAGAAAACGAAATATATGGTGATGAAGGGAAATGAAAATCATCTGGGACAGTCCTTTAAGATACAAAGCCCAAGTAAAGAATATAACTTTGAAATTGTCGGCCAATTCGATTAATTGGGAGTAACACTAACAAATAGGAACGAAGAGAACCAAGAAATAGCAAAAAGAATGGCGAAAGGTAGTAAGAGTGCTGGAAGTCTAAATAAGATACTGAGGTCGAAGATAATATCCAGAAAAGCAAAAAAACGAATATATACAACAGTTATCCGACCTACGGTACTCTATGCTAGCGAGACCTGGACATTAAATAAAGATATGGAAGTAAAATTAGATAGATGGGAACGAAAGATCCTCAGAAGGATATATGGAGGTTTAAAAGAGGGGAATATCTGGCGAAGAAGAACGAATGAAGAAATAATGCAAATATATGGACAACCAAAAATAACAACACTCGCCAAAATTCAAAGATTAAGATGGCTTGGGCATATAGCAAGAATGGAAGAAGGAAGAGTTCCCAATCAACTAATAAACACGGAGGCTGGTACAAAAAGAAAAAGAGGACGCCCCCGAAGAAGATGGTTGGAATCTGCAAAAGAAGATCTGAAGTCGCTGAGGGTACAAGATTGGAAAAACCTAGCACAAGACAGAAAGAAATGGAAGAAAACAATTGAAGCCTTGGGCCCCTAAGGCCTGTTGAGCTGAACTATATATATAATACTCCTATAGAGTAACTAGGTCCATTTTCCGTTGGAACTTTACCAAGCTGTAGACGGGGTCCAATAAGTTCTTCAATTAAATATCTTTTAAAAATATTGTCAGTAGTTTTATTAGGTTGAAAACTTTTACTTTTAAAATATGAAATCTACATTTCCCTGTTCCAACATAATTTTTTGGTTCTGTCCAAAACCAACTCCATCGGGTTTCAATTTGGATGACCTGGTCGGAACATAAATACGACATGTCCGGTATTTCTAATAACGGAATCAATGGTACATTTTAAATATTTCGGTTTATTATTGTTGTTGTGACATCATACAGGTCTGATCTAAATACGATTCAGGAAATAGTATATTGTATAACAAGTGAGAAAAATAGTATATTGTGCAACAAGTGCAGAAAGGTACTAATTTCTCACGAGTTTGAAAAGTTGCGGTGCGAGCGCAAGCGAGTGCCGCAATTCAAACGAGTGAGAAATTACCTTTCTGCACGTGTTTCACACTATACTTTTTCTACAAGCACAGTTTTTCCTAAAAATAAAAATCACAATTTCCAAACGACGATTAATTATAATAGGTACCTATGTGATAAATTTTAAACTGTATTTAATTAATACCTACTAATCAATTTAAATTCCTTATACCTAAATAAATTGCACAGAAATCAGTTAAAAAATTAATGCACTGCCTTAATTTGTTTAAATTTAAACAATTATTACACATTATTGACATTATATTTATGCAGTCACGGATTTACACAAAACCTACTTCATTCGACGTCTCTTGCACAGGTTGGTAAATCCTTATTGGTTATTTGATAATTATAAAATGTTTAATAAGAATAAAATTGTAAAATAAAACAGTTGTAACATCCATAATTTAGTTTCTATGCTATAGTTAAATATAATAATTGTCTTATAGGTTATATATTTGTCTAAAGTTTAACCACGGATGTAAACAGAATATAACGTTACTCAGAATGCGGTAGTCCACGGATGTAAACAGAATATAACGTTACTCAGAATGAGGTAGTCAACTGTGCAGAAAAGAACTTTGCGGCACAGAAACGTCACTTTGCGGCACAGAAACGTCACTTTTCTGCACACTATTGTCAAATATCTTATACTGTGAGAAAATATCAAGTTTGCTAACATAAAACCGTGCAGAAAAGTGCACTTTGAATAGTGGTTGTAGAAAAATACATATTTCTCACGAGCGCAGAAGTTTGTTGGCACGAGCCGAGGCACGAGGTGAGTGCCGCAAATCAAGCGAGGGAGAAATATGTCATTTTCTGATGTGTTGTACACTGTACTTTTTCTATGGATACGGTCTTGTCAAGAGTTGAGATTTTAAAATTGAATAATTTAGGTGCTTTTAGTTATATTGTATGCATAAATTGAAAGAAAATAAATGTTCAACCTTCAAAACTAAATATTTTAGGTGCTTTTAGGTATATTATAAGCATAAATTGAAATAAAAAACATATACATGTAGGTATTTAATATTCTTAAATTATATAGAAACGTTATTTATTTTAAATTTTAATTAACAGCTATTATTAAATAGTTTTGAAAGGTAAGTTTTGCTTCAACACAATTTGTTTGACAACATTAATTATTGTGTTTGTATTGTGCATGTTACCATGGAAACGGCGATAATATATATGGAAAACCGTAGGAGAACCCGTGAGAAAAAATATTTCTCACTGCAATGGCCGACTTTTCTCACTGCGTGAGAAATTGTTGGTTTTGAGAGAGAAGTTGCACATTG
The DNA here is from genome assembly GCF_917563875.1 of Diabrotica virgifera virgifera. Classification (NCBI taxonomy): domain Eukaryota; kingdom Metazoa; phylum Arthropoda; class Insecta; order Coleoptera; family Chrysomelidae; genus Diabrotica; species Diabrotica virgifera. The sequence continues at coordinate 106,523,100 of NC_065447.1, forward strand.
TATAGCATCCATATAAAAAGGAATATTTCAGGCTTTTAGCGGATCTATCATATATTACATTTTTTTGATGCGGATGTTGGTGGTTTACCGTCTTATTTTTATAAAAAGTTGCATTGTTCATCGCGACGATACTTTTGATAGATAGAGTACCTAACAATTTTTCTACTCACGTCTTTTTGTAGTTAACAAAATCCATGTCATAGTGGTAGTTACTCTATTTTAGGTAGATTAGGACTTCCATCTCACATAAGATTCACCGACAAAACCTGTTTCGTTCTGCATACACGCAATGATCAAATTTTGTCCCACGAGACGAGTTTTTTAAGTCACTATTCGTTCCATCAGTCCAACAATTACTGCTACTATGTCTTGAATGTATAAAACAAACAAACAAACAAATTGAATGAAATTATAACATTAGCAGAAGAACAACAAGGTTTTAGGTCGGTAAGGTCATGCACTGACGCTATATTTATAATGAGGCAAGTTCAAGAGAAATTGTTGGAATACAACAAACCGGCATATTTATGTTTCGTTGACCTTAAAAAAGCATTTGACAGGGTCACATTAAAGGACGTTATTCATTTGTTATACTCGAGAGAGGTACCTCTAGAAATAATTAAAGCGATCGTAAACATCTACCAGAACAACACAATAAAAGTAAAAGTGGACGATGAATTAACCGACCCAATTGAAGCCGGCAATAGGATAAGACAAGGGGATTCCTTGAGTCCTTTATTGTTCGACCTAAAATAATAAAAAAAGTAAGAACTAAAAAACGATACCAAATGGGAAAAGATGATTTACAACGTATGCTGCACCAATTCAACATAATCGCCAGAAAATTTAACATGTTAATTTTCTCACAAAAGACAAAATGCATGGTTATAACGTTAGATCCAATAAAATGTAAATTATAGCAGGAAAGTCAGATAATAGAACAAGTGATGGAGTTTAAATACCTAGGCATCACACTATCTAGCTACGGAAGGCTCGAAACAGAAGTGGAAGATCAAGTGAATAGAGCAAAGACAGCCGCAGGTTGCCTGAATGACACAATATCTAGAAATACAAAAATCCGAAAAGAAATGAAAGGCAGAATTTACAAAACAATCATCAGACCAATAATGACATACGCCGCAGAAATACGACCCGACAGAGAGAGGACAAAAGATTGCTCGAAACAGCGGAGATGAAAACCCTTCCAAAAATCGATGGTAAGACTCTATGGGATAGAGCTAGGAGTACAGATATACGACGGAGATGCAAGGTGTATAACATTAATAACTTGGTAAGAAACAGAAGAATAAAATGGAATGGCCACATAAGCCGAATGACAACAAATAGGGTAGTCAGGACAGCGAGAGACGGTTCCTAATAGGAAGACGATCAGTGGGAAGACCACGCAAACGATGGAACGACAACTTACTAGAGGCACATTGAAGAAATAGACAGAGTCATGTCTATACAAAAAGAAGTAAAAGAAGAAGATGTATTGAATCAACAAACGTTTCATCAGTAAATACAACAAATCTTTTTTCGTTTCTAAATTGTTTACTTTGTCTTAAATGCTGTACCTAATCGTAGGGTGAGTATGTATAGTGAGTAGGTTTAGGATGGAATAAATTCGATTTATCAAGAATGGATAATTTTGAAGATAAATCCCGAAACAGATCGATATTTATTTTTAAATTAGGTATAATTTTAACCAAGTACGAAAACTCAAAGAAGTACCACTTATCTTCATATAATTCTAACCATTTATATCGTACTAGAGACGTCATCATTTGAAAAGTTATTTAATTCTCTATTCAGTAATATAAACATTAACATAAGTATTTATTCAGGGTGGCCAAAAAATTATTTTTGGATTAAATTAATGCACACAAAAAGAAGAGTGCATGTAATTTATTTAATTCAAAATGCATTTTACAGTTGTCAGAAATCAGAAATCATGTTTATTTGAGAAATAAACATTGCTTTTTACTTAAAATAATTGCTCAAAGTGGTACCCAACTACCTCTTTTAGTTTGAACATTTTTAATTTAAAGGAAGAGCAATGTGTATTGGTCAAAAAAAAATTTTTATGGTAGTAATTGTATTTTAAATTAAATAAATTAGATAGATAATTCTTTTGCGACAGTTATTTAATTAAAAAAAATGTTGGCCACCCTGTATAAATAAATATATTAATGTTTATATTCAATGAATACTATTCAATATATAATTGAATAAACCTTCAAATGAGCTTGCCCACTACCCCCATTCTCATCTAAAGAAAATCATCGATTACGTCATCATGTCCAGGTAGATGACGTGACTAGTATGATATAATATATCGTCGGCTTACTGCCAAAACCAACCAACTCCATTTTAAAAGTTTTGGGAAGTCTACCTTTTGAACTTTAATTTGAAATTGAAAATCGACTGAATTTAAAAAAATTATTTAATAACTGAAAAATATTTTTGTCATATTTTTCAATTATTAAATCATTATTTAAATTCAGACGATTTTTCATTTCAAATTAAAGTTTAAAAGGTAGATTTCTCAAAACTTTTAAAAATGGAGTTGGTTGGTTTTGGCAGTAAGCCGACGATATGTGAACAAAAAATTATAATTTAAAAATAAAAATCGACCTGGTTCGGTATTTATCTCCAAAATCGCCCATTCTCGAGAAAATGAATTTATTCCAACCTAAACGTTCTCACTTTATATTGTTTTTCCTTTAACCCTAGAAAGACTAAGGATGTGTAAAAAGTATCCACAACATTGCACTGCATTCGATTTTCTAAATACCTTTGTTCTAAAAATCTTAAATTTAGTTGTTGTCGGCGTACTACTGCTTATTAGATGCCATAACTGGCATTTGTATAATTAAATTCATTTCCTCTTACTTTTTTAAAAACTTTACCGTGGACAATAAATAACCCCCCTTGGTCCATTATGGAAGTGACAGTTTTCTAGACTGTTCAGTATTTTATGGCTGACTACGTCGAAATTATATTTCGACGATTCGACAAAATTTATACATCGAAGCTATCGACGCGAAGATGGTCACTCTCAGTTTTCTTCACTTTTTTGGATATTGCAGCCATCAATGTGTAGTCTCTATTTATTCTAAATTTTCCAAATTATAATGAAAATAAAAGCATTGGTCGTCTTCGTTTTTTTCTGCCAGAATTAGGACTTTCTTTAACACTAACTCTTATTGAAAAAAGAGTTGCAAATTTAAATTAATTTCAACATTTTATACTGCATGCCATGGAAAATAATACTCGAACGCAAACTTTTCTTCAACACCCTCCCAACATGGAAGACGACGATGCCCTTCATGTTGCAAATTAGCAAAATCTAAAAGAGAAAGACCAATAAGTTGGCAAAAACAACCATAGTTTGTTAAAAATGTTAAAAACGTCTAGGAATACCTTTTTATTTATGTTGTGATATATTAAGTGTTATTAAACGCTTTTATTTAGTTCAATAGTTTGCGTCAAATCTTTAGACGTTAATTTGACTGCCTTTTTTTCAATGCAAATGAATGAAAACTTGCAGATATATGCATTCGTGGAAACAATACACGAATAGTTAATAAAGAAAAAATGTTCATGTTTATTAATTGTTTAAATAAAAAAAAACGATTTTAATGGAAAACGCTTAAATTCTCTTGTTTTTTACAATGTAAAAACTTGAAACTTTTACGGATTGTATAGCTATGATATGGACAATACATAATTTCACTTTTTACGTTAATTGATTACGTTATGCTTTATTAATAAACAATAAAATTTCAAATTTTTTGCCGATTCTGACAATTTTTTTTCATGTTAGTACATCATATGTTTTATACATATTTTAATAAACATGACAATATATTTTCATGTTTTTAAAGTGTAAGACTAAAAAGTAAAAAATAAAAAAAAAATTAAGAAACGCTTTTTTTTAGTTACGAGTAGCGATGTGAAATTACGTGTAATTTCAGAAATTGTAAGTTACACGTGTAAAATTACCCAAAAATTACAAACCAGATGTAATTTATGTAACTTATGTAATTTATGTTCATTGTATTAAAAAATCAATTGTTTGCATTCATATTGAATATAATAAACACAAAGTAACTACATACTTATGAAATAAAGAAAAGTGGATAAGAAATACATACAAATAATAAAGAAATGAAAACATAGGTTCTTTAGTTTTGTTTTAAGCGGCTTTTATAAATCACAACTTCCTTTTTCGCAGACAACTGGAGACCTTCTTGTTATAAAACGTCGAAGTTTCAATTGTTTGCTCTTCCAATGAGCCTTGTGTAATTTTTTTTATCTCCGGCAAATCCAGAACTGCATCCTGAAATTAAATAGGAAAGTGTAAACATAGAGAGTAAAAATAATGGGTTTATAATATAATATATACAGATCTAACTACCTTGTTTTCGGCATCTGAAGTATCCTTCTCGACTTCCGTTTTTTTTTGGGGTTGTTCTGTGCCTTTACCCTGAAATTGATAATTTTGGAATATAAACAATAAATATGTATGTGTTTACACTAATTTACCGATTTCATTAAGACGTTTTCTAAAATGTTCACTTTGCTTTGTCTCAAAATGCGTGCTGGTCTCTGTTCCCTAGTTTCCATTCTTTGATCAATTTCATCATCGGTCATTGCAAAGTCAGCAAAATTAAAATCATCGTCGGAATTTCCATTTCCTGTTGTATTTGAATGCCATGATGATATTGTCTGAAAACATAAGATTTATAATTTTTTATTCGAAAACGGTGGAATGCATTGGAAAATCGGAAAAGAAGCAAACTGCATATATCACATGCACATATCACATATCTAAAAAATGCCTAAATTTAAAATTACCTCGTCTAATTCTTCCTCTTCGGAAATATGGTTTTCAATTACTTCTATCTCCTTCTGTAAGTTTCTACCTTCTATCGAAACGTTGTTCTGTACAGTCTCTTCTATAGGATATTGACTTTGTATGTGATGTTGTCGTGAACGTTTCAGCAATTTTGAATTATATTGTATATAATTTAAATTTGCTGCCCTTTGAGTTGTTAGGCGATTTCTTCTCTTCGTATGAATGCTGCTCTGGGAGCTAAAGCTTCTCTCTGTTGCCGCAGAAGTGCACGGCATTGTCAATATCCTGACTGCAACTTTGGAGAGGCATGAATGTCCACAAAATCCTTTCCACCATGTAACCAAAGAGACATTATCGAGTATGTTCCATAAAAATGTTTCGCCAAAAAAGTCTGTTTTAGCTAAATAGTTTCCTAAATCCTCAGTAATCTTTGACACTCCTTCATCACCAATCTCTATCGTGGTCGTGGTTGACATAGTAGTAATGTATTTCATCGCTTCAATCCTTTCGGCTGATGATAAATTTGCACCAACAGACCGAGGGTTTAGTAAGTCTGCGGCAAAATGGATCGGTTGAAGGGCGTATTCCTTCCTTGATATAAATTTATCCATCGCTTCTGTTTTTTCGCAATCCGTTAGTTTCACGCATTCTAAATGAGTAGATATGTTACTACCGATTTTCGCGAAAGTTTCACAAACCAAATGAATTGACGAAGAATCTCCTTCAAGACGTGTTATTGCTTCAGTAATTGGCTTAAGCAATTCAACAAGAGCGCTAGAATTTATCCAGAATCCTTCATCAAGTAAATTTGCTTTTGCGCTGCGTATTCTATCTTGAATTGTTTTATCTGGAGATATTGCTAGACGTTGTAGGACGGACTTGCATTTAGTCAGATCTTGAAGACATTTTACATGTGAACCCCATCTTGTTTTTACAGGTAGGCTAAGAGACACTCCACACTTCATCTCATTTCTTATTTCTGTGAATTGAGCTCTCAGTACTTGACACTGGTTAATAGTTTTAACGATATGTATAATATGTGACAAATGTGTCTCTATTGAAGATAATTTCAAAATATCGCTGCACAATAAATGTAATGTGTGCGCTAAACAGCCGTATGATACAAGATGGGGATACATCTCTTCACATTGTCTCACAGCCTTCCTCATATTCTTTGCGTTATCAGTCACAATAGCGAAAAATTTTTTAGGTCCATACTCCTCCAGAACTTCAACCATTAATTTTGTTATATATTCTGCGGTATGCTTCTCTGCTTTTGTTAGTACTGATTTGACAAATAACGGTTCGGGTGTTGTAACAATGAAATTAATTACACTTTCATTTCGCAAGTTGGACCAACCATCGCATTGCAATGATAAATTGTCAGCTTGCTTAATTTTATCATTAACTTGAACTTCAACTCGCTCGTACTCTTCGGTCAGGAGACGATTTGATAACATATATCTCGATGGTAAGGTGTATGAAGGTCTAATTTTTTTAAAAAACAATTTCCAATCTTCATTCTCGGTAATTGAATGTGGTGCTGAACTGGTGTAAATAGCTCTAGCAAGCAAAATATTCAATTCGTTATTTTGTTCGTGTGTCATTCGATCACAAAATGATTGTATTCTGTTGATTTTTGTGCAAACAGGTGTTTCCACATGAATGTTATCAGAAGCAGATGTTGATGCTGTGGAAACCGTTGATGATGTACAAGCAGCATCAGTGTTATCGTTATCCAATTTTGCCGATGTGATCTTTTTCATGGATGTTTCAAATGGAAATTTAGAGTGATTCCCCTTTGACTTTGGAGTTAAAATATTGAATTTAAGTTTTATCATATGCGGCACATAAGTGCATTGTTGAAGATGAGATTTCATTCTTGTAGCATTTTTTGCATGTACACTCTTGCAAAATTTACACCTCACATTTATGGTCTTTTGATTAGAAGAACCCGCAGGTAACACTTCAAAATAAAGCCAGATATCTGTCTTACGTTTCACCATGTTTTATGACCTAAAAAAAATATTCAGGTAGACTTAAACATTAAGAAGGGAAAAAACATTATTTTTCAAAGTATTTGATGGGCACGAGGGCATAAAAAATTGTTAGGCATCCTTAAATAGAAGAAAGATTAAAATTGAATCTGTGTAACAATTTAATGAAATTCGAATAAGCAGAATACTGGATCGGACAACTACATTATTTTGCCCTCAACGTTATCAAAATTTTTTATTTAGTAAGTTATGTCAGTGTAATTCAATTACACATGCTACATGCACAAGTACCCCGTTGCTCCTATCATTCTTATAGTTATTGTACAGTAAACTAATCTAAAAAATCGAATAAAACTTGGTAAACCGAATTCAGAATTAAGTACTGTAGCCACATATAAAATGACGCGCGTTAGATTTAACGTACAGTCGATATGCGATAGGCCCGCCCCTGTGTTTCCCAATCTAAGGTTGCTATGGACATCACCGGCACGTGTTTTGCTGTTTGTAGAAATAATATATTTCTTACCTTATAGTTTCTGTGCTTCCTTATAAATAAATGTAAAGTAACCAACGCTGCGTGAATGAATAGAGAAAGAACAGTCGAAAACTAACTTATACATACACATTACACATACAATAACAGAAATGTAAACATAACCTGCCTGACTCAGACTAAGGAACGACTAACGAGCGACGAGCGTAATAGCACCCACTGGTTCGCGCGCGCCGGCACCGGCGCACCGCACTTACGACAATTGCGCGCGCATAAGTTGCCATAATATATGTAATTTTACCAGTAATTACATAAATTACGGTAATTTATGTAAATTTATCATAAGTTACGTTAAATTTCATAAATTACGTAAATTCCAAAAATTACATAAATTACATTAAGTTACGGGTATCATGTAATATTACCGTAAGTTACGTGTAATTTATGTAACGTAAGTTATGTAATTTTACAACTCACATCACTAGTTACGAGTGACTAAAATTAAAAACATTATAAAAAAATCAACTGAAAAGCAAAATTGGAAAGAAATCCTTTGTAAAAGGTATAAAATTTTTTTTTTATTAAAAAATCCCTTAAAAGGGCTACATCACAACAAAACGTTTTCGATTTTTATAAAAAATCATCATCAGTGTTCGATAAACTGGATGCTAGCTGAGCCACAAAAGAAAAATATCTGGGTAAAAACCCTTTACATAAAATATAGATGCCTTAAAAGTGCATACTTCAATAAAAAGGCCTGTGATGGTCACATGGCAAACAGGATAATGCCCTAAGGTAAAGTATACATGTTTCCCAACACGTGGGATCCAAATTGAGTTGATCACATTTCAATGACTTAATGGCAACAAGAGTTGCTCGTAACTAAAGAAAAGCGTTTCTTAAAATTTTTTTTTCATATTTTTTTATTTTTAAATTAGTTTTAATTAACACGTTTTTTAGTAATATACAAGGTGTCCCGAAAAGATTAGTCATCAATTATACCACAGATTCTGGGGTCAAAAATAGGTTGATTAAACCTCACTTACCTATATACAATAGCGCACATAAAAAAAGTTAAAGCCCTTTGAAGTTACAAAATGAAAATCGATTTTTTTTTCATATATCGAAAACTCTTAGAGATTTTTTAATGAAAATGGACACGTGACATTCTTATGGCAGCAACATTTTAAATAAAAATTAAAGTGAAATTTGTGCAGCCCATAAAAATTTTATGGGAGTTTTGTTCCCTTAAACCCCCCCCCAAACTTTAGTGTTCGTTACAATTAAATTATTATTATGGCACCATTAGTGAAACACAATGTTTTTAAAACCTTTTTGACTCCTAGTATTTTTTCGATAAGCCACTGTTTATCGAGATATTTTGAATACTTGTCGAATCCACCACATATTTGTATATGGTTAAGTACGATTATAAATAGAGACCTGTTAATAATCTGAAAATTTATTTATAATTTTATAGGTATATTTTGAAAAAGAAGCCACATCTCCATAAAAGGTGACTTATCAAAAAAAGACTAATGGTATGAAAATAATAGTTTAATTGGAACGTACACAAACATTTGGGGGGTGTAAAAGAACAAAACCCCTATAAATTTTTTATGTAAATATATTTAAAAATAAGCCGCATCTCGATAAAAACTGGCTTATCGAAAAAATACTAAGAGGCAAAAAAAATTTAAAAACGTTGTGATTAACTAATGGTACCACAATAATTAATTAATTGGAACGTACACAAAAGTTTGGGGGTTTAAGGTAACAAAACCCCCATAAAATTTTTGTGGGGTGGAAAAATTTTACTATAATTTTGTTTTCAGATGTTCCTGTTATAAGAATGATACATTTCCATTTTCAATAAAAAATCTCGTTCTCTCGGACCAATAGTTTTCAATATATTGAAAAAAATCGATTTTCATTTTGTAAATTCAAAGGGCTGTAACTTTTTTGCATTTGTACTAAGGTAAGTTAGGTTCAATCGAACTATTTTTGACCCCAGAATGTGTGGTATAATTTATGACCAATCTTTTCGGGACACCCTGTATAAAACATGTGAACATTTATTGGCCCCCCTTGATCCTTGACCATGTTTCTAATAAAATCCTTGACCCGGTTTTCACTAATTTTCTGTTTCTTTTTCCAACAGAATCTGAGATTCCTAATTTCCCAACTCATACTTTCTTTGACTCCTTTATATACAAATGCGTTAATGAATTTCAGATGAATCAGTTAAGTATATCAAAATTAATTATCTTCCGATTTAACAGACCCTGTTTAACTGTTTGTAATTTAATTTTTTAATATTTTTCCCCCTCTTATTAGGAGTGACAAAACCGGATATATTTCCTAATTCAATTTCGGAGCCCTCCTTTGCAAGTTTTTTTGATGCGACACACAGGAACTCCTCAAATTTCAACTCGCTTTTGCAACTCTTGCGCTTTTTTTATGTCAATATAATAGGTTTATCAGCGGCTGCTTCTCGTTTTTAATACCGATTATAAGATTAAGAATAGAACAGAATAGAAATATGCTTTATTGTCACTGAAAATTTTTACAATTTTATGGACAAAGCTTACATACAGTCAATAGAAAAATAATATCAACAACAAATATCAAATAACAACTACAATTTACTAAAATTAGATAAATCGTCAATATACAGTAAATATGATATAAAACCAAAAAGACAAAAACAATTAATTGCAAAATTTATATAAATTGCAAATTGAACATACTTACAACAAATAAAATACAACATTAGGAATTGACAGTTTAAGCTGCTGCGTATGAAACCCAATTTTCTTAGTTATTCATTAAGAAATTCTTCTATTGAATAATTATGGTCTTTTAGATAGGTAGGCTTTGGTCATTTTACGGAACTTTGGGAAATATGTTGCAGATTTAAGTTGTAAAGGGTAAAGTTTTTTTGCGGAATATAATATAAATTTCTTTACTAACTCAGTGGATGGGATCGGTAAATAAATATCAAAGATTGAATTTCTGGTGGAGTAAATATGATTGGGCCTTGCTGGAAAGACAAGAAGGCTTTACGAGTTGAGCGTTTAAAATTTTTAAGTCCAGTCCTTAGTTTCATTCTTAAATTAAATTAAAAATTCTTCTTCTTCTTCTTCTTCTTCGTCTAGCCATTCACGTCCACATCTGAACATAAACCTCTTCCAGTCTTCCTTTCCATTGTTTTTTGTTGTACGCTACTTGTAGCCAATGATCATCTGTCCATCTCATAGGAGGTCTGCCTCTGGGTCTTTTGTGTTGGTATGGTCTCCAGGTTAGAGTTGTTCTGTCCCATTTGTTTAGATCGCTCCTAGCTACATGTCCAGTGTATTCCCATTTCAATGTTAATGATTTTTGTACCACATCGGTGACTTTGGTTTTCTGTCTTATCCATGTGTTTGTTTTCCTGTCCTTAAGTGATATGCCAAGCATTGCTCTTTCCATAGCGTGTTGAGTGACTCTGAGTATGTTCATATTCTTTTTTGTGACTGCCGAAGATGTAGTTGAATTTGCTGATTTTTAAGTATATAGTTCAGTTTGCCGAATGCTGCCCATTCTGCCAATGCTAACTTTCTTCTTCTTTTTATTTCTTCCGTTTGAATTTCCCTATTTTGTTTAAATTCATTTTCAGTCCTATTTTAGAAGATTCTGTGTATAGTTCTGAAAGCATGGTTTGCAGTTCTTGTAGGTCAGTAGCTATAAGGATTATGTCATCCGCAAATAGTAGATTAATGAGGTATCGGCCATTGATGTTTATTCCCTTATATTTCCAATTAAGATTTTTAAATACGTCCTCCAAAACTAAGGTGAACAGTTTGGGTGATAGAGTGTCTCCCTGTTTGACTCCCCGGTTTAATGGTACAGGATTCGTGTATTCATTTTTATTTAGGTAGTAGGTATGTAGCTGTAGCTTGGTTCATAGTTTCTTTTATTAAGTTAATATATCTGCTGTCTATTCTACAATTATTTTGCATTGTGTTTATTACGGCCGTGTGTTCTATAGTGTCGAAAGCTTTTTCGTAGTCTACAAATGCTATAAAACTGGAAACTTAGAAACTTAAAAATTACAAAATTCAAAATCACTACTTAGTAATAAAAATAATTGAAATAATTATTAAATACTAAATTTTTACACAAAACTTGTCAATTTAGCGAATTTTTACTTAAGGTATACTTAAATGCTTAAATTATATTCATCTTTTCTGAATGTAGCATAGGATTGGGTATATAATGTTATCGGCATATTGCTAGACATTCAACCTATTATTGGGCAACATTCGTTTCTTGGTATGTTTTTACTTTATTGTAATATATAAGTAGTATAATAGATAAAGTTATAGGATCGTGCAGAGAAAAAATTCAGATTTCACTTTTTCTTGTCGTTTTAAGTCGCCCTGAGTCTAAAACACAAACAAACATGTCGGAAGTATGTACGAACGTATATGTATGTATGTATGTATGTACGTATGTATGTGTGTATATGTATATGTCGCCACTACCCAGCAAAAACTATTAAACCGCTTTTGCTGAAATTCGGTGGGAGTAAGTATAAAAGAATGTTGTCGAGAAACTAAGCTTTTAAAATAAATCTCTCAAAGGGAGCCGAAATAGAGGGGTTACTGTGGGCCCATTTTTGTAAATTTTGCCTAAATAAATGAAACTTGGTGCAAAGTTAGCTCATGGATAGACCAATAGAAATAGGGAATTTGACATTTCCAAATTTAAAATGGCGGTCAATGTGGCCGACCGCCCACTCGGCACATTTTTCTTATTTATCTGAAAACTTATTTAAGATAAGTTTAATTTGAAAAGGTCGTCATATATTCTGAAAATGGGGCTATAAGGAGACTATTTTCGTTTTACAGAAGAAGTTAGGAGTTGCCTCTATTTAAGGAGCCACAATTTTACTTAACTTTGAACAAGATTTCCTTAAAAATGGCTCCAAGGAATTTGTTTATTTTTTTATATATTTTAGATGCCCTATTCTTTAACAGAGTGACTTTAGTCAGATTTCTTAACTCCCTATAGGCGGAGTAAGGAATTTTTTATAAAAAAAATATTAGATTACCCGGAACTCCCGCTGTAATAGAAAGTAAAATTTGACAGACATATATTTATAGTACTGTATTATCTATTATCACATTAAATTTTACTCAAAACGTGGCATCGTTTACCTGTAATCAGAAATAAAAAAAATCTTAACTTTTTAGACATACTCTGTATATTTTTACACATTTTAAAAGAAGACAAAATTACCTTTCCAATGACATAAAACTTGTTGCTGTGACTTAAAAGCTCAAAAAGTAAATAGAAATTTTCTTATAATCTCGTGTGTCCTCTCTCCCACTGTATAATCGCGATTATAGCAGCCCATAGAAATACACTGGGGTGCAAAATTAACTGGACACCTTAAAAATGGGTCATTTTTGATGTCTCTAATTTTCTAAACCTGTTGTCCGATTTCAGTGATTTTTTTAATATATTATAGCCTTATTCTTTAGCAATATCGCTGTAATAGTATTGGTGCTAAACAGTTAAATTTTCATTGTATACCGGGTGTATCAATCAAACTGTGTTTTTTTCTCAAAGTTCGCATCACCCTGTGGAATATTCTAACATTTTGTTTTTTGATTCATTCGCTTATGTTGGATAATAAAAAAGTTAGGTGCTTTAACAACTAGCCATGTTTTCACCAATACAGCGTGTTTTTAAATAATAATTGGCAAACTTCAAGGGGCAATTCTACATGAAAAAATAATGACAGTTTGCTTTATCAAACATCATTTGCTGCAAATGCTTCGTTTCCGAGATAGGGGGTGTTGAAATTGTTCTTACAAACTGACGATTTATTTATTGCTTTAAAACCGGTTGAGTTATGCAAATGCAATTTGGTGGGTTTTAAGAAGTAGTTATTGTACATTTTTTGACATACAATTAAGAATTTAATGTTCACCATTGGCGCGCATACGGGTAATATGCGGGCTTATATTACCCGTATGCGCGCCAATGGTGAATATTAAATTCTTACTTGTCAGTATGTCAAAAAATGTACAATAACTACGTCTTAACACCCACCAAATTTCATTTGCATATCTGAACTGGTTTTTAAGCAATAAATAAATCGTCAATTTGTAAGAAAAATTTCAACACCCTCTATCTCAGAAATTAAGCATTTGCGGACATAGGTTTATAAAGCAAACTGTCATTATTTTTTCATGTAGAATTACCCCTTAAAGTTTGTCGCACTTATTTAGAAACACCCTATATTGATAAAGAACATGGCTAGTTGTTAAATTTCCTAACTTTTTTATGGTCCTACTTAAGCGAATGAATCAAAAAACAGAATGTTGAGAAAACATAAGGCTATAGTTGGGTTTTAATTTGAGTATTTTATAAATGCTAGAATAATTCCACAGGGTGATGCGAAGTTTAAGAAAAAAACACAGTTTCATTGGTACACCCGGTATGCAATGAAAATTTACCTGTTTAGCCACAATATTATTACAGCGATATTGATAAAGAATAAGGCTAAAATATATTAAAAATCACTTAAATGGGACGACAGGTTTAGGAAATTAGAGACATCAAAAATGACCCATTTTTAAGGTGTCCGGTTAATTTTGCACCCCAATGTAGAATGGAATGGAAATATCATGTAAACTATTAATTTCTCATAAAAAATGAACTCATTTGAAATGAAAGTATGACTACTATTCTGCCGTGCTAAGCCCAAAGGCGGTAACTGATTTTTTATCGAAAATGAGATTTTTGTATTTTTAGGTAGAATAGGGTATTTAGTATATATTTATAAAGTTTTTGAAGTTGTAGAAGCATTATATTTTAAATAAAATTGCAATTTTGTTAGCGGTATCTACACTTTTCAGTTAAAATACTAAGCCATTTGGCGGTAATTGTTAAATACTATGACGTTTTGACGGTATCTGCTACAGTTGCCGTCCATATACCTTAGCATATTGCACTTACCGCTAATCTACTTTAAAGAATGCTACGCCTACATTTAGAAACCGCCAAATCGCCTTAGTATTACGAAGTAAATTCGGCCTAACTTTACAAGGTTAAATTATTGTGTTAGTTAAAATAGTTGTGCTAGTAAAAGAAATAATTAGCGAGGATGATGAGAACTTTTCGAGATTATTATATCTATTGAAATGTATTTTCATTTTTGTTTATAGTGTTTCAAGGATTTACCAATTATGTTGTCCTAAACAATATGACTCTGCTCGAAGTGGATGATTTATATCTTGAATTAGGCAGTAAGAGATTTTCACATTTAAAAATATTCCTTTTTTTAATTAGGTTTTAAAAACTTAATAATATATCCACACGCTGTCCACAAGCATTTTTAGAAAAAGAAACTTAAAATATTTTGTTTTTTTAGAAAATCAAGTAGAGTCGAGTAAGAGTTGTGAAACACGAGGTGAAACCACTGAAGACAATAATATAGAAAGAGGACAATTTATTGTAAAGTAATTACAAGATGTGAAAAAAAAATATGTTCAGCCTGTACAGGCGCAAGGTTTGTTTCATACTTAAAGTTTTCTGTAATTAACCCTTTGTTGGTCGTACATGGGATTAGCAGTCCCATTGATTGCATTTTTTTTTGTTTAAATACAAGCTATTATCATTGTTTAACTAGACAATATCTAGTAATCTAATTATACAATGCTATTATAAATAGGTAAAAGACAATGTGATCATATTTTAATCATAACATATACATAACTAGTTTGTACAATACAACTAATAAAATGTTAAAATTTGCCCTAATTACATTAAGTAATGGTATTTTAATACCCAATATGATATTGTGAAATACCCAATAATATAACAATGCATAATAATATTAGGGTAGGTGTCGGCTATCATAAAAATGTTAAAGCTCTATAATAACATGTCGTAAATAAATAGCGAACCTTTGTCGCTAAGAATATAATGCTGAAAATAGAAAGTGAAAAGTATGGTTTACAATCACATTCACAGGTCAAGAATTCTTTAAAACGCTTAACATCAGCAGATAACAATCTGAAGGGATTCTGTTTTTTCCTAGTATAAGTACAGTTTCGCCTAAATTATTAGACGCACTATAAGAGATTTTATAAAAAATGTTAATTATGAGGTAATACCATTGTAATACTACATTGGTTTTTCGGTATGTACCAGACACAGGGTATGTTGTTCGGTTGGCTATTTAATTGTCTATATTGAACCAATATGTATTTATTGACTCTTGAAAGAAAACAGATATAACGACAACTAAATATTGTCAATTTGTTGTTGTCATATCGTGGCTCAACAAAATAATAACAATAGTACTTTAATTCTTTCAATTTAATAAACTTTAATACACAGAAAAGCTTTTTATTTCATATCAATCACAACTGTAAAGCACATACCGCTAATAGGCTTAGTATTATAGTAAGTTTTGATAAAACGTTTTAGCGGTATCTACCTCTTTTTATATAAAACTTTGTTTTAAAATATAATTAATGGTTCCCTTAATAAACTGGGGCATATATCCATGCATTAAATCTATTAGATAGTCCATAAATCCCTAACGGGCCAAAATTGTAGCATTCAATTTTGAAATCGATTTTGCCACCATTTTTTCAAATGTTAGTTACCGCCTTTGGGCCTAGCACGGCAGTATTATATTGATTTATGCAATAATATATATGGTGTTCCCCGAAATATGGCATCGAACATTTTCTCAAAATCTATTGAAAATTTTACAAATGTATTTTATAAAAGTCGCCATAAAAGTCGCAAGAACTAATGATGCGTCGAACCATAAAATATTTTTAAGTACACAAGGTGTCCCTAAAATATCAAAAAAACGAGCGACTTTGCTATTTTTTATAGAATGCCATCGGTACGATAAAGTTCTCGGGTGGCCCTTCCGTCCAGCATTTTTTAAACTCTGGATGGCGTCCCGTTAGAATAGATAGAATAGAAATATGCTTTATTGTCATGAAAAATTGTACAATTTTATCGACAAAGCTTATAAAAAGTCAAGACAACAAAACAATAACAATCCAATTTACTAAAATTACATAAATCGTCAATATATTTACAATAATAACAATAATAATGAAGTTAAACAGAAGTAGTCAATTGCAAAATTCAAGTAAATTGCAAATGCATAGTCTACCTAGTAATTAATAAGTTTAAAAGTTAAGCTGCTGCATATGACACATAAATATAGACAAAAAAAATGATAACAAAAATACTACTTGTGCAAAGGGTACTGTAATTTCTTAGTTATTGATTAAGAAAATCTTCTACTGAATAATATGGTCTTTCAGATAGGTAGGCTTTTGTCAGTTTACGGAATTTGGGGAAAGATGCTGCAGATTTAAGTTGTAGAGGGAGATGATTGTAAAGTTTTTTTGCGGAATATAATATAGATTTCTTTACTAACTCAGAGGACGGGGTCGGCATATAGACGTCAAACGTAGAATTTCTCGTGAAGTAGTCATGATTAGGTCTTGGTGGAAAGACATGTAGATGTTTACGAATTAAGCAAACAGTTTCTAAAATATACAAAGATGGAAGGGTTAAAATTCTGTGATCTTTGAAGTAACTTCTGCAATGTGTTGTTCTTCTGAGGCCAAACAGATATCTAATTGCTCTTTTTTGTAATTTGAAAATAACATCGAATTGGGCAGCTGTACCAGAACCCCAAAAAGGAAGACCATAACGAAGATGTGATTCGAACAAAGAAAAATATGTTATTTTGGAAGATGCTAAATTGAGTTCATTCGAAACAGATCTTATAGCATAGCAAGCTGAGGATAGTTTCTTCCTTAACAAATCGATATGGTGGGACCATTTAAGGTTGCTGTCTAAAAAAATACCAAGAAATTTCACAGAATCAACGGTACTGATCTGGCTGTTATTAAGAGGTAAGGGTTGAAGGACTCCTTTATAAGACAATGCTACTGTTTTATCTACGTTAAACGAGAGTAAATTAGAGTCAGACCAGATTTTTATTGTAAGTAGATCAGAAGTTATAGTAGCATGAAGAGTTGCAATATTTGAGTTGCTCCAAGTGATACTCGTATCATCAGCAAAAAGAAAGATTTTTCCATCGATTTTTAAACTAGTGATGTCATTAATAAAGATAAGGAAAAGTAGAGGACCCAATACTGAACCTTGAGGTACCCCACATACAATGTTTTTGAGACTAGAGTCTGTATCATTTGCTCTAACCAGTTGTTTCCTATCATCCAAGTAAGATTGGAACCAATCTAAAGAAATACCTCGAATTCCGTAGAAATTTAGTTTTTTTATCAAAATGTTATGATTTACACAATCAAAAGCTTTGGCGTAGTCACAAAAAACGGTGGCAGTGTGAAGATTATTGTTCAGTGCTTGATAAACCTCATGTAGTACAGAAAAGATGGCATCAGTGGTGCATTTATTATTTAAAAAGCCGAACTGATTTTGTGATAAAATGTTGTTTTCAACTAGAAAGGACATAAGTCGGGCTTTTATGAGTCTCTCAATAATTTTGGAGAGTACCGGTAGTAGTGCAATAGGTCTATAATTGCAGGTATTAGATATTTCACCACCCTTATGAAGAGGAATAATGATGGCTGTCTTCAGGCACTCTGGAAATTTACCTTTCTCAAAGGAATCATTAATTAGTGAGATGAGGACTTCTAACACATTTTCTGGGAGATTAGAAAAAATTTTTATCGATAGACCATCAGTACTACAGGAGGATTTGCTTTTGATACTATTGATTGTTTGGATCAGTTCAGATTTATCGACTGGTTTTATAAAGAATGAATTCGAGACCTTTCTTGAATTAGGGAGATAAGCAATGGGATCTTGTTGTGGCAAAATAGTTGATGTAATATTTTTACTCACATTAACAAAGTATTCATTTAGATTTTCAGGGTCTGGAAGGGAAATTGTTTTAGCAGTGTGGGTTTTATTTCGAAGATCGTTTATTATGGACCAAGTTTCTTTTGCAACACTTTTTGAGCTTCCCAAACGGTTATAGTAGTAGTCTTTTTTAGCTGATTTTATAAGTTTAAGATAGGTTGCCCTGTACTTGGTGATATATTCAGTGATAGAAACGTTGGTAGTAAATTTCCTGATATAGAGGAGAAAACGCATATTCTTGGAAGATATTCGGATACCTTTAGTAGTCCAGGGTTTGCGATGTTTTGGCTTAATTGCAATTAAAGGAAATGCTTTATTGAAGATACGGACAAGCTTATCCAAAAAAGTACTGAAATTATTATCCACGTCCATAGCAGGAAAGCGCCACTCAGAGGTTAAGCATAAATTTTGGAAATTACGAAAGTTCCGGGTGGAAAAAATCCTGCCTAAACGTCGGGTTTTCGAGGAGGGTTTGCTCAAGATATTAAACTTCGTATAAACTGCTTCATGATCAGATAGTCCAGCATTAATAATTGTAGAGTGGACATCAAGGGGTGAAAAATCTGAGACAGTATAATCAATTATGGTGGATGAAGTTTTTGTAATCCTTGTAGGAGAATCAACGTGCATTGTTAGACCATACGATTCAAATATGTTGACCAAGGATATTTGTGTAGCACTAGCAGCAGCATAATCAATGTTAAAGTCCCCGCATAAAATTTTTCTACTTTTATGGGGCAGGTCATCTAACAAATTTAGCAGGTTCTGAAAAAATAGTTCCACGGAAGAGTTAGGTGATCTATAAATGCAAATAATATAAAGATTAAGATTCTTATTGTAAATTAACGAAAACTCAAAGAAGGCTTCACTTAGCAGAAAGTCATATTTTGTTACCGAAGAAAAATCATTGCTCGTAGATAGAATTAGGGTGCCTCCGTAAGCTGAGCTTGGACGATCATACCTAGCAATTGTGGTGTATTTTTCTACAAAAAAAGGCTCGTTGACTTCAAGCCAGTGCTCTGTAACCGCAACTACCGGGGGAAATCCTAATTCCTCTAGGAACAAAAATAATTCATCAGTTTTGTACCTTATAGAACGAATATTAATCAGAACCATATTAGGCATATTAATTAAAAAAATTTAGAGCCCAACAGTTTTTGCTTTGTAGATTATAACCTTATTTGTTGCTAGAAGAACGTGTTATATACTTTGGTATAATACATAAATTATAGTGAAATAGCATATTCAAATAACCTTCTAGTACAAAAAGCGTAAAATTGTACAAGTGAGAAATCCTAAAAAGTTAATAGTGAAACTTCATATTTTTAAAATTTATTTTTGTTATTTTTACTTTTAAGTTGCTAACAAACATTAAACTTTCCATAAACAAAATATTTTCAATCATTTCGTGAAGGCTCTTATCTGCGCCTTCAGCACATTTTAATAAAAGCAACAAAATATGCGGAGGCCGCGTATGAGCGTCTACAAACAAATTTAACACTTCTTCTTCTTTCTTGTATGTAGGCTTTAAAGTCAGTTTCTTCTTCAATATTAGCCTCCTAAATTGTTTAAATTATCGCACAATCTTTTTCTTGGTCTGTAAATATTTCTTCATCCATTTGGTGACTTATATCGTGCTATTCATACTATCGTATCCTCTGAAATTCTAGTAATGTGTTCGTGTCCCCAATCCATTTATGTCTTCTACATTGCATGCTCTTCTTATGTTTTCGCTTCTCTTCCTATCCAACAGACCTTTCCCTGATGTTCGTTGAAGTATTTTCATCTCTGTTGTTTCTAGTAGTCGCCTCGTTTTAGATGTGTCAGGTCTTGTCTCCGCCGTGTATGTCAATATAGGTCTAATTGCTGCTTTATAGATTCTTGCTTTTGTGTTTTGTCTTAGGTGTTTCTTCTTTCAGATTGTGTCATTAAGAGATCCCGCCGCTTTACTTGCTGTTAAGCTTTGTTGTCGTACTTCTTCTTCAACATCTCAGTAACTAATTATATCTATTCCCAGAGATCTAAACCTTTCTTCCTGCTTTATTATTTTTCCATCAATTTTGATTATACATCGTAGTAGTCCCGTCGCCAGGGGGGGTACAACGGCCTCTTTAATTCAGATGGACTTACCCAAGTTTTTTTTATGTATTTTTACACGTAGAACACTAATTTTTTGGGTAACAGTCGATCCGGATGTCGATAAGTTTGTTATAAACAAAGAACTTGAGGAATTACATAACAGCGATTTTTCGCAAAACAAAACATTTTTTTATATTTTTTGGGCGATTCTCAGCAAAAAATGGTCTTACAAATTTTTTCGTAGGATGCACAGTTTTAGAGATAAACGCGGTTGAACTTTCAAAAAATCGAAAAAGTACAATTTTTGAACCCGAATAACTTTTGATTAAAAAATAAAATAGTAATTCTGCTTACTGCATTTGAAAGTTCAAGTCAAATTCTATCGGTTTTGATTATTTGCATTGCTAAAAATTAAGTTTTTATTTGTTAAAGAAAGCCATAAACACATAGTGTTTCCCGTGCCCAATGCATGCGTTTTAATGTACGTAATCTACGTAGAAATGGTCTGTATGTCGACTACTCGTTAGATTTCAAATGGGAAATGCATTGAAAACATAATTCAATCACTATGTGTTTATAGCTTTGTTTAACAATAAAAAAATTAATTTTTAGCAATGAAAATAATCAAAACCGATAGAATTTGACTTGAACTTTCAAATGCGGTAAGCAGAATTTCTATTTTATTTTTCAATCAAAAGTTATTCGGGTTCAAAAATTGCAATTTTTGGATTTTTTAAAGTTCAACCGCGTTTATGTCGAAAACTATGCATCCTACGAAAAAACTGGCAAAAACATTTTTTGCTTAGAATGACCCAAAAAATACAAAACAATGTTTTGTTTTGCGAAAAATCTCTGTTATGTGATTCCTCAAGTTCTTTGTTTATAACAATCTTATCGACATCCGGATCGACTGTTACCCAAAAAATTCGTGTTCTACGGGTCAAAATACATAAAAAAAACTTGGGTAAGTCCATCTGAATTAAGGAGGCCGTTGTACCCCCACTGGCGACAGGACTATAGTGGGTATTTAGATGTTGTCATAGATTTGGTTTTTTCTGCTGATATTATCATATTGTATATCTTGACTGTTGTATTGAGGATGTGTGTTAATCTTTGGAGATCGTCTAATGTATCGGTAATTAATGCGGCGTAGTCTGCATAACATAATATATGGATTTATTTGTTCCCGATTCTGTAACCATGACCTTTACGTATTGCTTCTAGTATTTCGTCCAATATTAGTTTAAAAAGCAGTGGGCTTAACGAGTCACCTTGTCTGACCGCTTTGTACTGGTATAAACTGTGTTAGTTTTTCATTTATCTTTTCCTATATTCTATTATGGAAGTAGATGATTTCGATGGTTTTTATAATATTGTTTGGTACGTTTCTTCTATACAGTAGATGTAAGGCGCCTTCGACTTGGATGCGATCTAAAGCCTTTGCCAGGTCTATTAAACAGATAATATGCTGGTTTATTGGTATATACACGAACCTACAAATATGGTTTTATTTAGTTGTAATAACATAAAACTAAACTTGTATACCTATATTTATAGATATATTCATTTTTAAGAGAAAAAAGTGAATCGCACAAGTGAAAAGAGAAAAAAGTGAAACACCTACTATAAAAATATAGTAAAGTATTAATGTAATTTATGCCGCAGGGAAAAGGTTTTAATATATTTTCCGCCTCTTATTAGGAGTGAAAAAACTGGATATATTTCCTAATTCAATTTCGCAGCCCTCCTTTGCAATATTTTTTATGCGACACACAGAATATCCTCAAATTTCAACTCGCTTTTGCAACTCTTGTGCTTTTTTAAGTCAATACTAGGTTTATCAGCAACTGCTTCTCGTTTTCAACACAGAGTGTATTACTTCAAGGGATTGAGCATTTGAAATCTTTAGGTTCTCTTTATTTACAATTTTAGATTATATGAAAAATTAAAAAATATCAGAGTAACTATTCTTAATAGTTATTTACGATATAAGTGTTAAAAGTACACGTTTAAGGCACGCATGTGAAAGTTTGCAGAACGAGCGAAAGCGAGTTCTGCAATTCACATGAGTGCCTTAAAAATGTACTTTTTAACACGCATATCATACAATATTTTTTCTACAAACGTAATTACAAGACAATATCTATAAAAACTTTTACTTGAACTTGACTGACATTCCAATTTTATATTTTTTGACATTACATCAAAATTGCATATACGGTCAATACGAACTGCAGTGCATTAAAATTTTTTTAAAGCACTAGTGCCTTAAAGTAGCATTTTTAACATGGTTGTAGAAAAAATATCTTAAAATTATTAAAAATTGAGTTTATACACAAAACTTGTTAACTTCGTAAATCACTTATACAATGAGACTATCCACATAAACAACTAAGAGGTTCCCGATCAACTCAGCTCTAATTTTTCATGCCGTAATTTTAAATCTGTGTAGAGCGTACAGTACATCCACGTCTATTCTTAACCTGGTTCTAGTATCTATCTATATATATCTTTGGCCCCTGTAAATAAGCACATAAGTCAACAAATTATCAAAACTGAGATATTATGTACTTAACGTTAAAATGTAATTCCCAGCCTGTGCATAAACAATTAAGTCCAATATTTCTAAAAATTTAGAGAATTATGAGCATATGAATATTCAAACATCTCGAAAATTATGAAACGTAACAGAATAACTAGTCTTATACGGTTTCAATAAATTTTTGCGAATTGGAAACAAGCCGATAAGTACAGTTATTTGCTTATTCACCACGCGATTTATCGGACTGGGTTCACTTGAAACCTCTATAGTAAGCATTTTACCCATGGTATAAATAATGTTATTCTTTGTCATTTCTTTCTCACGCCATCGTCAACTAGATGTTTATGACGCCATAAGCCATAAAAATATGAAACTTAGTATCTGTGTTTAATCTGTTTAGTTTCTGTATATCTATAACAGTTGGAATTACATAAATATATTGTGTTATTTCGTAAATACCTAAATCAGTTTGTTTTTATAATTATTGGAATAATGAACAAGAGAATAGCATTTATTTTGAGCCTGTGCCTGTGTAATAATCAAAACAATCAATCTGGTAAGTAACACCGATACTATTAATATTTTTGTTTATTTGCAATTAGAACATTTCATAAAATGCTAAAATATTATTTTTTCTACGAGCGTGCAAAAATGTCTACTTTCGCGCACGCATTTTAGTTTACAAAGTTTCACTTTTCCGCACGCGTGTTACTTTTCCGCACTCGTGTTACTTTTCCGCACGCGATTTTTACTTTTCCGCACGCGTGTTAATTTAGATATATTAATATGGCCTTAAAGTAATTATAATACATGCAATAAACTAATATTTAGATATTATTTACTAATTTATTTCAAATATATCTTATTGTGTTCCTGTTTTAATGAAATTAACGCGACAATTCGATGAAATAAAATTATTGTGACAATATTCGAAAGTCAAATCGGTAGACAATAACAGTCGTTTTGAATCATCGTCATGGAAACCAAGATCGTCGTCGTGCTAACTAATTATATTGAAAGTTTGGTTTTGACAACCTTGTCAAAGAATTAATTTGTGTATGTATTTTCAGTAGTAATTGCACAAGAGCTCTGAAATTATTGAATTTTTCCCGAGTGACACTTTGACAGTTTTAATTTCACGAGCCGAAGGCGAGTGAAATTATGTCAAAGTGTCACGAGAGCAAAAATTTTATATTAATTTCAGAGGTCGAGTGCAATTTGTTGCGATTATTTCATGAATAAAACTGTTCAAAACAAAAATTTTATTGTAATTTATTTATGTAAGTACCATTAAACACACAGTTTTTATAAATATTTGACGATTGAAAGTCATCACTTTTATAATTTTTAAAACATTAATTGTCATTAATGTCACTGAATGTATTTTTTCGTAGCAACGAAGGGCATCTGACGTAATATACTTAACGACGGGAGATTATCAAAAATTATCGATTTAATTCAGATTTCTGTAGCTTTCTATTGGTCAGAATCTCCTATGAATGAAATAATCATATTAATTAAATTAATTGATAAAGATTTGGTAATTTTTAAAGACTTTTAGAAAAAATATTGTTCCTAACTCTTGCAGAAAGTCTCTTTTCCGCACTCGACTGCTTGCCGAACTCCCGCTTCGCGTCGTTCGGCAAACTGCAGTCGCGTGTGGAAAAGAATGACTTTCTGCACTTGTTAGGAAAATAACTATTTCATCTTTATTAGTTTTTTTAAGCCCAAATTTTTTATTTTCTCATTTGAAAACTTCGTCATGTTGTTTAAAATTTATTTTAAAAGATTATTTACAAATTCTCATAACGTTTATTTTTACAAAATGTTGATAATGATGAAAACCAATGTGTACCTCTACCGAGTTCTTCAGATACAGAGGAAACATCTTTGTCCAGAACTTATTCATGGATTGAAAAGCATAGCCTAGTCCAAACTGGTTGTAGCCAGAACGAGAATGTTCCGTTGCAAAAGGATTTACAAAATATTCAGGTAGTGCATGATTTAGAACATTATTTAAATGAAGATTTCCATTTTAATCAGTCTGAATTAAGTAGAGAAATTTTGGCCCAAAATACTCAATTCCACGTAATGGAAAATTGGTCGGACGGAGAGAATAATGGCAATATAACTCATTATTCTGCTGCACAATCAATACAAAATAATGATATTACGTACCAATCACTGACATGCTGGAAGATTATTTTTTAGAAAATACAAATGAGTTGACAAACCCTGTAACAGATACGGGCGAAAAATCACAAACGACAATTCAAAACTGTCTAATAACAATTTTGAAAATAGAGTCGAAAATGAAACCCAATTAAATCAGTGATAACAGCGTAGATGATCCGAATTTTACCTGCCATTCGGATTTAAGACATTTCGAAGAAAAAATAACAAAGACGTTCCTACTCCTTCATCTAAATGCAGAGGCAATGAAAAAACAAGTTGATCCAGAAAACAGAGAAAACTAGCTAAAGTATTACGAAATACAGGCAAGTCAGTCATACATAACAGAAAAGGGAAAAACAATAGCAGCTAGTACAATGAACCCGTTAAAAGACTGCCGCCTTAAGTATAAAATAAGGTTTTCTGATGACACAAGATGTTCACTTTTTAATGAATACTGGCAACTTGGAGACCGTAATAGAAGAGCAAATTTTATATCCTCTTTAATTTGCATAGTGGATAAAAAAAACTGTACGAGTACGAAATAATTCTGCGTTTGGTGAAACCAATGCCTTCATAAACCAAATTATAGTAAACAAACACTCGTCGGTGTCTACGATAATTATAGACGATCAAAGAGGTCTGAATTCACCCAAAAATAAATGGTCAGAACAAGTTTTAAATGAAGTTGTTGCACATATCCGAAGCTTTTCTTCATATGAGAGTCATTATTGTAGACAAACAACATCTAAGTTATACTTAAAACCTGATTTGATTATCGCCAAAATGTATCGCCTTTATAAAGAGAACACTGAAATAAAACATTGTGTTTCAATGACAACTACTCTGCAAAATTCCATGAACTAGGGCTCAAATTTAAAAAGCCCCAAAAAGATACGTCTTCTAAATGCGATAGTTTAGCAATTAAGAAGAAACTGAAAAGGAAAACTTAATCTTAGGGCAGAAAAAGCATCACTTCAATTTCGCGTCTTTCAATTTCTGGCTTCCTGGCTTCAATCTGGTGACCTTAATCAGTAGGTCGTTTCTTCTTCTCTCTATGTATCCTAGCCATCTCAGTCTCTACGCTTTAATAAATCTAACTAAATCTTCTACCTCTATTATATTATGTCTTAGTACATGATTTATTCTTCTTCTCGTTTCTCTATCTTTCATTCTGATAGGACCTATAATAATTCTTCTTACTAGTCTCCTTTAAAATATTCTTAATTTTTCTTCATCTTTATCTGTGAGGCACATTGTCTTGGCTACGTATATAACTACTGATATGATTGAAACCGGTGGCGCCCAAAATCCCGACAGCCAAAATCCCAACAGTCAAAATACCGACACGCCAGAATCCCGACAGGCCAAAATCCCGACATGCAACAATCCTCGCATAAGTAAAAATTCCGACCACTACATTTTGAATATTTATTGTTTCCTTTTCAAATGCAATACCAAATCATATTATTACGCCAGTCAATGGGAGCAAGAATAGAATATTACCTCCGAATTTTATCCTACTGCATGGATTTTAATGAAATTTTGGGCCTAGCCTCTACTTATCTCCTAATTCAAAGTCTACCCTATGCCGATGTGTGCTTTTATCTTGGGGGTGGTTCCCACCCCTTCGTAGGGGTGGAAAAATTTTTGGTTATTATTACCACGGAATTCGCTAAAAAACCTAATTCTAAGCAAAACCTGTTCTATAATTTTTTTTTTGAAAACAATACTTTTTGAGATGTTCGTGGTTGAAAATTGGCCATTTTCATTGAAACATAATACCTTTTCGAACGGTTTTTTGCAAATACCTTAAAAACTATGCATCCTACTAAAAAAATGATATTAAACATTTTTGTAGGTTATAAAAAACAAAGAGACACTTGTCTTCATAAGTCTTCTAGTTATAATACAAAAAGAGATATGGTAGGTGAAAATAGTTTGTTTGTTGGTACATTCTCAAATTGGTGTATTCAACTTGAAATAACAGAGAAATGGTCAACTTTAGTTGTATAATGCTATTAATACCTTTTGTATTGCTTAAAAAGTCCTTTAAACTGAGCTATATTAGAGGTTCATAGCATTAAAACTAAGCGATATATGCTGCCAACAAAAGTGATAACTAATGTATTTTAAGAAAAAATAAGAAGTAGTTTTAACCCCCATCCACCAAAATGTAAATGCATCGTTTTCCTTCTACAATACCTTTTATTATAGTGTTATTACTATGTTCAAAAAGTTGGACGGCTTTAAAATGAATCGTTTTTGAAAAAAATAAGATCAAATTATAGGGTGCATTTTTAAATTTTCTTAAAAATCTTCTTTTTCTCCATGTAACTTGAAAACGATAAGAGATACAGTAATAAAAAATATAAAGAAAATTTATATTTGAAAAGCTCTACATTTTCTTGGTATCTTTTTCCGTATCTCTTCGAGTTACATGGAGGAAAAGGAAGATTTTTAAGAAAATTCAAAAATGAGCTCTATAATTTAATCTTATTTTTTTCAAAAACCATTCATTTTAATACAGTCCAACTTTTTGAACATAGAAATAACACTATAATAAAAAGTATTGTAGAAGAAAAACGATTTATTTAAGTTCTGGTGGATGAGGGGTTAAATAAACTTCTCATTTCTTCTTAAAATACATGTCATCAACTTTTTTGCAGAATATCTCGCTTAGTTTGAACGTGATCGACATTTAGTATTGCTCATTTTAAAGGTCTTTTCAAGCCCTAAAAAAGTTATTAGTATCATTATATACCTAAAATCGATAGTTTCTCTGTTATTTCAAGTTGAATAAACAGATTTGAGCATTCAGCAAAAAACAAACTCTTCTTACCTACTATACCCCTCTTTGTATTTTAACTAAAAGATTTATGAAGGAACAAATCTCTTTATTTTTTATGACCTACAGAAATATTTTATATAGTTTTTTTGTTAGATGCATGGTTTTTAAGGTATTCGCAAAAATCCGTCCGAAAAGGTGAAATTTTTCAATGAAAATGGCCAATTTTCAACCACGAATAACTTAAAAAGTATTGAGTTTTCCAAAAATAATTATAGAACAGTTTTTGCTTAAAATTAGGTTCTCTGGCCTCCACCGTGGCGATTTTAACCAAAACATTTTTCACCCCCGAGAAGGGGTGAGAACCACCCCAAGATAAAAGCGCACATCGGCATAGGGTAGACTTTGTTTCTTGAGCTATTCCTTACTTACTGTGAAAATATCAAGTAACTCGATGTAGTAGGATGGAATTCGGAGCCAAATATCCTCATTGACTGCCCTATATATAGTATTGAAATTGAAAAATTATTACTTACTAATAAGTAAGGGTACTAATTATTATGTATTTTTAAAACTATTTCAGTTTATAATATAAACACTTCATTTTATAATATAAAAGCTATACTTACTGAAATGGAAGGTTGTAAGTGACATGATAATATCTATTATATGAAAGTAAACTTGAATTCAGGATTTGATTATACATATTGGACTATATATTGGCAAAAAAAATAATTTAATTCATATACCCATGTTAGAAATTTTATTTAGAAAATTAGTTCATCTTAAATAATAAATAATGGTAAATACTTTTGTTTAGTAACACAAAATAAAAACAGATGGCCATAAACAAAACACAAGAAATAAATGTACCTAATTATATATTAAACAGAAACTTATCAAAGCTGTCGGGATTCTGTCCTGTCGGGATTTTGGCCTGTCGGGATTCTGTCCTGTCGGGATTTTGGTCTGTCGGGATTCTGGCGTGTCGGGATTTTGGCCGTCGGGATTGTGGCTGTCGGGATTTTGGGGTAGACCCGATTGAAACTGTGTATATTTTCAGTTTTGTAGTTTTGGATAAGTTCTTGTCTTTCATTAGCCTATGATATGGTATATTTTGTTGCCTGCTAGTATTCCTTCCGTTACTTCTTCACTTCTCTTATTTTAACCGTGTATATGAAATTACTCCCAAATGTTTAAATAGGTGAAGTGTTTCGATAGTCTAGTTTTCTATCATGATTTCTTTCTTCTTATAATCTTCTTTTCTAGATGAAGATTCGGTAATAGGATTCATCATTCCTTAACTCCAGTTGTTCTCAGAATTTCGATTATCTGTTGATAGTTAACGCAGTAAAATGAGTTTGAGTAATCTATAAAAAATGTATATGTTACCGACCAAACCCGATTTTAGGACAACTAGTTTGGCCTAGACCAAACTAGCTTGTCCTGAACGCGTTAGGATAAACTAATTTGGTCTAGGCCAAACTAGTTTGTCCTAAACTCGATGGGATAAACTAGTTTGGCCTAGGCCAAACTAGTTTAACCTGATATTAACGGACACTGCAGGAACCACTACTAGTACGGCCTAATAGAAACATTTTAGTATACCTACAAAGCCTAGATAAACTAAATAAAATACTTTGTAATTGGGAAATACTCATTTTTATTAAAACGATAATGATTCATCTTTAAAACTAATGGATACTTAGTAATACAAATAATCATAAAAAATAATAAGTGTTTTTTATAAAAGTCTCAATAAATACCTCAATTATAAAAACTATTATCTATTTTTCCTTGGAGTATTTTGGTGACACTTACAGCCGGTTTCCGAAAGGATGATCATCTCAAAAATTATGTAATCGATGGTTAATCGTTGATCAAATGCATTTTGAGTTTCAATAACACCAGTTAAACGGGAGTTCAATAACAGTCGATCATATGATTTAACAAACGATTAATCGTTAGTTAACAGTCGATCATAAGTGTTTTGAGTTTCCGAAACGCTGATTAACCAATTTCGCATGTCACACGGCGACCAAAAGGAACTGTCACCTAATTTGAGGTTATTGGTTGATTAAAGGGCTGTTAATGTTTATAAATAGTTGTTTTCAGTTATTAAATATAGTTTTTTAGTTATTATATAGGTGAAATAGTTATTAAATAAAGGGTATTGTAGTGTTTAATTAAAATTATTAGTTATTTAATTATAATTTAATTTTTAAAATTAATTAATTTAATTTAAGGGAAAAGCAAAGAATATTTTTCAAATAAACATTTCTTTCTGTTTTCTAAGAGCAGTAAAGTGTATTTTGAATTAAATAAATGACATATATTCTTCTTTTTATGTCAATAAATTTAATCAAAGAAATTTATGTATAAGTAATTATGTTAATGTTTATATTACTGATTAGAGAATTCAATTACATTTCAAATGAGCCACCACACGACCCCTATTCTAATTTAAAAAAATCATCGATGACGTAATCACGCCCAGATGGGTGACGTCACTAGTATGATAATAATGCTAAAAAGTCGTAATTTAAAAATAAAAATTGACCTGTTTCGGGATTTTTTCCAAAATCGTCCATTCTCGAGAAAATGAATTTATTCTAACCTTTACATGCTCACTGTATATTGGGCTGCACACACATGTAGATGGTGCTACAGGGGAGCATTAGTTTAGCTCTACTTCAACATATTGTGTTAGTGTGAAAATAAAAAAATAATATTTAATTTTAAATATTTAATTTAGAATTACTACTTACCTTTTGTTAAATAACTGTTGTATAAAGATTAGATTTGGTTGCCAATTAAATCCAACATTGGGATATGCAATATGATATCTGCTTAATATCACATACAATAGATGACATGAAGAACGTGATAAGGAAGCTGAAGGGAAAGGCAGATGAGGTTGGTCTTAAAATCATCACTAATAAGATAGTAGAGATGAGAATAGGAATAAATGAGCATGGTAAACTATACATCAATCAAGAAGAAATAAAACAGGTTAAAGAATTCTGCTACCTTGATAGTATAATAGTGCAAAAGTTGGAGTCCAGGCAAACATTAAACATAGAATAGGAAAAAGAACAACAGACAACAGGCCTTTGAAATCCTCTTATATCATATCTCAACATAAATTAGCCAAAACACATTTAATAGTATCATCAAATCAATACTACTATATGGGAATATGGGAGTGAGACGTGAACAATTTCAGAAGGAAATGCAAGGAAAAGTTTTTGTAAATAGATTCCCACAAAATATTCTGAAGATGTATTGGCCCAACACCATAACAAATGAAGAATTGTGGAATGCATTAAGACAAAGAAGCAGAGGACGAAGCTAGTAGGTAATAACTCATTCTAACAGGTGGGTAAATAAACTTTGAAAAACACATTTTTTATTAATTTTATTATTTAAAGAAATTACAATTTTTATTTAAAATTACTTTATTAGGTACATACATACCTAACCACTATTACCTAATAATTTATGAGTTCGAATTTTTTTATTTGAAGCTCTACTTCTAAAATTTCTTTTTTTCTTGTTGAAAAATACTATCTTACTTCTTTTTTCTAGTCTTGCTATTTCAATTTTTTTTTTTTTTTTTTTTTGTAAAAGATACATTAAGAGTTTCGCTCCCTACATCTTTTAATTTTTTATTTTTTGAACGAGCCTGAGACATCTTGGCTGTCTTCTTGGGCAGGACAGCAGTTGTTGTGGGTGTACTGAGCAGCACAGTGGAAGTAGAGGGTACATTGGACATCTGCTATGTGTCTTCCAATTGTAGGTAATCTACTTCCACTTGACTATCTTGAGCAACTATAAAAATAAAAAAATTTCAATTGTTTTAGATGTACCAGATAGTTTTTTCTTTATAAAAAAATCTTTCTCGAATTAGGTAGGTAGTTACTTTTATTTATCTACTTTAGCTATCTTAATAGCTAAGTTCATAATCTACCTTAATTTAGAATTGGAATAAATTATTATAATAATTAATTCATATTAATAATATTTATAGATATTAATTCTCATATTTTGAGTTTGCTTAAATTTGGTTTACAAAAGATCTTTTTTTGTTTAATGATGTCTATAGATAGGGCTATGTCTGGCTATGGGTAACCGCTTATCACCCTTGTTATCAGATTTATTATTGATCAACATAGAAATAATATCTTTAACAATCAAACTTTAAACAATAATACCTTTCAAAAAATCTTAAATTGGCTTAGAACTGTAGGATACAATATCCATTTTAGATGGAAACCTTTCAGATGCCAGAAACATTCTAGATTCACTCAAAAACTTACATCCTGATGTATGTACGTTGGAAACAATGGATAAACTTAAGTTTATCTTTAGAAAACCGACTAGACCGACTATACCATACCTCCCTCTTCTAATCATCCTTTTTAACAGAAGGTGGCTTCTTTCTATTGCTACATCCATAGAATACATGAACCTAGCATTATCAGATAATAGTTTTAAATGGTTAAACTAATGGTCACTCTACTACATTTGTGGATAACGTGCTGAACAAAAAAATGTTCTAATTCAGAAGTTTTGTACAGATCAAGACCATATACAGGTTATTGTTCAGATAATATTGGAAATATTGATCAGGCTTTATAATATATATATAAATAAATTTAAAATTAGTTAGCTTTATTTAAATAAATTAATAAAATAAGGACTCACCAGATGTGAAGAAACCAGATGCACTGTAACAACTGTTGGGTAAAGATTGGATTTGATTGCCAATCAAACCCAACATTTGTGCCCCTACATCTGTGAGACGAGGCCTAAATGTGCCATCACCAGAGTGCAAGTATGTCTTTCTGAAAACAATTCATTAGTTCATTACTGATTCAGAAATGAATGGGTTAAAATCAAAGTGGTGTAAGTCATATTCTTGAAATGATGTAAGCCCTATTTTATAATCTTGATATTATATACATAGACCTCTTCAGAGAAAAAGTGGTGTGTAAGTTTTTACTGTAAATACTTACACCACTTTTCCTGATGAAAAAATGTCTATTTATCAAAGTTATAAAGCAAGACTTCCATCATTTCACAAATATGACTACACCTCTTTGGCGTTAACACCCTCAAATACTAAACTTCTATTGTCTCAACACTAGGTTAGTTCCCATCATGAAATTAGTTTCATTGGATTATATTTTTATAAAAATATTCCACTCAGAAATAGTGTAATTCGACTGACCTGGTGTTAAGAGCTTTAAATTTAAGTATACCTACTTTGTCCGCAGTTTGGTCTCTTTTCAACTGGTCCAAAACCTTCTGCTCATTATATTTTTGAATCTGCAATGTAATTAATCCATATAGCTCTAAATCAACCGAAAGTTTTATACACTTACATTTTCCATTGCTACTTTTCAGTGTTCAGCTGCTTGGGAGTTCTGGGAAATTCAGCGCTGGCATTAAATTCCAGTGCTATTTTTCCCAAGTTTCATTGTTTTGGTTGGTGGACATAGCATTGGTACATTATTTGTTTTCAATTATAATATGCTTGTATCTGAAAACAAAAATATAATTAGAAATTTGTTCTATAAGTTAGACAATTTCGTACTTACTTTCCAATTATTTCCAACAGCAAACATTTCTCTCTCAGTATAATTTTTGCGTGGAGGATTTCCGTTGGTATTGCTCATTTTTAATATATTTTTTAATTTTATAAATTATGTAGTTATTTACTATGGATTGAAATTTTTTGGTTATAAAATGAAATTTTGAAGGATGACAGCCGATTGTGACAGTATCGATACCAAATCGTATGTCAGATAATCGATTTTCTACGATCATATAATTTTAAGATGATCGACGTTTGAGAAACTGGTCACTGGTTAACAGTTGATCAAATCTAACAGCTCGATTAGATGATCGAAGATTTGAATAACGTTTCGGAAACCGGCTGTTAGAGTTGCGAATATCATTGTATTTTTGCACTTGAATCTATTTATGCAACAGTTTTTGTTCCAGCTACATTTGACAAAACCTTGTCTGATATAAATGAATCTTTTGTAACTGCAACCGTTAGCGATAATTTAGATATAATTTATCTAACTTTTTGGTATATTAAGGTCTCTGTCTCTTTCAGATCAGAATTCGACATTTGCTATCATAGTCGAAGCAAAAAAGCACTGAACCTCAGAAAAAAAACGACAAGACGGATCTTAATTAAGTAAAAGTTAAATTAGTCAAAAATCATTACTCGGGGTGTTTTTGGGGTCGCTAATAACGAATATGACATCGGAAGTGACCTCCGGAATACCTGGTAGCCAGGATACCAACTGTTTACGTCTTATTCTGGAGTTTTCAGCAAATTCTTTAAAAAATTAGTCAGAAACCATTACTCAGGGGTTTTTGTGGTCGATGACGACGAATATGACATCGAATGTGATCTACGGAGTACCTAGTGCCCAGGATACCTAGTGTTTATCTCGTGACTAATGATTTTTGACTAATTTTTTAATGTTGCCGAGAACTCCAGAAGACGAGGTAAACAGTAGGTTCCTGGGCACCTTACTCTGGAGATCACTTCCGATGTTATATTCGTCGTCAGAGACCCCATAAACCCGTAAGTAATGAATTTTGGCTAAGCAACGAAAATTTTCGTTTATAAATTCGCAAAAGTGTGTGTGCTATTGCGTTGCCGCTTCTGAAATATCTAGATGCCACCTAGCGATGTATTCCTATGTAGTTTTGTCTTCTGAATCCCAACCTGAAAACGGCATTTCGCTATCTCTAACCATCTTCGAGATATACGACCTCAAATTCGTCATTGTGACGTCACAAGCCTTCTTTAAATTGTCATTTTCTTTTGACATAGAAACGTCAACTCTACTTTGTTTTCGTTTGACGCATCTAAACGTCAACATAAAATTGAAATGTCAGATAAACAAATTTTATTTATTTATGTTAATGTAATGTTAAATTACAGTTCACTATTTTCAAGGAATAGTATATTACATACCTAGCGAGAAAGCACTCAATTTCAGCCGAGCGGCAAGGTAGTTAACCGAGGTGCGAAGCACCGAGGTAAACTACAGACGCGAGGCTAGAATGAGTTTCCGCGAGGTTTGTATACTATTTTACTCACAATCGGTTAGTAATTTATGGATTTGTAACCTTTGAAGTAATCAGGAAGCGACTTATTACTTACTTTACTTTCCCAGCTAGCCGGGAAAGTACTTTCCCGGCTAGCATCTGTCACTTTTCTACCTGCAAATGTCAATGTCATTTTTGATTAAAATATGGTTTAGAAAGAATAGAATCCACTGAACATTTATTTAATTAAGAAACAACAACAACAATAACAAAAAGAAAACTATTTGGAATTATAAATCTTAATAGTTACATTGGAATTATGATTACTATTAACTATTATTAAACTTGTTTTGTTACCTAGCAACGATCTCACAGGTTACTTAAAATAATTCATCTTAGCACATAATGAAAATGGATACAGATATTTGAAACGAAGTTATTATTGGTAGATTGTGAGTATTAGAAATCCATAAACTACTAACCGATTGTGAGTAAAACTGTTTATTTTGTATTTATTTATTTTTATTAGATATCAAATCTATATTATATAGTCCTGTCGCCAGTAGGGGTACAACGGCCTCTTTAATTCAGATGGACTTACCCAAGTTTTCTTTATGTATTTTGACCCGTAGAACACGATTTTTTTGGGTAACAGTCGATCCGGATGTCGATAAGATTGTTATAAACGAAGAACTTGAGGAATCACATAACAGCGATTTTTCGCAAAACAAAACATTTCTTTGTATATTTTGAGTTATTCTAAGCAAAAAATGTTTTTACAAGTTTTTTCGTAGGATGCATAGTTTTCAACATAAACGAGGTTGAACATTTAAAAAATCGAAAAATTGTAATTTTTGAACCCGAATAACTTTTGATTAAAAAATAAAATAGCAATTCTGCTTACTGCATTTGAAAGTTCAAGTCAAATTCTACCGGCTTTGTTTATTTTTATTGCTAAAAAATAATTTTTTTATTGTTAAACAAATCTATAAACACATAGTGATTGAATGGTGTTTTCAATGCATTTCTAATTTCAAATCGAACGAGTAGGCGCGCATACAGAATTTCTACGTATATTACGTACATTAAAACGCATGCATTTGGTACGGGAAACACTATGTGTTTATAGCTTTGTTTGAAACATAAAAACTTAATTTTTAGCAATGCAAATAATCAAAACCGATGTAATTTGACTTGAACTTTCAAATGCAGTAAGCAGAATTGCTATTTTATTTTTTAATCAAAAGTTATTCCGGTTCAAAAATTGCGCTTTTTCGATTTTTTGAAAATTCAACCGCGTTTATCTCGAAAACTATATAACTTTATACGAAAAAACTTGTAGGATCATTTTTTGCTGAAAATTATCCAAAAAATACAAAAAAATGTTTTGTTTTGCGAAAAATCGCTGCTATGTAATTCCTCAAGTTCTTTGTTTATAACAATCTTATCGGCATCCGGATCAACTGTTACCCAAAAAATTCGTGTTCTACGGGTCAAAATACATAAAAAAAACTTGGGTAAGTCCATCTGAATTAAAGAGGCCGTTGTACCCCCCCTGGCGACAGGACTAATACGAGGTATGTCAAAAAATATGAAGTTCGATCAAGATTAAAGTAAGTATCTTTATTTTTCACAATATTGAAAAATGTTATTATAAAAAGTTGTTTGGAGTTAAAAACTATGTTCTAATATGCAATTACTTGTACATCCTTCTAAAGATAAAAGAATATTTGAAATTTTTTCTCAAATTACGGATACCAATATCATTTTCATTCATAACTCTTTTATTATTAATTTTAGGAAGAAAAGTTATTCTTCATAAAAAGATCTGCATGGTCTAAAATCTAAGATGCAATCATTATATATCAAATTTTATTAATTTTATTCGAGGTATGTCAAAAAATATGAATTTCGCTCGAGAGTAGATTACCTTTATGCTCCACAATATTTAAATTTGGATATAATTGCATACTAACACATATTATTTAATACTAAACAACTTTTCATAATAGAAATTGTCCATGTTATGAATTTAAATACGTAAATAAACAAAGTTTTCGTTATGATAATGCTCGCATTTTCAGCTTATTTTTTAATAAATTTGCCGAAAACTCCAGAATACGAGGTAAACGGTAGGTACTTTGGATACCAGGTACTCCGTAGTTCACTTCCGATGTCATATTCGTCGTTAGCGACTCCAAAAAACCCCCGAGTAATGATTTTTGACCAATTTTTTAATATATTTTTTGCCGAAAACTCCACAAGGCGAGGAAAACAGTAGGTACCCTGGGCACGAGGTACTCCGGAGATGACTTACGACATCATATTCGTTTTAAGCTACCCCAAATACCCCGATTAACTACGTTGAACTTATTTCCGCCGATAATTGACGAGTTCTGAATTTTTTTATTGTCTATTTGAGATGCATTTTAAGAATGCATTTTTTGTATGCAGTTTTTCAATATTATCTCATGTGTAAGGGTCACAAAGTTTCCTGGCGCATTCGCGTATCGAATGCAAAAAGAATTATTAAGACCCGTCTTGTCTTTTTTTTTCGGAGGTAAGGCCGATTTTAGTGCTTTATTGGTTCGCCTATCAAACTTCTTTATAGGTAGTAGATGTAAACTAAGGCTCTGAAATATCGTTAAGGGTTGCAGCTACGAGAGGTTCAGTTGGTTTTTTAAAATGATAAATATCATATATACAGGGCAAGTGCGGACCCGGAAGAAGAAGACACTCATGACTTCAAAACTTACGTCAATGGTTTGTACTAACATCGATCGAGTTATTCAGAAATGCCGCAAACAAAATTCAAATTGCTATGATGATAACCAACGTCCGCAACGGACAAGACACATGAAGAACTACAATAAAAATTGTTCCACAAACAGATGCAAGAGCAAGAAGGCAATGATAAATCCGCAATTATAAGCTTCACCAAAACACCTCAAGAAAAAATAAATAATAATTTTTATAGTTGAGGTATAATTATTGCTTTTATAAAAAACACTGATTATTTTTTATAACATGATTGTTTGTATGATCAATTGTCCATAAATCTTAACAAGTCATTATTTTCTAATAAAAATTATTATTTTCCAATTGAAGAGTATTTTATTCAGTTTATCTACACACACCGGCAAAATTAGCCGAACACCTTAAAAATGGGATATGTTTGATGTCTGGAATTTCCTAAACCACTGGTCCGATTTGAGTGATTCTTTTGGTACGTTATAGCCTTATTATTTAAGAATATCGTTGTAATAATATTGTTGCTAGACAGGTGAATATCATTTTATACCGGGTGAACAAATCATACTGTGTTTTTTTCTTAAAGTTTGGAACACCCTGTGGAATATTCTAGCCTATGTAAAATATTAAAATTAATACTAGATTGTAGATTTAGTCTTTCTTAACATTTCCCTTTTTGATTCATTTACTTATGTGAGATAATAAAAAAGTTATGTGCGTTAACAACTATCCATGTTTTTCATCAATAAATCCTCATAGTAGGGGAGGAAAGTATACTAAATTTGCAGTTACTCGAGCGTTATGGGGACCTATATATATTATAAAAGCCTTACTATAGTCCAGAAAGCCACTGCGCATCCGCTAGGAAAAATATTCTAATTCGGATTTTTTGCACAATCTTACTCAAAAAGGACCCCTTTTAACAAATTTGCATGTTGCCAGGACCAAAAGTTGGTCAAAAATTTTTTAAACGTTTTTTTTTTTGTTTTTTCCTAAAATTATTTTTTTTGCATGAAACAAATTTTTTTTAGGTTTTTTGGATCATTCCAAACAGAAAAGGTCTTTAGTGACTTTTCTCTAAAGTTGATAGTTTTTGACATATAAGCGATTAAAAATTGAAAAACTGCGAAATCGGCCATTTTTAACCTTCAAAAACTATGTGAAAAACTGAAAATTTGAATGTTGCCAAGGTGGGTGGATATCCTTTAGACATCGATTGATGAAATCCCGAAGAGTTTTTTGCAATACAATATCAAAAACCCCTTTGTTTTTTAATTGCCAATCAAGCGTGCGCGACACTATTTTCCACCGACAGTATGGTGCAAATGAAAGGATTAAATTCGTTATTTCGTAAACCGGCGACTTTAAGGAAAAATCCCGAAACAGTTCGATTTGTATTTTTAAGTTACGATATTATGGCATATATGATATACTAGTGACGTCATCCATCTGGCCGTGATGACGTAATAGATGATTTTTTAAATGAGACTATGGGTCGTGTGCTAGCTTATTTGAAAGGTTCTTCAATTCTCTATTCAGTAATATAAACATTTACATAACTATTTGTACAGGGTGTTCAATAATTTAATTTTTTTTGTCAATTTGCCACATGATTTAATTTAATAAAAAATTTTTGGACACCCTGTATAAATAATTATGTACATGTTTATATTACTGAATAGAGAATTGAAGAACCTTTCAAATGAGCCAGCACACGACCCGTATTCTCATTTAAAAAAATCATCGATTACGTCATCACGCCCAGATGGATGACGTCACTAGTATACTATATATGCCACAATATCATAACTTAATAATGAAAAACGACCTGTTTTGGGATTTTTCCCTAAAGTCATCGGTTTACGAAATAACGAATTTATTCCTTTCATTTGTACCATACTGCATACACATGTAACGGTGGAAAATAATGTCGCGCACGCTTGATTGGCAATTAAAAAACAAAGGTGTTTTTGATATTGTATTGCAAAAAACTCTTCGGGATTTCATCAATCGATGTTTAATGAATATCTACCTACCTCGGCAACATTCATATTTTCAGTTTTTCACATAATTTTTGAGGGTTAAAAATGGCCGATTTCGCAATTTTTCAATTTTTAATCGCTTATATGTCAAAAACTATCAACTTTAGAGAAAAATCACTAAAGACCTTTTCTGTTTGTAATGATCCAAAAAACCTAAAAAAAATTTGTTCCATGCAAAAAAAATAATTTTAGGAAAACAACAAAATAAAAACGTTTAAAAAATTTTTGATCACCTTTTGGTCCTGGCAACATGCAAATTTGTTAAAAGGGGTCCTTTTTCAGTAAGATTGTGCAAAAAATCCGAATTAGAATATTTTTCCTAGCGGATGCGCAGTGGCTTTCTGGACTACTAGTTTATTCTACAGTTTCCGTATGGATATCAGTTCGGCCTAAGGCCAAACCAGTTTATCCTATCGCGTTAAGCAAACTAGTTTTTCCTAGGCCAAACTAGTTTATCCTAACGCGTTCAGGATTTTCCTAACTAGTTTGCCCTGAAATTGGGTTTGGCCGGTAACATATACATCTACATTCATTTCTATATATCGTTTTGTTAACATATTTAAGGCAAAAAATATTCTCGTTTTCTCATTCCATTTCAAAAGTCAAATTGGGTGTCACTCATCCGAAACTCACCCTTCTCGTTAATTCGTAAATGGAAGATTCTGAGGAAAGTTCTAATAGTGGAGTCACTGAAGGTGGATATGAGCTATTACCTCCGATTTCGTTGAACCTTTATCGATTTGCATGAAAATTGGTGAGTGGTTAGAGGATATCTCAAGGAACAAAGGCGACATGGTGCCAACTTGCGCTTTTACCCTGGGGGTGGATGACACCCCTTCTGGGAGGTGAAAATTATTT
Source organism: Diabrotica virgifera virgifera (assembly GCF_917563875.1). Classification (NCBI taxonomy): domain Eukaryota; kingdom Metazoa; phylum Arthropoda; class Insecta; order Coleoptera; family Chrysomelidae; genus Diabrotica; species Diabrotica virgifera. The sequence continues at coordinate 106,563,701 of NC_065447.1, forward strand.
TATTAAAAATAACCCCATAATTCGATAGAGGGACAAATTTCAAGCAAAATTTGTTATCTAAAGTTATTAAAATAAATCAAAACTTTTTGAGTTATTAAAGATCAAACATTTTAATTTTTCTTGAGAAAATGCATGTTTTTAACCAATTTTTCATCAACAACTCAAAAAGTGTAAGTTTTTACAAAAATGTTATTATTATCAAAATTGAAGCTAATAAGAAATGAAATAAACACCTTACTACAAAAACCTTTTAGTGTTAACTAAAAGTGAGTTATAGGTAATTGAATGTATATTTTTTTTCGGCGAGTAAAAAACTCTAAGTATTCAAGCTGAAATAACGGGAAATTGATGCATTTTATAACATAAACTTATTAAACATTTGCCAAAGTACTTTAAAATATCTATTAAATGAGCCCCCGAACATGTTGATAGCGTTAAAATTTATGCTCCAAAATGTTTTCAAACTTTATCTTTTAAAAAATTTTCCAAAAAATGTTATTGTTTTTTTTTTAATAACTCCGTTAACGTTTACGATATCAGGTTCATCTAAAAACTGTTTGAAAGTTAATTCAAAGTGCTATTTCAGCACGTTGAACCTAATCTTGTAAGCTCCTTACTTTTTTAAAAATAAAAGTTTAAAGGACCCCGGTTGCATGGTTCCCACAGCAAAATATAAGATTTAAACGTTTCTATCTCGGTTATTTTTTAACCTATAGAAACAGTAAAACAGGTAGAATATTTGCCACAGAAAAAACTAAAGTTTGGTTAAATGTAATTTTTTACGTATCTTGAGTATTCTTGGAGTTATTATCAAAAGAATATGAGAATTACAATAATTTTAAAAATTATGATTTTTTTAAAGTATACCTTTTTTTCAAAAATATGCATTCTAAACCGGTCAAAATTATCGAAAACATTACTTTTATTAACATAAAGAAGTTCTTATAAGGATTACTATAAATTTTAATTTTTGTGGAAATGGCATGTTTTATTTTTCACTTTTTCCTAAAAAAATCGAAACAGTTCTTTTATTTTCATTATAACTTGCTTAATTTTGACGCTATTACCTTGTTTTGAAGCTCATTTGATAGGTATTCAGAAGTAATTTGGCAAATGTTTAGCAGGAATATTTTATACATTGCATCGTTTTCCCGTTATTTAAGCTTGAATACTTAGATTTGAGTACACGTCGAAAAAAATACACATTTAATTGCCAATAACTCACTTTGAACTAATATTAGTTTAGTTCTTTGTGTGAGGAATGTATTCAATTTTTTATTATCTTAAATTTCAGCAATAATGACTTTTTTGTAAAAGCTTACAGTTTTTGATTTATACTTGAAAAACCGATTTAAAACATGCATATTTTTACGAAAAAATAAAATCTTTGGTCTTTAATAACTCAAAAAGTGTTGATTTATTTTAACAACATTATATAACAAATTTTGCTTATAATTTGTCCCTCTATCGACTTATGGTATTATTTTTAATAAAATAATCTTCACCCCCGAGAAGGGGTGGAATCCACCCCCAGGCTAAAAGCGCAAGTTAGCATCATGTCACCTTTGTTCCTTGAGGTATCCTCTAATTACTCACCAATTTTTATGAAAATCGATAGAGGTTCCACGAAATCGGAGGTGCAAACCTTCAGTGACTGCACTATAAGGACATCAGACATCAGACTTAATGTTCGGTATTGTGCGGAATTAGGTTTTTTTTTTGGTAATGTTACGAATGTTTATTTGAACCAGGCTGATGGTATTTTACCTGTCTCGTATTGTCGTATATCTCATTGAATACTGTTGTTATCAAGTTTGGAATTTTACCCTCGTTGCAACTAATTTAAGTACTTTGACATTTATACCGTCTAGACTGGTGGCTTTTCTCTTTTTCAGAGCTTTTACTGCATGAATAATTTTTACTATTACTGTGCATAACCGAACACAAAGATGACTTACAACGACTACCACAAAAATTTAAACTAACCGCCGAAAAATGTAACGAGATTATCAACAGAGAAAACCCAATCGACGGTAATATCCAAGATGTGTGTTGAGCTGCCCCCCTCCCCCACTTGCAAAAATTAAAAAACAAATAGCGCTGATTTATGAGCTATTTACGAGCTCTCATATTCCGCAAATTAAAAATTTTGAGCTCATTACCCTGGGCAGGAATTTAATATTTTAGTGGGGGAGGCTGAGCTACAACCCCTTCGCAAGAAAACCACCCCATCTTCCCGGCTTAAAAGAGGTTGCTTAAAAGAGTGTTAAAAAACTATCCTATAATTTAAAATAAAAATAAAAATGTATACCATTTTTATTGTTCTATGTACCATTGTTCTATAATTATTTGGTAATTTGATATTTTCATTGAAAAATGACACCTTTTCGGACGTTTTTTTGCGAATACCTTAAAAGTTATGCATCTAGTGGAAATAGTACATTATATACCGCGGGACTGAAGTAGTACATTTAATCCTGAAGGTAAAGTTTATGGCCCGACCGCAGGGAGGGCCATAATTTACCTGAAGGATTAAATGTACTTCAGTCGCAAGGTATATACGATACTTTTCGTACTTCCGGTATGATTTTATTAATTATTTCAATAATTTCAATCAGTTTTTTCTCTCTTCAACTCATTTAATAAACTGTCTTTAAAATAAGTTACCATAGTAACATTGCGTTGTGACAGTTATAATTTAGAAACATTGTCATTACTAGTGTCATTGTAAAGAAACATTGTTATTGATAATTATTGGTATCATGAGTGAAGAAGGTGTATCTGATATTGATAAAAGAGCAGCCGAAGTAGGTGAAGAATTGTTACCACCGAAATCTAGAAAACTATACGAGCAGCAGTACGATGCTTTTAAAAAGTGGTGCCGCTTAAAAAATGTGAGACAACCTACTGAAAATGCGCTGTTAGTCTACTTCGATGATAAATCAAAAGCGGTTTGTGCCTCAACTCTCTGGGCACATTACTCAATGCTGAAATCGGTTATTAACATTAGAGAAGATATTGATATAAGTAAATTTCCAAAATTATTAGCTTTTTTGAAGAGAAGAAATGAGGGATTTAAGCCAAAGAAGTCAAGAATTCTCACGTCTGAGCAGGTAGATCAGTTCTTACGGGAGGCTCCGGATGATAAATATTTAATGCTTAAGGTAAATTTGGAAATTTGTTTATATTCAGAAATTTTAAGAAATCAATTTTTTTGTAGGTTGCACTTATTTTGGGCGTTGCGGGAGCTTGTCGTGGAAAAGAGTTGGTTGATTTAGAAATCGACGATGTGAGAGATTTGGGCGATTCCTTCCTAATTGCGATTAGAAACACCAAAAATAAAATTGACCGAAATTTTGTGATCAAAAATTCAGAAAACAGTGCCATCAGTTTTGTGGCGATATTTCGGAAATATGTGGCATTGCGAAAGACAGGGACAACTCATTCAAAATTTTTTGTTCAATACATCAACAAAGAATGTACTACGCGAGTAGTAGGAAAAAACATGTTTGGTACAATTCCACGGCAAATAGCAGCTTTCTTGAAATTAGAAAATGCGACGTCTTATACGGGACATTGTTTTAGACGCACATCTGCGTCTTTGTTAGCTGATTCGGGAGCAACAATAGACGTGCTGAAGAGACATGGAGGATGGAAATCCTCCAACGTGGCCGAGGGATATATTGAATCGTCTATTAAAAATAAACAAAAAATTTCAGATAAAATATTTGGTCAAGTCGCCGATTCGTCCACTATAGTTATGCCACAGTCCTCATTCTCGCTTCCTGTTTCCGCAGGATCTTCGAAACAAACACCAGTTCAATATGAAAAGGACCTATCTGTTACTCGTCAGTTACCTGCTGCATTAACCCAGGAAAGACTGGTCAATATGACGAACTGTCACAATATTAATTTGAATATTAACGTTAATTACCATTCTAATTAATTATATTTTTCAATAAAATATCCCTTAAATTCGTTTGTTTGTGATTTAATCGTTCCGGGAGTTTCGTCAATATTTAATCCCGGAGGGATTAAATGTGACACTTTAGTACCTGTCACAAGGGAGTGAAGTTGTCACTTTAGGCCCGGAAGTACGAAAAAAACTTTATAAAACATTTTTGTAGCTTATGAAAAATCGAAGAGATTCATTTTTTCATAAATCTTCTAGTTAAAATACAAAAAGAGATATGGTAGGTGAAATAGATTTTTTTTTGGTGCATGCTCAAATTGGTGTATTCAAGTATTCAACTTAAAATAACAGAAATGGTCGATTTTAGGAGTATAATGATACAAGTACCTTTTATAGTGCTTGAAAAATCCTTTAAAACGAGGACTGTTAAATGTTAATTATTACATTAAAACTAAGAGATATATGGTGCAAAAAAATTTATGACTAATGTATTTTAAGGAAAAATATAATGGCAATGAAGCAATAAACCTATTAAATTTTTTCGGCTTGATGCATCTAAATGAAACTTGTTGCATTCGATTTGTAAGAGCCCGAGGAAACTTTCTCACCTAAAGTGATGATGATGAAATGAAAATTACATTATTGAACAAGGAAAATACCATTTACAGAGTGCATTTCAAAATGATCAAAAATGATAAAGTAATTCGGAAATAATTGACAAAAATGAGTTCAATATTGCACTAACATTACAATCAGTGAGGGTATAAAAGTACCTTTTATAAATAGTTCTTGAAAAATCTTTTAAAACGAGCACTGTTAAATGTTGATTACATTCAAACTAAGCGATATATGGTGCAAAAAATTTGATGACTAATGTATTTTAAGGAAAAATGAGAAGTTTGTTTGAACCCTCATACACCAGAATTTATATGCATCGTTTTCCTTCTACAGTACCTTTTATTATAGTGTTATTTCTGTGTTAAAAAAGTTGAATGGGTTTAAAATGAATGGTTTTTGAAAAAAATAAGTTCAAACTATAGAGCCCATTTTTAAATTTCCTTAAAATTCTTCCTCTTTTTCCAAGTAACTCAAAAATGATAAGAGATGAGGAAAAAAATTACAGTACAAAAATGTAGGGCTTTTTCATATAACAATTTTTTTTTGTCTTTTATTACTGAACCTCTTTATCATTTTCGAGTTACATGGAGAAAAAAGAAGATTTTTAAGAAAATTTAAAAATGAGCTCTATAATTTGATCTTAATTTTTTCAAAAACCATGCATTTTAAACCCGTCCAACTGTTTGAACATAAAAGTAACACTATAATAAAAGGTATTGTAGAAGTAAAACGATGCATTTAAATCTGGTGGATGAATGTGTATTCGCAAAAAACCGTTCGAATAAGTGGTATTTTTAAATGAAAATGGCAAATTTTCAACCACAAATAACTCAAAAATTATTAAGTTTTCAAAAAAAAAGTATAGAGCATATTTTGTTTATGATTAGGTTTTCTAGCCAATTTCGTGGTTATTTTGACCAAAACATTTTTCACCCTCGAGAAGGGGCGGGAACCACCCCCGCAGCAAAAGCGTGCATCGGCGTACGGTAGACTTTGAATTGGGAAGATAAGTAGAGGCTATTCCAAAAATTTCATTAAAATCCGTACAATAAGATAGAATTCGCAGGTAATAATATCCTGTCTTGCTCTCATTGACTGGCATATTTATACTTGCGGGGTACTAGTTTTAGGTTTTGTGTATCATGATTTTTTTTCCGCTAAACATATGCTTCTAGATTGTTAGATTAGTCCCTAATAACTTTAATTTTTGAGCGGTATTTTTATATGACGTTCTCTGTCTTTCTCTCTTTTTATTTCTTTTTTATGTTTTGGATTATTTTTAGTGATTATTATGCTTCAAATACACACATGTCCAAAAGTTTGGAATACGTACAAAAACTATATCTACGCCTATGATGGTGGTGCCAAAACTGTTGTTGATATTCACTCTAAAACGTTTTTAAATGAAAATGATAGAAAATTTGAATCGTTTTTGTATCATTTTGGTGACATTCAACTGATTAGCGTATTTAGACATTGGGTGCGTTCGGACGACCACAGCGGCTGGATAGCTGAGCCAGCAGTAGCTGTCAGACGTCACCGCTGGAAGCCAGCCGCTGAGAGATTTACTAAGCTTTCCCTATCACGGCTGGATGCAACCACTCAGCCGATTTCTGCTGCCAGCCAGCCGCTATGGTCGTCCGAACGCACCCATTATTTCAATCTTTGTTTAAATTTGAAGTGAGCCGTTTAAAAATGCCTAGAAATTTTATATCTCATTTTCACAGATCTAGAGTGATTGCTTTGTAACAACAGGGCATTTATTCAAAGTGATATGGCGAATATTGTTGATGTTACTCAGAGTGCTGTATAGAAAATTTAAAAAAATCCAAGATACAAATGACCTGAAGGATCGCCCCAGAAGTGGTAGAAGTCTATGTACAACAGCAGCACAAGACAGGCAGATAACATTGATAGCTCGGAGAAATCGCCTGGAATCTGAAGTGGTATATCCAGAGAAATTGCTAGGCTTCAAGGACTGAATAATTCACGGCCAACAATAACACGCAGACTAAACGCGGTAAATTTGTATGGCAGAAGACCCATACATGTTGCTAAACTAACCTACCAACACAAAATAATAAGGTTGCAATGGGCTAGAGATGGTGCATCATGGTCCTAACAGGAATAACGTGATGTTCTCTGATGAATCAAAAATTGGCTTGGTTTCAGATTCGCGAAGAACACTGGTTGGAGGGACCCACGACGACCAGCCCGACTAAAAACAGTCCAACAGCATGGTCCCATTTGAAGGTCGCAATATTATGGTTTGGGGTGGCATTATGAGTGGTACACGGACGTCACTGCTGGTTCTGGAGAGAAGAGTCACTGGTGCTGTGTACATCGAGGAAGTTTTAAAGCATGTCTTGCGTCTCTTTCTAGAGGCAGTAGGTGATAGATTTGTGTTTATGCATGACAACGCACCTCGTAATCGAACAGCAGCAGTAAAAAATTTTCTGGAAGAAGAAGGAATATCTACATTATAGTGGCCCTCGAATTCCCCCAATGTGAAAGTCATTGAACATGCTTGGAACATTTTTAAAACATGCATGAAGAGGCAAAGCAATCCCCCTATTACACTTCGAGAACTTAAAGATGCTGCTCGTGAAGAACGGGAGAGAATTCCGCAAGCCCAGCTCGACCAGTTAATCGGCAGCATGCCAAATTACCTACAGGCTTGCATGCAGGCCAATGGAGGAAATACTGATTACATATTATTTTTATTAAAAATTATTTTTATCTATACTAATTTATTTTTAAATGTAAGTTGTACATTGTAAGTTTTTCAATCCAAGAAATTAAATAATTTTTTTACATATCGTTTATCTGGTTTTGAGATTTATTTAGGATTGATCAGAATTGAAGCAAAATGATGTTTCAGAGTGGGCTAAATAAAATGCCCACCTCGATATTTGGCAGTATTTATTAGATTTTAAGAAAATGACGAAACAAGTCGATTTTTGATCTAAGGGGGACACATTTTACGGTACATACCTACATCTGTCATTTGTCAACCCCCTCCTTTCCACATCCCTGATCCGTTATTTTTAAATAGGGAATAGGGTTTGTATGTTAGCTCATTTGAAAGGTTATTCATTTTTCTATTCAGTAATACAAAAATTAACATAATTATTTATACAGGGTGTCCAAGAAATTTTTTTTAAATTAGATTAATTGACCCAAAGAAGAATGTACGTAATTTATATAATTCAAAATACATTCTATTGCTGTCACAAAACAGAAAAAAGTGCTTTTTGACAAATAAACATTGCTTTTTACTTAATTTCAATGTTCAAGCTGCCACCCATCTGCATCTTGATAGGTTGAATATTGAATTTAAACAACAAACAATGTTTTTTTCAAATAAACATTTTTTTCGTTTTCTGTCAGCAGTAGAATGTATTTTGAGTTAAAAAAATTACATACATTCTTCTTTTTGTGTCAATTAATTTAATTTAAAATAATTTTTCTTGGACAACCTGTACAAATAATTATGCCAATGTTAATATTACTGAATAGAGAATTGAATAACTTTTCAAATGAGCTACCACACGATCCCTTTTCCTTATTTAAAAATAAGGGGTGGGGATGTGGAAGGGAAGGGGTTGACAAATGACAGGTGTAAAATCTTAAAATCTAATAATTACTGCCAGATATGGAGGTGGACACTTTTATTTGGCCCACTCGGTATATAAAAATCAATAAAAAGATGAAATATTCCAATATTCCAAAGTTTTGTACATATGTGTATAAGTGCATTATTAACCACCTCTAAAATTAAAGTCACCGTTGTTAGAAATTTGTGCTATGTTTTTAATTCTCTGGTTTTTTATATTTCTGGGCCGTCTCCAAATGTCACTTGGACATTATTAATTCACTTGTGTTTTATAATTTTTTTATAATTTTTAATTGTTTTAAATTATTGCACATCGGTTTTTCGTTTAGAATTTTTTATACCTTTTCAATATCAATATTGAAAAGAACACATTATTTAATGTAGTTATGTTAATATATTTTTGTGAATATGTTTTTCTCTCTATTGTAAATCTTTTAGGGTTGAACACTGGTTTACTTTGAACGAAGAGATATATCTCCGAAGATCTTTTATTACCTGTTGCATATTTTAAAATTTCTTTACATGCATTTCATTCTCGGCTTATTTTATATAGGTTCAAGCTCCATATCCAAGTTTTACCATCTTTTAATCCTTTAGGATAGGCATGTGGTTTTTTGTTGACAGATAATATTGCAAATAAAAGATATATTTCTCCAGTAGAAGAAGCTTTCATAGTCTCTTCTTCTTTTTCTTCTTCTTTTAATAGGACTATATCCTATTTCTTCTGTTACAGTCTCTGTTACAATCCGGAGCTCCAGCTCTCGTGCCATCGTTTTTTGGGTACCTCAGAGATAGAACACGAAATGAAGACACATTGAGAGAACTACAAGTTCAAGACGTAGTGAGATGGACAAGAGCAGGACAAATGTGTAAAGATCACGTAGATCCGATGGACCATGAACTTAGGCGAAATCGGGGAAGATATAAAAGCCCAATATACCAAGCTTCCCATACGAAGACCCAAAAAACGATGGTACGAGAGCTGGAGCTCCGGATTGTAACAGAGTCTGTAACAGAAGAAATAGGATATAGTCCTATAAAAAGAAGAAGAAAAAGAAGAAGAGACTATCAAAACTTCTTCTACTGGAGGAGCATATCTATTATTTGCAATATTATCTGTCAACACAAAACCACATGCCTATCCTAAAGGATTAAATGATGGTAAATCTTAGATATGGAGCTTGAACCTATATAAAATAAGCCGAGAATGAAATGCATGTAAAGAAATTTTAAAATATGCAACAGGTAAGAAAAGATCTTCGGAGATATATCTTTTCGTTCAACGTAAACCAGTGTTCAACCCTAAAAGGATTACAATAGAGAGAAAAACATATTCACAAAAATATATTCTCATAACTACATTAAATAATGTGTGTGTTTTTTTCAATATTGGTATTGAAAAGGTATAAAAGATGCTAAACTAAAAACCGATGTGCAATAATTTAAAACAATTATAAGTTATAAAAAAATTATAAAACACAAGTGAATTAATAATGTCCAAGTGATATTTGGAGACGACCCAGAAATCTAAAAAACCAGAGAATAATTAGACACATAGCACAAATTTCTAACAACGGTGACTTTAATTTTAGAGGTGGTTAATAATGCACTTATACACATATGTACAAAACTTTGGAATATTGGAATATTTCAGCTTTTTATTGATTTTTATATACAGAGTGGGCCAAATAAAAGTGTCCACCTCGATATCTGGCAGTATTTATTAGATTTTAAGAAAATGACGAAATAGGTCGATTTTTTATCAAAGGGGGACACATTTTTACGGTACATACACCTGTCATTTGTCAACCCCCTCCCATCCACATCCCCACCCCTTATTTTTAAATAAGGAAAAGGGATCGTGTGGTAGCTCATTTTAAAATTTATTCAATTCTCTATTCAGTAATATTAACATTGGCATAATTATTTGTACAGGTTGTCCAAGAAAAACTATTTTAAATTAAATTAATTGACACAAAAAAAAGAATGTATGTAATTTCTTTAACTCAAAATACATTCTACTGCTGACAGAAAACGAAAAAAATGTTTATTTGAAAAAACATTGTTTGTTGTTTAAATTCAATATTCAACCTATCAAGAGGCAGATGGGTGGCAGCTTGAACATTGAAATTAAGTAAAAAGCAATGTTTATTTGTCAAAAAACACTTTTTTCTGTTTTGTGACAGCAATAGAATGTATTTTGAATTAAATAAATTACGTACATTCATCTTTGGGTCAATTAATTTAATTTAAAAAAAAATTCTTGGACACCCTGTATAAATAATTATGTTAATTTTTGTATTACTGAATAGATAATTGAATAACCTTTCAAATGAGCTAACACACAAACCCTATTCCCTATTTAAAAATAACGGGTCAGGGATGTGGAAGGGAGGGGGTTGACAAATGACAGATGTAGGTATGTACCGTAAAATGTGTCCCCCTTAGAACAAAAATCGACTTGTTTCGTCATTTTCTTAAAATCTAATAAATACTGCCAAATATCGAGGTGGGCACTTTTATTTAGCCCACTCTGAAACATCATTTTGCTTCAATTCTGATCAATCCTAAATAAATCTCAAAACCAGATAAACGATATGTAAAAAAATTATTTAATCTCTTGGAGTGAAAAACTTACAATGTACAACTTACATTTAAAAATAAATTAGTATAGATAAAAATCATTTTTAATAAAAATAATATGTAATCAGTATTTCCTCCATTGGCCTGTATGCAAGCCTGTAGGTAATTTGGCATGCTGCCGATTAACTGGTCGAGCTGGGCTTGCGGAATTCTCTCCCGTTCTTCACGAGCAGCATCTTTAAGTTCTCGAAGTGTAATAGGGGGATTGCTTTGCCTCTTCATGCATGTTTTAAAAATGTTCCAAGCATGTTCAATGACTTTCACATTGGGGGAATTCGAGGGCCACTATAGTGTAGATATTCCATCTTCTTCCAGAAAATTTTTTACTGCTGCTGTTCGATTAGGAGGTTCGCTGTCATGCATAAACACAAATCCATCACCTACTGCCTCTCGGAATAGACGCAATTCATGATTTAAAACTTCCTCGATGTACACAGCACCAGTGACTCTTCTCTCCAGAACCAGCAGTGACGTCCGTGTACCACTCATAATGCCACCCCAAACCATAATATTGCGACCTTCAAATGGGACATGCTGTTGGACTGTTTTTAGTCGGGCTGGTCGTCGTGGGTCCCTCCAACCAGTGTTCTTCGCGAATCTGAAACCAAGCCAAATTTTGATTCATCAGAGAACATCACGTTATTCCTGTTAGGACCATGATGCACCATCTCTAGCCCATTGCAACCTTACTATTTCGTGTTGGTAGGTTAGTTTAGCAACATGTATGGGTCTTCTGCGATACAAATTTACCGCGTTTAGTCTGCGTGTTATTGTTTGCCGTGAATTATTCAGTCCTTGAAGCCTAGCAATTTCTCTGGATATACCACTTCAGATTCCAGACGATTTCGCCGAGCTATCAATGTTATCTGCCTGTCTTGTGCTGCTGTTGTACATAGACTTCTACCACTTCTGGGGCGATCCTTCAGGTCATTTGTATCTTGGATTTTTTTAAATTTTCGATACAGCACTCTGAGTAACATCAACAATATTCGCGATATCACTTTAAATAAATGCCCTGTTGTTACAAAGCAATCACTCTAGATCTGTGAAAATGAGATATCAAATTTCTAGGCATTTTTAAACGACTCACTTCCAATTTAAACAAGGACTGAAATAATGTCTAAATACGCTAATCAGTTGAATGTCACCAAAATGATACAAAAACGATTCAAATTTTCTATCATTTTCATTTAAAAACGTTTTAGAGTGAATACCAACAACAGTTTTGGCACCACCATAGGCGTAGATATATTTTTTGTACGTATTCCAAACTTTTGGGCATGTGTGTATTTGAAACATAATAATCACTAAAAATAATCCAAAACATAAAAAAGAAATAAAAAGAGAGAAAGAGAGAGAACGTAATATAAAAATACCGCTCAAAAATTAAAATTATTAGGGACTAATCTAACAATCTAGAAGCATATGTTTAGCGGAAAAAAATCATGATACACAAAACCTAAAACTAGTACCCCGCAAGTATAAATATGCCAGTCAATGAGAGCAAGAACAGGATATTATTACCTGCGAATTCTATCCTATTGTATAGATTTTAATGAAATTTTTGGAATAGCCTCTACTTATCTCCTAATTCAAAGTCTACCATATGCCGATGTGCGCTTTTGCTGCGGGGGTGGTTCCCGCCCCTTCCCGAGGGTGAAACATGTTTTGGTCAAAATAACCACGAAATTGGCTAGAAAACCTAATCCTAAACAAAATCTGCTCTATACTTTTTTTTTAAACTTAATAATTTTTGAGTTATTTGTGGTTGAAAATTTGCCATTTTCATTGAAAAATACCACCTTTTCGAACGGTTTTTTGCGAATACAAACTCATCCACCAGATTTAAATGCATCGTTTGACTTCTACAATACCTTGTATTATGGTGTTATTTTTATGTTCAAAAAGTTGTACGGGTTTAAAATGCATGGTTTTTGAAAAAATTAAGATCAAATTATAGAGCTCATTTTTAAATTTTCTTAAAAATCTTCTTTTTTCTCCATGTAACTCGAAAATGATAAAGAGGTACAGTAATAAAAGACAAAACAAAATTGTTATATGAAAAAGCCCTACATTTTTGTACTGTAATTTTTTTCCTCATCTCTTATCATTTTAGAGTTACTTGGAAAAAAAGAAGAATTTTAAGAAAATTTAAAAATGGGCTCTATAGTTTGAATTTATTTTTTTCAAGAACCATTCATTTTAAACCCATTCAACTTTTTTAACACAGAAATAACACTATAATAAAAGGTATTGTAGAAGGGAAAACGATGCATATAAATTCTGGTGTATGAGGGTTCAAACAAACTTCTCATTTTTCCTTAAAATACATTAGTCATCAAATTTTTTGCACCATATATCGCTTAGTTTGAATGTAACCAACATTTAACAGTGCTCGTTTTAAAAGATTTTTCAAGAACTATTTATAAAAGGTACTTGTGTCATTATACTCCTAAAATCGACCATTTCTATGTTATTTTAAGTTGAATACACCAATTTGAGCATGCACCAAAAAAAATATATTTCACGTACCATATCTCTTTTTGTATTTTAACTAGAAGATTTATGAAAAAATGAGAATCCCTTTGATTTTTCATAAGCTACAAAAATGTTTTATAAAGTTTTTTTCCACTAGATGCATAATTTTTAAAGTATTCGCAAAAAAACCTCCGAAAAGGTGTCATTTTTCAATGAAAATATCAAATTACCAAATAATTATAGAACAATGGTACATAGAACAATAAAAATGGTATACATTTTTATTTTTATTTTAAATTATAGGACAGTTTTTACTTATAATTAGGTTTACTAGCCACTTTCGTGGTTATTTTGACCAAAAAATGTTCCACCCCCAAGAAGGGATGGGAACTGCCCCCAAGATAAAAGCGTAATATGATATAGGGTAGATTTTTTTTCTTGAGATATTCCCTACCTACAGTGAAAATATCAAGTAAATTGATGCAGTAGGATAGAATTCGGAGCCAAATACCTTCACTAATTGTAATGTTAGTGCAATATTGAACTCATTTCTGTCAATTATTTCCGAATGACTTTATCATTTTTGATCATTTTGAAATGCACTCTGAATTTGATATTCTCCTTGTTCAAAAATGTAATTTTCATTTCGTCATCATTACTTTAGGTGAGAAAGTTTCCTCGGGCTCTTACAAATCGAATGCAACAAGTTTCATTTAGATGCATTAAGCCGAAAAAATTTAATAGGTTTATTGCTTCATTGCCATTTTATTTTTCCTTAAAATACATTAGTCATAAATTTTTTTGCACCATATGTCGCTTAGTTTTAATGTAATCAACATTTAACAGTCCTCGTTTTAAAGGATTTTTCAAGCACTATAAAAGGTACTTGTATCATTATACTCCTAAAATCGACCATTTCTCTGATATTTTAAGTTGAATACACCAATTTGAGCATGCATCAAAAAAAATCTATTTCACCTACGATATCTCTTTTTGTATTTTAACTAGAAGATTTATGAAGAAATGAATCTCTTTGACTTTTCATAAGCTACAAAATTGTTTTATATAGTTTTTTTTTCATTAGATACATAATTTTTAAAGTATTCGCAAAAAAACGTCCGAAAAGGTGTCATTTTTCAATGAAAATATCAAATTACAAAATAATTATATAACAATGGTACATAGAACAATAAAAATGGTATACATTTTTATTTTTATTTTAAATTATAGGACAGTTTTTACTTATAATTAGGTTTACTAGCCACTTTCGTGGTTATTTTGACCAAAAAATGTTCCACCCCCAAGAAGGGATGGGAACTGCCCCCAAGATAAAAGCGTAATAGGATATAGGGTAGATTTTTTTTCTTGAGATATTCCCTACCTACAGTGAAAATATCAAGTAAATTGATGCAGTAGGATAGAATTCGGAGCCAAATACCCTCACTAATTGTAATGTTAGTGCAATATTGAACTCATTTCTGTCAATTATTTCCGAATGACTTTATCATTTTTGATCATTTTGAAATGCACTCTGGATTTGATATTCTCCTTGTTCAAAAATGTAATTTTCATTTCGTCATCATCACTTTAGGTGAGAAAGTTTCCTCGGGCTCTTACAAATCGAATGCAACAAGTTTCATTTCGATGCATCAAGCCGAAAAAATTTAATAGGTTTATTGCTTCATTGCCATTGTATTTTTCCTTAAAATACATTAGTCATCAATTTTTTTGCACCATATATCGCTTAGTTTTAATGTAAGCAACATTTAACAGTCCTCGTTTTAAAGGATTGTTCAAGCACTATAAAAGGTACTTGTATCATTATACTCCTAAAATCGACCATTTCTCTGTTATTGTAAGTTGAATACACCAATTTGAGCATGCATCAAAAAAAATCTATTTCACCTACCATATCTCTTTTTGTATTTTAACTAGAAGATTTATGAAGAAATGAATCTCTTTGACTTTTCATAAGCTACAAAGTTGTTTTTTATAGTTTTTTTTTTTCATTAGATACATAATTTTTAAAGTATTCGCAAAAAAAACGTCCGAAAAGGTGTCATTTTTCAATGAAAATATCAAATTACAAAATAATTATAGAACAATGGTACATAGAACAATAAAAATGGTATACATTTTTATTTTTATTTTAAATTATAGGACAGTTTCTACTTAGAATTAGGTTTTCTAGCCACTTCCTTGGTTATTTTCACCAAAAGATTTTCCACCCCCAAGATGGGATGGGAACTGCCCCCAAGATAAAAGCGTAATAGGATATAGGGTAGATTTTGTTTCTTGAGATATTTCCTACCTACAGTGAAAATATCAAGTAAAT
This sequence comes from Diabrotica virgifera virgifera, assembly GCF_917563875.1. Taxonomy (NCBI): domain Eukaryota; kingdom Metazoa; phylum Arthropoda; class Insecta; order Coleoptera; family Chrysomelidae; genus Diabrotica; species Diabrotica virgifera. The sequence continues at coordinate 106,579,304 of NC_065447.1, forward strand.
TGATGAAGTAGGATAGAATTCGGAGAAAAATACCCTCACTGATTGCACTAGTAGTGCAATATTGAACTCCTTTCTGTCAATTATTTCCGAATTACTTTATCATTTTGAAATGCACTCTGGAAGTGACATTTTCCTTGTTTAATAATGTAATTTTCATTTCGTCATCACTTTAGGTGATAAAGTTTCCTCGGGCTCTTACAAATTGAATGCAACAAGTTTCATTTAGATGCATCAAGCCGAAAAAATTTAATAGGTTTATTGCTTCATTGCCTCATCTATAAGTATAGACTATAGACGACCGATGTTTTACGATGAACAAGTGATCCTGATTTCACCACAGTTTTAATTTTTGTTTTGTTTCACTTCGCCTTGTCTGTATATTGTATTTCAATTTAAAATCTGTTCCTGTGTAGAAATAAAAGCTGATTTCAATTATAAATGAAAAGCATTTTTTTAATAAATGACCTGAATTTTACAGTAAACCGTATAACACGAAGATTGGCTCCGGAATTCTAACAAACACATAGTAAACGATATCGATTCATTTAGAAAACAAGGTAGCTTTAACTTGCGGTAAATTTTTTGTCCCTATTAAATAAGATATTTCGAATATTTTATTTTAATTATATGCATAACTGTTTCTGAAAGAATTTTAATTATTTTGTAATTTATCGGCACTCAAAGTAAAATAAAATACTTTAAATCTCATTCATATTTTGAGTATGCAGGGTGTCCCAGACTAAATTAGCCAGGCTATATCTCTTAAACGAATAGAGATTTTCGAATGGGACAAAAACTGATCTATTCCATTTGTAATACACTGTAATATGGCGTAGAAAAAATCATCCCCTAGATATTCATCCCTTAGTTACAACCCCTCACTTTAATTTTTTTAATAGCAGCCTGTACATTTTTTTATAATTTTGGATGTGGTCTTCGATCGTCTATTCGACACATTTTTTTAAAATAAAATCGGTTTTTAAATAATCGAGAAAGCATTAGTTTATTTTTGTTAATTATGTGTCCCAGACTAATTTATCCAGTCACGAATAAAGATTTTCGAATGGGACAAAAACTGATCTATTCCATTTGTAATACACTTTAATATGGTGTAGAAGAATAACCATCCCCTACACATTCATCCCTTAGTTACAAGGTGCTATTAAATACAAATTAAAGTTAGGGGTTGTAACTAAGGGATGAATATTTAGGGGAGAATTTTTTTCTACGCCATATTAAAATGTATTACAAATGGAATAGATTAGTTTTTGTCCCATTCGAAAATCTTTATTCTTTTAAGAAATATAGCCTAGATAAATTAGTCTGGGACACATAATTATCAAAAACAAACTGATATTTTTCTTGATTACTTACTAACAGATTTTATTTTTAAAAAATGTGTTGAATAGACGATCGAATACCACATCCAAAACTATAAAAAAATGTACAGGCTGCTATTAAAAAAATTAAAGTGAGGGGTTGTAACTAAGGGATGAATATTTAGGGGATGATTTTTTCTACGCCACATTACAGTGTATTACAAATGGAATATATCAGTTTTTGTCCCATTCGAAAATTTCTATTCGTTTAAGAGATATAGCCTGGCTAAATTAGTCTGGGACACCCTGTGTATAATACACAAATCTCTGTAAGCTTTTTGGAGAAACTTTTGTATTATATTATTTTAAATTTAAATTTTGTATATACTTAAATAATAGAAGAACACTTTAATCTTGGGGTATCAGTTAGCGGAACAAATGACAGAAGCGTAGTTAACAATAAAAGAATCCTGGCAGCAAGCAGAACCTGAAACCTACTGGAAACACAACAACTTCTTCAAAGATAAGAAGCTTACTCAGAATGACAAACTGAACATTTACATAGCAGTAATTAGACCGGTAATAACTTATGGTACTGAGGTAATGTGATCGATACAGAAAGATGAAGAAAGATTGAGGATCCTAGAGAGAAAAATCATTCGGAGACTATCGGGCCCACTAAACTTAGGTAAGAATGAATAAAGAAAACTGATGAACTACGAAGTAAGAGAAATTTTGAAAGGCGAATACATCGTCAGATTTATCAAGGCACACATACTGAAGTAGATGAAATATATAGGAAGGAGAAATCCAGAAACAGTTTTCACGAAAATCACCAAATGGAGACCAGTATCAGGCAGACCGCCAGGAAGGGCAAAAACTATATCGGAGAACCAGATATTCGAGGACCTTAAGAAGATGGGAGCCGGAGAATGGGTAACCATAAGCAAAAACAGGAACGAATGAAGAAAGATTGCAGAAGACGATAAGTCACCCAACCAATTGTAAAACCAAAATATTGTTTGACGAGAAATCTGGTGACAAATTAATCTGAAGAGCCCAAATAAGGCGGCAATTATTCCGCTAGTATGTATAGGATGGCCGGAAAGTCCCTTTACACTAATAATAATAATGTTTCAACATCTAGCCAATATGTATTTGCGTTTCGGCGCATACGCATCTTCAAGGGCACCTGTCTGGTCACGCAGACAGACAACAATAGATGCGATTGAAATATGATGGCGGCCACATGCGAGTCTACAATTGAAGCGTGTCAATTACTGCTTCAACATTTTCCGAGAGCATGTGACAAACAAAATGTTCTGTTCACCGATAAGTTTGCGATTACTCGAAATCAGGCCCGGACTGGGCAGCCGGCCCACCGGCCTGCGGGCCGGTGCGCCTTTTGCTTTCGTTAGTATATATCCATTAAAAAAATTAGACGATGAAAAAAAATTTTTTTTGACCTTTACACAAAGACTAGGTGGCAACCATTCCCCTAAAAACTGACTTTACTTAATGAAGAAACAGAAACTGCTATAAAAACCTATATAATGAAGCCAGTGTGAACAACAAAGTATAACTTTTACCAGGTATCAGATAATCAAATAGCACAGATACGACGCGCGGCGCCCTCGAATACCATTTTTATGATTCGGGCGCCTTTCGTAGGTATCAATATCCGGTGTTTCTATTATAATACATAGCGATGGCTAAAGTGCAAAACCTCGTAAGTCAAAATTTTCCAGTTTTGGGATTAATTTACCAATAATTTTTAAATATTGCTATCTATTAAACTACAAATCCTCATAAAAGTCTATTTCAACTTAAGACCTCTAGTGACATCTATCAAAAACTAGTAAAAACTCTTTAGCAAAAAGTGTAAAGCAGAAACCTATTAAGTAGGACTTACGAGTTTTTTATATTTACATTTGCTCGGATATTTTATGTAGTAATACAATGTTGTGAGGTTTTACCGGAATGCGGCAAGTGTTTTTTTAGGTTTTGTGTTTCACTCTTGTGAATAAACGCAGTTTTGTTGTTTTGTTTTGAAAAATATGTCTTGTAGTCGTGGAAAAACAATTTTGAATTTAGTGTTGCAAGCTGATACAGATGGGTAAGTGATTTTTTGCCTTTTTCTTATATTTTTATTATTATTTATCGTTTGAGGTTAAGTCTGCTTTCTTTCTCACTGAAAAAGTAGGGCGTGGTGTAAATTACAATAAAGCAAATAATGATTGTTTATAAAATACTTTTATGCAAACGTGAATTATAAGAGTTAACGTTATGCCATTGAATTATAAAATAGATTATGAAAATATTGGTTATGAATTTTATAGTGATTGTTATGACTATTGAAATGTAAAATTCCACTAAATTAGGTATACTTATCTTAAAATCTTGACAAATGTTTCAAGAACTCAGGTTCTTATCAATAGTTAAATTAATTATTAATGAATTCAACTATGTACTATCAATCTTCTGATGATTGAGTTCTTAAAATAATTGTTAAATTTTTAAGATAGGTATTCTTAATTTAGTTTAATTTCATATTTTAATAATTTATTGGTTATGAATTTGATGTTTTTTACAGTACAATACAGAGTAGCAGCTCAGATGAACCTCAAGAAGTTAATAGCGTGGTCGAGGAACCACCATCAGCGGTATCAAATAAAGTAAACATAACCACTGATATGCCAAATTTTCAAGATGAAAATTCCGATAGCGAACCTTTCCAAGATAGTGGATCGGAATATATGGCATCAACCGAGTCCAATGAATCAGATGAAGAAACACATAACCAGTCGCTAAATGAATTACTAAATGAGACAGAAACAGTAACATCGCCCATAATGAGAAAAAGATCAAGGAAATCTGACGTCAATTATTTAAACTGGGAACGATATAAAAATAAACTGAAAAGAATGAAGGGAGAATCATACCAATCCTGTCAACTAGATAAAGATGACAACAAGTATAAAAAAATTGAACGAGACGAGCGAAAGATGGGACCTCCATGTCAATGTAAGAATTCGCAAAGATCTCTAAAATTTTTTTGCAATATTTTTGAAGACGACGACAGAAAAAATATCTTCAATATGTTTTGGAAAAATTTGGACTGGAATCAGAAGAAAATTTATGTTACCAGCCTTGTAGATAAAGAACCGGTGAAGTATCATCGAACAGGTATTTATAAAAATTTGTTTCCGTAAATCACATTTTACAAACCTTCATTGCATTTCAGTTACTCCAGAAAAGCAACGAAGTACTTCGTATATTTTTTTCCTTAAGAAATCTAATTCTCGAAAACGGGTATGCAAGAAAATGTTTCTGCAAACATTAGGTATAGGCGAATGGAGTGTGCAAAATTGGATTAGTCAAGGAGAACAAAACATTGCAGTTCAAACTACAAAGAGTTCAAGAAAAGGCAAGATATCCGACGATAAAGCCTTCCTAATCCAGTTTTTAGAGAAAATTCCAAAAATGGAGAGCCACTACTGTAGGAAAGACACTAATAAATTGTATTTAGATACACAGTGGACCAGCGTTAATGAACTATACAAATTTTATACCAATGAGTGTGTGGCTGCAAATATAGCCAAACTGAATAATACAACTTTTCGTCAGGAGCTCGATAAGCAACGTATAGCCTTATTTAAGCCAAAGTAAGTTAAGCATACAGAACAATAGAAAACGTTTTTTTTTTTGTTACAAGAATTTTTATTTTTTAGGAAAGATCAGTGCGACACTTGCACTGGGTATTCTGTCGGCAAAATAAATGATGAACAGTTTCAGCAGCATTTGGAGAAAAAAAATTTAGCTCGTGCTGAAAAGGAAAAACTAAAAGAAGAGGCTAGTAAGGACAACAGTAAACTTGTTTTGACTATGGATGCACAGGCAATATTAACAGCACCAAGATTACAAGTATCAGCTGCATATTATAAAATGAAGCTAAATGTTCACAACTATAGCTTCTATAATTTATCCACTGGCAAAGGCCATTGCTATGTATGGCATGAGGGTTCAGGTGGGGTTGAAGCAAACGAGTTCACTTCCATTATCATAGATTATATCAAAAGAAATTTATCTCCTGCTACTAAATCCGTTGTTTGCTTCAGCGACGGATGCTGCTACCAAACTCGAAATGTTACGCTTTCGAATGCTCTTTCTTACTTATCAAGAACATCAGGTGTAGAAATATTTCAATATTATCTAAAAAAGGGTCATACTCAAATGGAGTGTGACTCGATTCACGCGTGTATTGAGCGTAAACTTAGAAATCGTGTCGTGTATGTACCGGGATGCTATGTTGACATTTGTAGGTCTGCTAAGGCAAAAGATCCTTATGAAGTTGACTACTTAAATTATTCCTTTTTTAAAGATTACTCGGTAATCAAAACATTTTCTTCAATTCGTCCTGGCAATACTAAGGGAGATCCTAAAGTAACCGATCTTAGAGCACTGGCATACCGTTGTGGTGGTGCGATTGAGTATAAATTATTATACCAGGACCATTGGACACCATTACCAAGGCGTACAAGAGCAATTCAAGATAATTTGGATATACCCCAATTGCATAACGCTCCTCTAAAAATTAAGCCTGATAAATTTAAACATCTTCAAGAATTAAAAAACTATATTCCAGAAGATTTTAGGCTATTCTACGACAACTTATCTCACTAACTCAAACTTTTTTTTATTTTTTTTGTATTTCTGTCGAATAAAGTTTTTAGTTGTGTTCGTATTGTTTCATTAATATTTTTTAATCATCTAATTAAACAAAATATTGTATTAAAATCCTTAACCAGGTAATACTTTTCATGTCAAAACATCGCAAGTTGAAAAATGATTTAAAAAAAATACAACAAAACCTCGTAGGTCGATTTTTTTTTTGAAGAATCAAATCCAATTTAATGTACTTGCATACCATTAAAAAGAGGTGTAATTATAATTTTTTATATCGGTAACACCAAAACGGGAACGCCTTATTAAAAAAAGTAATCAGTTTTTTGTCTCTCCTGTAAAATTTATAAAATTCGACTTAATAGGTTTTACACTTTAGCCATCGAAGGTAGCTTAGATACGATGCGCAGCGCCATCGAAGATAATTTTTCCGATTCGGGCGCCTTTCGTGGGTATCAATTTCCGCCGTTTCTGTTATAATAAATAGCTTAGATACGACTCGCGGCGCCCTTGAAGACAATTTTTAGATTCCTTTGTCTTTTGTAGGTATCAATATCCAATGTCTCTATTATAATAAATAGCTTAGATACGACGCGCGGTGCTCTCAAAGACTATTTTTAGATTCTGACACCTTTTGTAGGTATCAATATCCGCTGTTTATATTATAATAAATAGTTTAGATACGACGCGCGGCGCCCTCGAAGATCATTTTTTTAGACTCTGGTGCCTTTTTTAAGTGTCAATATTGACTGTTTCTATTATAATAGGTAAATAGCTTAGATACGACGCGCGACGCCCTCGAAGATAATTTTTACGATTCGGGCGCCTTTCGTAGGTATCAATTTCCGCTGTTTCTATTATAAAAATGGTCTTCGGGGGAGGTGCGCGTTGCATCTAAGCCATTTAATTATCTGATACTTGATACAAACAGTGTTACATCCCACAATTGGCCTATAATAGACAGGTGTAGTTTTCTGCTCTCCATAACTACATTATATATGTAGGATTGTTGCGCCCCTGAATCCTAAATAATGAAGCCATTGGGTACAACAAAATACAACTTGTCAACTTTTATCAGGTATTAGATTGTTACGTCTCAGAATCCTAAATAATGAAGCCATTGGGTACAACAAAATACAAATTGTCAACCTGTATCAGGTATTAGATAATCAAATGGCTTAGATGCGTCGCGCGGCGCCCTCGAAGACCAATTTTACGATTCAGGCGCCTTTCGTAGGTATCAATATCCGCTCTTTCTATTATAATATAAGAGTGTTATATCTCACAATTGGCCTAAAATATATGAGTGCAGTCTTCTGCCCTCCATAACTACATTATACATGTAGGATTGTTGCGCCCTAGAATCCTACATAATGAAGTCCGTGGGCGTAGTAAAAACGAAACTTTGTCAGAATGCGCAAAAAGTGGCCATTTTAATGTTTGGTATAAATGTTTAAGAAATTCGATATGCATTCTTTAAAAATAAGAGCTTGCCGATATTGTATCATCCCATTAAGCATTTACATCCCATTTATACTCCGGGCACTGAAGTGAGGCAAAAAGTCGCCTCACTACTTGAGTCTCATGCCTGATGGTCTCCCTTGCCACATCTGTAGCAGGATTCGCTCTGTTTTCTCCCTTGCAGTCGGTTTTACCATGACTGAACTGTAGGCATCTGAAGCATCGCTGGACATGCAGTCTCTCTTTCGTATCTTTCACGAGTTATAGCCAATATGTTCTTTTTCCAGTGCTTTTTTGGCTACGATGCGCGTCAGTCTGACTGTGACGTTTGTATTGACTTCTCTATTTTCCCTTATAGAGACGAGTTTGATGTGTTAGATTTTCGGCTGCCGGTATACCTGCGAACCTGTCTTAGGATTTCTTCCTTTTTGAAATCACTGTCTATATTAAATATATCCACATGGTCCTGATAGCCCCGGACGTTCTCTACTACGTTTTCCTCCGTACGGGCCAAGCTTATCTTCTTCAGGTGTTCGGCCTGTTCTTTCCATGCCACTTCGAGCTTTTGAGCCCCTGCACCTAAACTTCTTAGCGCTTTTGACACCAATTTGACTCTTCCTTCTATCTGCACTGCCTTTGTGTAGCTTTAGCAACTCGGCGTAGGATTTCCCACCTCCCTTCACGATCACCTTCTGCGTCACCACGTTCATACTCCTCCAGCGCGAGGTGGAGGTCCATACCCATAAAGGTGACTTCGAGGAGCTTCCTGAGGTTCCTATCTCTGTAGCCCCCCCTATACGCCTCTCTGGTCTTCAGTGTCTCTATGTCTTCCCTCAATAATTTAGAGATAATTGCCAGTAGTCTCTTGTCCCCTTCAATTTCCGTCACCCCTTTCTCTACAGCGATCATGAAATATAGTCTAACGATTTCTCCGGTTCTCTTTTTCTTGTTTCTACCTTGGAATTGTGATCATAGAATTAAATGGGAGGTCTCTTGGTCTGTATGTACCTTCTGCACTTACTACCAGTTTCGGTTTTTCCTGGTCAGGTCGTTGAACATTTCCCCTTCACCTAGAAGTCCAGGTTCCAAGACCATTACTAAGTCACCTGGAGGTTTATTTCCTCTTCCCGGTTTGACGACCGTAAAGTAAAGTGATCTTCTTCCTATTTGAATTTATAAAGTTAATTTTTTCAAAGCCTCTTTCCCTTGAGTTCAGGACCGTTGCGATCATCTGTATCTTTCTTTCACTAAGATATTCAGGAAAGAACTCTTCGAAGTCCATTTGTGTGGACACGCTTGCCGCCTCTTAGTCGTTCGATCCTCACCGCCTCTTAGTCGTTCCTTCCTCACCGCTTTTCTCCACTATTATATTTCGGTTCTCAATGCTGCCGAGGGCGAATTCTCTGAAAGTGCCCTCCATGTCTTCGGTGAACAGTGGTCTTCGATAGTTGAAGGACAGCGCGAGACGGTTCTCCAATAGGAAGACGATCCGTGGAAAGACCACGAAAACGATGGAACGACAACTTACTAGAGGCACATTGAAAAAACAGACAGTTATGTCTATACAAAAAGAAGATGTCTTTGGTGACTCTTTTAACGTTTTTACCTCATTCTTGATTTCGGCTTTCGTGTTCTTATGGTCGGACATTAGTTTCACTAAATTATTTGTAACTCTGGTAAGTTTATTCATTGCTTTTACCATAGCCGTTATTTCGGAACTCTACTCCTTCTCTCTAGATCTTTTCTCCCCAAGTGAGGAGCTCCTTTGCAAGGTTGCCTCCGCTGGAAGCTCCGTCTTGTTCAGGTCCCTACCCCTGACCGGAATTCTTCCAACAGATCTCCTTTTTCCGAAGTCTCCTTCCTCTTTTCTTCTTCGCTGAGTACTTTCCCTTTGTTCCCTTCACTACTGACGAACACAATATTATCATCTCATTCATAGCTTGTTCCAGCTTGCGGATATTTTATCCAGGTTTACTTTTCTATTATATGGAGTGTTAGAGCGCTCTAAAAATTTGAAAAAATTCAAAAAGTTACATATTGAACACAAATCATGGTTTTTGTTAATTCTTTTTGAACCAGTAGATTTCTCTGTGGAAGCAGTTGAAAAATTACTCAAACTTTTCAAAAATTTGTTTTAAATCTCCAGAAATCACCAAAAAATGTAACGGAGTAAAAGGGATACTGGGAAACTGAAGCTATATTTTTATGGCATCTTAATATAATTTACTATTTCCAATAAAAATAGTAAATTACTTTATGGATTTAAATTAAAATAAACTTAAAAATCACAAGTAATATTTATAGCGTTGCTTGAAAATACATGCGTTAGGATTTGAAATAAGTTTGATATAAAGAAGGGGGGGGATCTGGCGCCTTTTTTTAGGATTTGGGTTGGCGCCTTTTTATGTGCCAGTCCGGCCCTGCTCGAAATCAAAATGTTTATTTCTAGGTAAATCACAACCTCTATTTCTTCGAGGAAGTGAAAAAAACCCGCCTCATGTTATGGCCTGGGCTGGAGTTATTTCAACTTATCTGTTTGGGCCATATTTTTTTGAAGGCTCCATAACTTATCACAGCTATTTATCTGCAGATAATCAAAGAAAGGTTATTATTGCAATCGACAGCTCGGGGCACTGCTGACACTATTTCTTTTCAACAAGATTGCGCCTCATCCCATTTCACTCTCGTTGTTCACAAACGACTGAATGAAATCTTCCCGAACCGATGGATTGGACGTGGTTCTTCAAATTCTCGGCCTCCAAGATGTCCATATTTGACAGCGCTGGACAATTCACTGTGGAATTTCATTAAAGAGAAGGTTATAAATGCAGATATGTTTCGAATGAGGACTTGCGAAACGGAGTGCGCCCAGCTTTTACGTCAGTAACTCCGGACATGCTGAGATGGATGAGTATACGAACATGGCGTCGTACCAAGTTGTGTTGCGACAATGCAGGTATTCACACCCATGTTTTAGATAAATAAATAATTAATAAATAACTTACAAACAAAATTGTGTTATTATTTTTTCCCTCTGTTGTATAAAAAAATAATTCATTAGTGTAAAGGAACTTTCCGGCCACCCTATATAGATGCCATCATGATGATGACATATTTAGACACATGCGGCAGATAATATTTAATAGGTGCGGATTTTTTTTTAATTAAATTTATGTGTCTGGGCAGCAGTGGCCATTGACACAAACAATATTGGTTATACAATAATTAATTACAATAAGGACTTAAAATTAAGTATTATAACAGTTAATTTCTAAATCTTAAATAACATTAGGTAAAAATTATGAAGAAATAAAAATTGGATATACAATCATTGGATCAGTGGAAAGAAGCTATCCTATGTCCTGTACATAAAAAAGGAGACGTTACAGATTGTAGAAATTACAGGGGAATAGCTCTACAAGATACAGTATATAAGATTCTGGCCATATTAATTAGAAATAAAATTAAAACAAAAGTGGAAAATTGTCTAGGTGAATATCAAGCGGGTTTTAGAGCACAAAGATCGGTAATAGACCAAATTTTTGCAATGAAACAAATTTTATCTAGCTCATATGAATTCAACCTAGCATTAAATATGTTATTTATTGATTTAAACAGGCATACGATACCATAAAAAGAAGTAAAGTATATGAAACACTAGAATATTTTGAATTTCCACCAAAAATAGTAAGATTGACTAAATGCATACTTAGTGACACTAAAAGTAAAGTTATGATAGAAAGACGGGTTTCGGATAGCTTTATCACCAATAGAGGCCTGCGACAAGGTGACCCGTTATCAACAGATTTCTTCAATTTAATTTTAGAGAAGATTATACGAGAATGCAATATCTATACTAAAGGCACAGTTTATCATCACAGGCATCAATGTGTAGCATACGCAGATGATATTACCTTAATAACAAGGAGACCTGCAGAATTAAGAGAAATCTTCAATAGACTAGAAAGAACAGCCAAGGAATATGGTTTAGAAATAAACGAAGAGAAAACGAAATATATGGTGATGAAGGGAAATGAAAATCATCTGGGACAGTCCTTTAAGATACAAAGCCCAAGTAAAGAATATAACTTCGAAATTGTCGGCCAATTCGATTACTTGGGAGTAACACTAACAAATAGGAACGAAGAGAACCAAGAAATAGCAAAAAGAATGGCGAAAGGTAGTAAGAGTGCTGGAAGTCTAAATAAGATACTGAGGTCGAAGATAATATCCAGAAAAGCAAAAAAACGAATATATACAACAGTTATCCGACCTACGGTACTCTATGCTAGCGAGACCTGGACATTAAATAAAGATATGGAAGTAAAATTAGATAGATGGGAACGAAAGATCCTCAGAAGGATATATGGAGGTTTAAAAGAGGGGAATATCTGGCGAAGAAGAACGAATGAAGAAATAATGCAAATATATGGACAACCAAAAATAACAACACTCGCCAAAATTCAAAGATTAAGATGGCTTGGGCATATAGCAAGAATGGAAGAAGGAAGAGTTCCCAATCAACTAATAAACACGGAGGCTGGTACAAAAAGAAAAAGAGGACGCCCCCGAAGAAGATGGTTGGAGTGTGCAAAAGAAGATCTGAAGTCGCTGAGGGTACAAGATTGGAAAAACCTAGCACAAGACAGAAATAAATGGAAGAAAACAATTGAAGCCTTGGGCCCCTAAGGCCTGTTGAGCTGAACTATATATATATATACAATCATTGGATACTATAGAGACGTACATCTAATTATTACAACAATTATTAATTATTAATTATAATGATTAATTATTAATCACTGAATTTTGAATAACAGGTAGAGATTATAAAGACAAAAGATCATATTTTGTTAAATAATTTAATGTCTTTCAAGGAACTAATTAGGTGATGAAGTTGATCGGACGAGTAAGCTCCCGTTTATAGATATATTATGAGAGTATTTAAAATTAGTTTCTTGAAAACAAATGATATCGCAGGGGTGGCCAAGCTTCTTAATAGTCCGAGCCACTTTTCACAAGTTGAAGTTTTTGGCGAGCCGCAATAAAATACTTATTCAAAAAGTATCTATGTATAGAAGGTATTTACAATTTTTTTAACAGAACTTTTACTTACTGAAAACCGAAATACAATTACGAAATATTTAAACTTAATTACATTTTTGTTTTCCTTCTTTTGATAATTCTTTAGAATTTGGTGATTAATATGTGATATATATGTGATAATAATATTAATATGTGATAATATTCTCAGTAATTCTTTTAGATGCTGGTTAGGTAATATTGATCGGTGTTAGGATTTCACGAATTATAAAATGGAATAAAATGGTCCACACAAGTACGTTGTTCCTAATATGGAAATAATTCGACAAGCATTCTTTTTTAGGGTACCTTCTTGGATTCTGGTACAAATTTCCAAAATTCGGTATTCGGCGTTGACTTATAGTTTTATTTTCGAGCTTGATTTTCTTGCGTCTCTATTAATTTTAATTCTCCAGATGTTGTTTGGGTCATATATTGGTAATAATAAAAAATTCACCTCATGAACTATGTTCATTTCAAATGAATTCGGAAAAAAATGAAGAGACGATTTAACATATTTTAAGTCTTCAAATATATTTTGGAGTTCGGTCAATATTTCTTCCGGCTTTTTTATATACCTACTCGTTAAGTTTTTCTAGTATAATATGGTAAAAATTTTTTTCTAAGTCGAGTAAAATGACTTAAATGCAAAATGTGTACCTAATACAAATTACAAATTACATCTGTAGCAAGAGTTATACAAAAATCGGTCTGGATTCGGTTGATTACTGACTTTTACATTGCGCCACTCCTATGTAATGTTCGTTAGCGCAGTTTTCGATGTGTCATATCATTCTTATCTTGGATGGAAATGGAATTTGTTACAAAGTCTTTCATGTTTGTTGTCAGTAAATTAAAAGACATTTTGAAACACATATTATGGAACGATAATAATTTTTTTAAATCATATCTAATACAAAATTGAAAAATAACTCGGGTACAATCGAGAGCCACAAGTAATCCTTCAAAGAGCCGCATGTGGCTCGCGAGCCGCAGTTTGGCCACCCCTGTGATATCGGCTTCTGTATTGTTGATTAGCTGTTGTATGCGTTCTAAGCGAGGGTAAAACCCATCGCAATTCCACTGACCTAGCGTGAAAGTAATATACCAGGGCGCATCTGTAAAAATATTAGTACATTTGGACGCTGAGAGGTGACTCAAATTTTTTTGAAGAAATTGCTTGAAAATAACTCAAATAATAATATTTGAGTTATCCTCCCTCTCAAAAATATCTGGAACATTGTTTAAATAATCAAAATGTCAAAAAATGTAGGAAAAATTCGATTTTTTTTTCTTGGTTTTTTGATTATAACTTTAAAAGTATTCATTTCCGAGAAAAGTTCCACTGACATAAAAGTTGTGTAATTAAATTACCTACAATACAGAATTGGTTAAAAGTTTAAAAAATAGTCACCCTTGTTGCAAAATAGCAATAATTGCGAAAAAAACATACAAAAACAAGTATTCGCATTTTACGTTTTTCAACTATTTATGCTACACTTAGGACCTTCATATTTCACACAGAAAAATATTATGATACAGTAAAACAATACTGTAAATTTCATTAAGATCGGTCCAATAGATTTTGCAACATCAATTTTGAAATCCAGCTTTCGCAAAAAAAATTCTTTTTTTCAAAATGTTACAAGACTGAAAATAAAGCAGACAGTAAGTTGAATTTTTTTGCGTATTAGAAGTGTACTGTACCTTTCATTCGCAATTTGCAAAATTAAAATCGATTAACTACCACGGCGTCAGGAATTTTTTTAAATAAACATTAATTATTGGTGCTACGCGCAGGACAGCGGATAGTTTGCTCTGATTGGGCATTCCAATGACCTTTGATATTGATTGATACATTTTAATTTTTATTGCATTTCGATATAAATAAATAAATTTGTTTATTGCAAAATAAAAACACATACTCTATCCTTTGAAATAACACTTTTTTTGGCAAAAACTTTCTTTGTTCATATATTTTAACTTACAGAATAAAAGTTTATTATTTTGAAACATATGCAATTGTTTAAACAATATTTCACAAACAATAATGAAATTAGTTTGATTTTTGTGGAATTAAAATATTAAAATACAACAAAATATAGAGTAAGAAAAAAATATATTGATAAAGATTGGAAGAAATTTTGGTGGAAATCAACTTTTGTGACTCGAACAACGCTGTCCTGCGCGTAGCACCAAAAATTAAGGTTTATTTATAAAATTTTCTGACACCGTGGTAATTAATCGATTTTAATTTTGCAAATTGCAAATGAAATGTACAATACACTTCTATAAGCAAAAAAAAATTCAACTTGCTATCTGCTTTATTTTCAGTCCTGCAATATTTTAAAGAAATTAATTTTTTTGCGAAAGCTGGATTGCAAAATTTATTTTGCACAATCTGTTAAACCGATCTTAATGAAATTTACAGTGTTGTTTTAGTATATCATTAAGTTTTTCTGGGTAAAATATGAAGGTCCTAAGTGTAGCATAAATGGTTGAAAAACGTAAAATGCGAATACTTGTTTTTGTATGGTTTTTTTTTCGTAATTATTGCTATTTTGCAACAAGGGTGACTATTTTTTAAATTTTTAACCAATTCTATATTATAGAAAATTTAATTATGCAACTTTTATGTTAGTACAACTTTTCTTAAAAATGATTAGTTTTAAAGTTATAATCAAAAAACCAATAAAAAAATCGAATATTTCCTTCATATTTTGAAATTTTGATTATTTAAACAATATTCCGGACCATTTTGAGTGGGAGGATAACTCAAATATTATTATTTAAGTTATTTTCAAGCAATTTCTGCAAAAAAATTTGAGTCACCTCTCAACGTCCATCTCAAAACAGATGCGCCCTGGACTATAATGGCTTTAGGTAGTAGAGGAAGAGTCTGAGAGATAATCGTTATCATTATTGGTTTATTGAGATGCTGTACTTTTTATTTCTGTGTTGTCTATATTTAACTGTTTTTTTTTATTTTCTTAGAGACTCTTGAGAATCTATTTTTCGCTGTTTTGTCTTCAAGTGAGGGGTATATTTTTGACATATAGTCAAGGAGTGCCTGGATATTTTGAGTGAACTCCTGTACTTCGTGCAAGGGGTTATCACTGCCGAATGTATTTTCAAGGAAGGCTAGGAAATTTTCAACAAGAGGGAAAAATGAGTCAGGATTTTCTTGAAAAAGATTTTGGATAGTGTGAATTGCGGAATTAGTTAATTAAGACTTATCGGGGGAATGTTTCTTAGATCTTTTGGCTTTATGCTTAGTGGGAACAATTACATCTGGTGTGGGCATTTCATTGATTTTAGTGGGTGTATTTTTAGGAGTTTGTGTTTCTAAAGAGCTTGTATCACTGATGTCAGAACGACTTCTTTTCTGACTGATGGATGAGGGAAGAAAATTATTATTTGGGGTTATGGAAATAATAGGAACATCGAATGTATTTATTTGTTGACTAAGATCTAGATTATTTGTTGGGTTTGAAAGTGTGTCATTATTTGATATTGGGGAAGTGGGAATGGGTTCAGTAGGGAACGATTGTTCATTTAGGGAAGGATTTCTAGGAGGATTTTGACAATTATTTGCTGTGTGACCTTGTTGTTTGCATAGAAAACAAACCATTTTATCCGTAGAGAGAAATATTCTGTGAGAGTTGTTGTCAAAAGGGATTATTAATGAAGTTTGGAGCTCAAAGTCTTTTGTGGATAGAGTGACATATACTTGCCTTCTGAAACTCATAATATGAGTAAATACATCACCGGGGATTCCAGCTTCTTGATATGATGCTGGTGATTCGAGTTGTAGACCTAGATCCTTGAGATGTTTTTCTATGATGTCGTGTGGGATTGATAGATAAACGCTGGAGATTATAAGCCTTTCAGCGGGGGTTACTAGTCTCCGTACTGGTAGTTCAACTGTATTTATTTTAATTGTAGGATGTTCAGTTATAATTTGATCGACGAGTTCAGAATTTGTGAGGTAGATACAGATTCTGTTATTGGAAATTCTTAAGGCGAAGCAGATGTTTTTCGGATTAACAATATTACCTATGGGCTTAACATAGTCGAGTAGCACTAAATTTGGTTCTGCATGAATTAAAATTGCTTTGGTGGTCTTCTTTGGATACTTCGGACGTTGTTTAATCATAGTAGCAGTTGCATATGAACTAGTAATATTGTTACTCTGAAGAGCCTCTAACAAGAGGTGAAATCGTCGATAAGAGTGCTGGTTGCGCTATCTAGTCTAAGTAAAAATTAAAAGATATTTTTGGCCTCGCATTGCAACTGAATAAAAATGGTATACATTTTTATTTTATAGTAATATTACTCCGTGGAGTAACTAAGTGCATTTTTCGTTGGAACTTTACTAAGCTGCAGACGGGGGTTGTGAATTGCATAGTGTAGAATTCCTTCCCTTTTGTCTTCACTGCAGCATCCATTTGGCTTGCAAATTGTAGAAGCCTTGGAGGTGTCACCAGGGAAATGTACCAATAAGTTTTCAATTTAAAAATATTTTAGCAATATTTTTAATATTTTTGAGTATTATTAATGTTGCTATTAAAATTGAAAAACTTTATCTTTCAATTGCCAGATGACGCTAGTCACCTAATCCATTCACCTCAGTTGCAGTGTGGGACTAATATATGTCGAAAAATTTACTGGATTAGAGAAAAGCAACCTATGCATTCTCTGAAGAGCCTCTAACAAGAGGTGAAATCGTCCATAAGAGTGCTGGTTGCGCTCTCTAATCTAAGTAAAAATTAAGACATTTTTGGCCTCGCATTGCAACTGAATAAAAATGGTATACATTTTAATTTTATAGTAGTATTACTCCGTGGAGTAACTAGGTGCATTTTCCGTTGGAACTTTACCAAGCTGCAGACGGGGGTTGTGAATTGCATAGTGTAGAATTCCTTCCCTTTTGTCTTCACTGCAGCATCCATTTGGCTTGCAAATTTTAGAAGCCTTGGAGGTGTCACCAGGGAAATATACCAATAAGTTTTCAATTTAAAAATATTTTAGTAATATTTTTAATATTTTTCAATAGTATTAATGTTGCTATTAGGATTAAAAAACTTTATCTTTCTTACCTTTTCTTAAAATTTATTAGTCATCACTTTTTTGTAGCATATCTCGCTTAGTTTGAATGTAATCGATAGTTAATATTGCTAATTATAAAGGTCTTTTAAAGCACTACAGAGTTATTAGTAGCACTATACATCTAAAATCGACCGTTACTCTGTTATTTCAAGTTGAATACACCGATTTGAGCATGCACCAAATAGACAAACTGTTATCACCTACCATATACCTTTTTGTATTATAACGTGAAGATTTGTGAAGGAACAGATCCCTATGTTTTTTATAAGATACAAAAATGTTTTATATAGCTTTTTAGTTAGATGCCTAGTTTTTAAAGAGTTGGCAAAAACCGTCCGAAAAGGTGTCATTTTTCAATGAAAATGGCCAATTTTTAACCACGAATAACTTAAAAACTGGTATGAAACTGGTATATATTTTTAACTTAAAAACTATTGAATTTTAAAAAAAATGTATCACAGTTTTTCTTTAGAATTAGGCTCTCTAGCCACTTAAGTGGTTATTTTGACCAAAAAACTTTTCACCCCCTTGAAAATATATAGGGTAGACTTTGTTTCTTGAGCTGTTCCCTGCTTACTGAAAAAATATCAAGTAAATTGTCGTAGTATGATGGAATTCGGAACCAAATACCCTCATTGACTGCCCTATAAGTTTTAAAAACGTTTTTAGCAACTACTGGTTTAAAACTTTTTGTTTAATCTACAAAACTGTTACCAAACAATAAAAATTCGTGTGCTTTATGTATTAAAATTTAAAAATATTAACTAGGTGGTTTGAAGATTATTTACGGACGATAAGAACGACGCTGATAAAGAAGGTTTCTACCACGAATTGGTGAAACTCATAAATCAAACACCAAAAAAGGATGTTATTAATCGACTTATTAACGTAATCCGATTTATTCAGCTTACGGCAAGCAATAATATGATTGATAAATCAACAGTGTTTGAACACAAAAACATCCCAAACAAACATGAATATCGAATGATATCAAGACCGGAAATCAAATCGAGCTTATTATGGTAGATGCAAGACATAGCAATAATTGCTTAGACGTGCGAAGCTTGCGAAGAGGAGATAGGAACGCTATCCATATATTTAGTCCAGGGTAATAAGGTTTTTTCCATGACACTTCCATAGCCAGAGTACTAAAACGTTTTTCCGACATGTCAGTAATACCTATAAGAACAAATTGTAACAATTTGCAGCGTACGATCCGGCGGCTATTTTTATTTATAAAGAATTTAGTGTAAAAAAACAGCCTGTTGTCCTTTTTTTTTTCAAATCAATGGAAAACAGTGGATCTGATTGTTTTTTAGTACAAACATCTTCGAGAACATGGAAAAGGCTTGAAAATGGCGTATTACAAAGGTTGATATACTGATATTTTTAAGATTGAATTGCGAAAAAAAGGTCAAAATTGCAAAAAAATTAATTTAGCAAATAACTATTGTTAAATTTAGTGTATAGCTTTGAAATTTTTGTCAAATGAGGGTTCTTTAGTGCTTCATACGTGACAAAAATTTAAATGAGATTCATTTAATTGTTTAAATTTTATTCAAATTGTTTATCCCAGGGAGCTTTTTTCTGCAGTGATATAAGTCAGAAAAAATTGATATTAAAACAATTACACAGATGTCAAATGAAACAACATGAGCCAAACTTTCAAATTCGTTTAAAAAGGGTGAATATAAAGTGCGTTGATTAGTACAAAATAATTATGAAAATGTATCGTCAATTTTTCCTTATAAACTTTTAATTTTTTTACACAATAAATTATAGTATATATTTATCACAATTTTTTATCAATTATTATATATGAGACCATGAGAGCCAAAGCGACCTAACTGATTTTAACATTACTTTACATGATCAAAGAAATAATCAGAAGCTAACAATGTCCAACTCTTTTATAGTATGGTATAGTTAGACCCAAACCCAGACATCCAACGTGAAAGTTATCCTCCAACACCAAATTGTTCTATATGGTCCACATAATGTTCAGAAAAAAGTCACACCATTCTGAGCGTCGGGTTTGGGGGGAGGGGGGAGAAATCTGCAAATTCGTAGTTTTTTAGGTTTTTCGTCAATATTTCTAAAACTAAGCGGTTTAGCATGAACAACCTTCTACACAAAATTGTTCTACATTCAATTTTAAATAAAAAAGGTCCTATACATAACCCTTCTAAAATGAACGGTTCCAAAGTTACGGAGGTAGTATAGTATAATTGGTCCAAAAAAAGGCCTAACCCAGACATCCAAAGTAAAAGTTTTCCTTCAACACCAAATTGTTCTATATGGTCCACATATTGTTCAGTAAAAAGTTACACCATTTTGAGCGTCCGGTTTGGGGGGGAGATAGGGGAGAAATCGGTAAATTAGTAGTTTTTTTTACGTTTTTCGTCAATATTTCTAAAACTATGCTTTAGTTTAAGGAATGTTCTACAGAAAAATGTTCTACATAAAATTTAAAACAAAAAAAGTTCTATACATAACTGTTATAGAATCAACGGTTCCAGAGTTACGTAGGGTGAAATGTGGAGGTTTTCGATACTTTTTATATTTACCGATTTCTTCCCCCTCTCCCCCCCAAACCCGACGCTCAAAATGGTGTAACTTTTTTCTGAACATTATGTGGACCATATAGAACAATTTGTTGTTGGTGGATAACTTTCACTTTGGATGTCTGGGTTTTTGGTATAGTTATATCAAAATATTGCCCAAAAAATATAAAAAGTATCGAAAACCTCGACTTTTCACCCTCCGTAACTCTGGAACCGTTGATTTTATAACAATTATGTATACAGCATTTTTTGTTGTAAATTTCACGTAGAATATTTTTTTATATAACATTGTTTACGCTAAAGCATAGTTTTAAAAATATTGACGAAAAACTTAAAAAAACTACTAATTTACCGGCTTCTCTCCCATCTCCCTCCCAAACCGGACGCTCAAAATGGTGTAACCTTTTACTGACCAATATGTGGACCATATAGGACATTTTGGTGTTGGAGGAAAACTTTTACGTTAGATGTTTGGGTTAGGCCTTTTTTTGGACCAGTTATACTATACTACCTCCGTAACTTTGGAACCATTCATTTTAGAAATATTATGCATAGAGCCTTTTTTATTTCAAACTTAATGTAGAACAATTTTGTATAGAGGCTTGTTCATGCTAAACCGCATAGTTTTAGAAATATTGGCGAAAAACTTAAAAAACTACGAATTTACCGATTTCTCCCCCCTCTCCCCCCCCCCCCCAAACCCGACGCTCAAAATGGTGTGACTTTTTTCTGGACATTGTGTGGACCATATAGAACAATTTGGTGTTAAAGGATAACTTTCACTTTGGATGTCTGGGTTATGCCATCTTTTGGATCAACTATACTATACTATTAGTAGTTTTATGTTGACCAAGAATCATTATTGGTCAACATGTACACTTTGGTAAAATTGACGACACTTTTTTATAATTATTTGTTACTAATAAATGCATTATTTTATTCACTTTTTTTAAACAATTTAAAAGTTTAGCTCATGCCCTTTCATTTGGCACCTGTAGAATGGTTCTAACATCATAGGGATAAGGCAAAGAGAATGATGGAGAATGGTTCTACATCATTTTTCTGACTTATGCTATTGAGGAAAAAAGCTCTCTGGGATAAAAAAATTCAATAAAATTTAAACAATTAAATGAATCCCTTTGAAATTTTTGTCACTTATTAAGCACCAAATAACCCTCATTTGACAAAAATTTCAAAGCTGTACACTGTACACTGTACACGGTACACTAATTTTTACAATAAATAGGTATTTCGAAATTAATTTTTTTGCAATTTGGACCTTTTTTTCTCAATTATATTAAAAATAAATGAGTATATCAACCTTTGTAATACGCCACTTTAAAGCTTTTCCATCTTCTCTCGAAGATGTTTGTACTAAAAAACCATGTTTCACTGTTTTCCATTGATTAAAAAATGGAAATAAGGCTGTTTTTGACACCAAATTGTTTATAAATAAAAATGGCCGCCAAATCCTACGCAGGAAATAGTTACAATTTGTTCTTATACTGTCGAAAAAACGCTTCAGTACCCTGGGTGTAGAAGTGTCATGAGCAGGGTATATTTTACCCGTGTTGAGCTGCCCCCCCCCCCACTTGCAAAAATTAAAAAACGAATAGCCCTGATTTATGAGCTATTTATGAGCTCTCATATTCCGCAAACTAAAAATTTTGAGCTCGTTCCACTGAGGAGGAATTTAATACTTAAAAATAGGAATATTGAATCAGTTTTTGCGGCAGAATTACGAGCTATTTATGAGCTATTGAAATTATATAGTTGCGATTTTTGAGCTCATCCCCCTCATCCCCAAACAACCCTTTAATTGATTTAACTTAAGAGAAAAATGCTGAGAAAACTTAAAATATATCGTATTGAGGATATAATTCCTACAGCGTATATACTCTAAGAATAAACTATTAAATCACATGCATTTCGATTATTGAGCTACAACCCCTTCGCAAGAAAACCACCCTATCTTCCCGGCTTAAGAGAAAGTTGTACTTGAAATGCATTAAATTAATTATTTGGCGACTACATATCATTTAATAATTTATAAGCTTTCAAATTACGCGCCTTTAAATCGGTAAATTGCAATTTATTTTATATAGTGCAGTCACTGAAAGTAAAAATCAACGATTACCTTCAATTTCGGTGAACCTTCATCGATTTTCACGAACATTGTTCAGTGGTTATAGGATACCCCAAGAAACAAAGGTGACATGATACCACCTTGCGCCTTTACCCTGAGGGTGGATACCGCCCCTTCTCGGGGGTGAAAAATTATTTTATAAAAAATAACTGCACAAATCTATAAAAGAACAAATTATAAGCAAAATGTATTATATAAAGGGATTAAAATAAGTCAATACTTTTTAAGTTATTAAAGATCAAAAATTTTTAATATTCGTGAAAAAATGCATGTTTTGAAGCGGTTTTTCGTAAATCACTGAAAAACTAAGTTTTTACAAAAAGTTAATAGTAGTTTTATTCGTATAGCTTATATTCTAAGAATAAACTCTTAAATCACGCGCCTTTCGATTATTGAGATACAACCCCTTCGCAAGATAACCATCCCATATTCCCGGCTTAAGAGAGAGAGTTGTACTTAAAATAATTTAAATTAATTATTTGTCGACTAGATATCGTTTAATAATTTATGAGCTCGCAAAATATACGCATCTCAATTATTGAATTGCCATTTTCGTTCTATAGTGCAGTCACTGAAGGTAAAAATCAACTATGACCTTCGATTTCGGTAAATCTGCATTCATTTTCACCAAAATTGGTGAGCGGATTTTGATGCTATCAACTTTTTCTGGAGCTCATTTTGGATAGGTATTTCTAAGTACTTTGATAAGTATTTAGTACCTAAGTGTTATAAAATGCATCTCTTTCCCGTTATTTAAGCTTGAATCCTTAGATTTGAACAGTCGCAGAAAAAAATATACATTTAATTACCAATAACTTACTTTAAATTAACATTAAAAGGTTTTTCAAGTAAGCAATTTATTATATTTTTTATTGGCTTCAATTTTAGTGATGAACACTTGTTTGTAAAAACTTACAGTATTTGAGTAATTTATGAAAAATCGCTTTAAAACATGCATTTTCTTTCACAAAAATTAAAATAACTGATCTTTAATAACTCAAAAAGTAATAATTTATTTTAATCACATTATATAACAAATTTTGCTTACAATTTGTCCCTCTCTCGATTTGTGGGGTTATTTTTAATAAAGTAATTATCACCCCCGAGAAGGGGTGACATATACCCCAGGTTAAAACCCCAAGTTGTTATTGTTAATTCGTGAAAATGAATGGAGATTTACCGAAATCGAAGGTCGTAGTTGATTTTTACCTTCAGTGACTGCACTATAGAAAGAAAATGGCAATTCAATAATTGACATGCGTATATTTTGCAAGCTCATAAATTATTAAACGATATGTAGTCTCCAAATAATTAATTTAAATTATTTTAAGTACAACTCTCTCTCTCTTAAGCCGGGAATATGGGATGGTTTTCTTGCGAAGGGTTTGTAACTCTATAATCGAAAGGCGCGTGATTTAAGAGTTTATTCTTAGAATATAAGCTTTACGAATTAAACTACTATTAACTTTTTTGTCAAAACTTACAGTTTTTCAGTGATTTACGAAAAACCGCTTCATTACATGCATTTTTTCACGAATAATTAAAATCTTTGATCTTTAATAGCTTAAAAAGTATTGACTTATTTTATTATTTTTATATAATAAATTTTGCTTTTAATTTTTTCTTTTATTGATTTGTGAAGTTATTTTTAATAAAATAATTTTCACCCCCGAGAAGGGGCGGTATTCACCCTCAGAGTAAAGGCGCAAGGTGGTATCATGTCATCTTTGTTTCCTGACGTATCCTCTAACCACTGACCAATTTTCGTGAAAATCGATGAAGGTTCACCGAAATTGAAGGTAATCGTTGATTTTTACCTTCAGTGACTGCACTATACAAAATAAATTGTAATTTACTGATCTAAATTCGCGTAATTTGCAAGCTTATAAATTATTCAATGATATGTCGTCGCCAAATAATTAGTTTAATGCATTTTAAGTACAACTTTCTCTTAAGCCGGGAAGATAGGGTGGTTTTCTGGCGAAGGGGTTGTAGCTCAATAATCGAGATGCACGTGATTTAATAGTTTATTCTTAGAGTATATAAGTTATAGGAATTATATCCGCAATACGATATATTTTAAGTTTTCTCAGCATTTTTCTCTTATGTTAAATCAATTAAAGGGTTGTTTGGGGGTGAAGGGGATGAGCTCAAAAATCGAAACTATATAATTTCAAGAGCTCATAAATAGCTCGTAATTCTGCCGCAAAATCCGATTCAATATTCCTATTTTTAAGTAGTGGGGGGGCTGACTCAGCCCCCCACTAAAGTATCAAATTCCTGCTCAGTGGAACGAGCTCAAAATTTTTAGTTTGCGGAATATGAGAGCTCATAAATAGCTCATAAATCAGGGCTATTTGTTTTTTGATTTTTGCAAGTGGGGGGGGACAGCTCAACACGGGTGTATATTTTTGCATTATTACCCTGGAGTAATTAGTACGGGTGAGAAGTCGACTGAGAACATTCAATTAAAAAAATTTTGGATAAAATAAAAACGTGGAAAAAAATTAACAAGCAACAGCATAGGAAAAAATAAGATAAATAAAGTAAAAGGTCACTGGGCTATACTGGAAACAGCTATAGTAAATAGAGCTGAGATCTCTCTGGGAAAAATCAAAACAGAAAGAAAAAAGTTAAAAGAACGGTTCGACGAAGAAAGTGAAGTCCTAATAAATCAAATTGAACGGGCGCGAATTAAAGTCCTACAAAACCCATTTGAACAAAATATGATTCAATACAAGAACAAGAAGAATAAAACGTCAAAGTCCATCAGAGCGAAAAAAAGAGCATTTGGCCAAAACACTCTAAGGGAAGTGGAAATAAAAGAAACAATAATACAGAATACAACAAGATTTATACTAAGAAAAAAACATACTAAAAGCTTAAGATGAGATACTTACTAACAGATGAGACGAAGATTGTAGATATTTGGAAGAAATATTTTAAAAAACTACTTAGCAAAACTTATAAGCAAAAAATACCTCATAATACATCAGTCGTCTATCATACAGCAAGTCTGCTAGTAGACGAGGGCATTTAGCACAAAATAAATAAATTTTTAAATACAGCACCTAGAGACTTGCAGTTTTTTGCATTATGTTCAGGATGACGTCAGGAAAAAGTCTACTATTCAAAAATGGGTGGAAATGAATAATTGCCCTGTAAAGTGCATAAAATGCATCCAAAATTGCATAACTATAAAAATAAAGGCAAAATCAGTATACTAAGGAACATAATTTGGGAGGTTTTTGTGGTCACTCAATACGATTACGTAATCAGAACTGACCCCCGGATCACCTGGTGCCCAAGGTCAGTGCAAGAGACGTCATCTTCTAGAGCAGGGCTTCCCAAACTGTGCGTCGCGACGCCCTGGGGCGTCGCGGCTTTGTTCCAGGGACGTCGCGTGTCAGCGCTGACTTTTATTCAATATTTTAAACTGATATGTGACTTAAAATAATATTAACTGGGATAACTGCACAGGGATGCCTGCACAGCATGGAGGACTACAAGCTCTCATCAAAACCAAGGCTCCAAGAGTAAAATGGACACATTTATCACACATAGAGGGGCCTTAGCAGCAAAGAAATTACACCTGAATTAAGTGTTGTGATGGATACCATTATTAAAGTGGTGAACTACACACTATCCGTGAAATCAAGACTTTTCAAGAACTTTGTGAAGAAATGCCTTTAATTTATTAATACAACTCTCGTTGGCTGTCCAAAGGCAACGTACTCGCACATGTATACGAATTAAGAAATGAATTTTACACGTAGGTATCTACATACAGAATCGCATAATATTGCGCGAAATTTATTAATTCAGAGTTTATAATAAAATTAGCATACCTCTGGACATATTTAAGAAATTAAATGATCTTAATAAGTCTTTGCAGGGAAACAATACTCATATCCTGTAATTGGCAGATAAAATTACTGGGTTTTAGAAGAAGTTGCTCTAATGGAAGAGAAAATTAGAATATCAAGAAATTGACTGTTTCCCTGCTTACAAGATATTTCTACAAGAAAAATCGATAGAAATCCTCGATCCCTGTTTAAAAAATATGTTTACGCAACACATCATCATCATGTCATCATTGAGCCAACACTTTGAGAAACATTTTCCCGAATATCTGGAACAATATGACTGGGTCAGAAACCCTTTTATTTCCAGTCATCCACACAATCAG
This sequence comes from Diabrotica virgifera virgifera, assembly GCF_917563875.1. Lineage (NCBI taxonomy): Eukaryota > Metazoa > Arthropoda > Insecta > Coleoptera > Chrysomelidae > Diabrotica > Diabrotica virgifera. The sequence goes on from NC_065447.1 coordinate 106,605,857, forward strand.
CACTTTCAACAGAGGAAGAAGAACAACTGACAGAATTGTCCTGTGATTCTAGCCTAAAGCCTTTGGAGCTCAGTTTCTCATGAATATTATGCCATCAGTACTTCTGCATTAAAGGTTTTATTATCATTTGCGACTTCGTACCTGTGCGAAACGGGCTTTTCTGCAGTTGCAGTAGTAATTAAAAACAAGTACAGGTCAAATATAAACGTAGAAAAGGAAATGAGAGTATCAATTTCCAAACTGAAGCCCTGGTTTCATAAGCTGTGCTCAAAAAAGCAATCATATCCCTCACATTAACCAGCCAGTTACATAAATAAATACCCCTTTTTATTTTTGTGCCTATGTTTTGATTTCGTTCTTAATTTCTAATAAAAATTATAAATGTTCAATTAGTGTTTTTGTTATACTTAAATATAACCTGTTATTTTACTAGGCTAGTGCTAGTATATACTAAAATTTGTAAGTATTAGTGGAGGTTGGGTTGAGGGGCGTCGCAAAAAATAGCAAAGTACCAAGGGCGTCGCAATACGAATAAGTTTGGGAAGCCCTGTTCTAGAGTTTCGATGGTTTTCGGCATCAAATCGATGCAAACGGATTACTCACGTGTTTTAGGGATCACTAAGTACGAATATCCATCATAATTGACCTCCGGAGTACCTGGTGCCCAGGGTCGCTACTAAGGTGCGCCATCTTCTGGAGTTTCGAGGGATTCCGGCACCAAATTGATGCAACTGGACTATTCGGGGGGTTTTTCGGGGTTTTTCGGGGGGGACAAAACAGACTTCTGGATCACCTGGTGCCCAAGGTCACTGAAAGGGACGTCATCTTCTGGAATTTCGAGGGCTTTCGGTATTAAATTGGTGCAAACGGATTACTCGGGGGGTTTTTGAGGTCGGCAAACACGAATATGCCATCAGAATAGACCACCGGATTACCTGGTGCCCAAGGTCACTGCAAAGGACGTCACCTTCTGGAGTTTCGAGTGCTTTCGATATTAAATTGATGCAAACGGATTACTTACGGGTTTCTGGGGTCGCTAAACACGAATATGCTATCAGAATTGAATTCATTTCGGAGTACCTGGTGTCCAGGATCGCTACTAAGGCACCTAATCTTCTGGAGTTTCGAGAGTTTTCAGCATTAAATGGATGTAAACGGATTACTTACAGGTTCTTTGGGGTCGATAGACACGAATATGATATCACTGACTGACTGAACTCCGGAGTACCTGGTACCCAGGGCCGCTACTAGGACATGTCATCTTTTGGGGTTTTGAGGGTTTCCGGCATGTAATTGATGCAAATAGATTACTGGATGGTTTTTAGACACGAGTATGCCATCAAAATAGCAATTGATGCAAACGGATAACTTACGGGATTTTGGGGTCGCTAAACATGAATATGCCATCATAATTAAACTTTAGAATACCTGGTGTCCAGGGTCGCAACTAGGGCACATGATCTTCTGGGGTTTCGACGGCTTTCGGCATTTAATTGATGCAAGTGGACTACTAGGGGGTTTTGAGGTCGCTAAACACGAATATGCTATCACAACCGACCCCCTGTGCACCTGGTGCCCAATATCACTACAATGGACGTCATCATCTGAAGTTTTAAGGAATTTTGGCATTAAATTGATGAAAATAAATTACTCGGTGGGTTTTTGAGGTCCGTAAACACTAACATTGCATCAAAACAGATCATCGTAGAACCTGGTGCCCAGGGTCACTGCAAGGGGCGTCATCCGTAAGGCGAGGTTTTCCACTAGTCCTCACCGACTAGTGATCTTTAAAATCTTAAGACATCGCCTTAATATCGACTACTTTTTAATATAGAATATAACAATAATATACCTAATTTAGAGGTTTTTACACCTATTGAAGTGGCAAGTTACAATAACTTGTACACTGGACGTAAGTAACCACATTTCTAATTTTTTTCAACTATCAAAATTTCACCCTTTTGCTTTTTAATCTTAGTGGGTCACTTATTTCCAGGTTTGCACTGATGTCAGTTTGACCGAAAACGTTTTGTACTTCCACTCCCTTGTGGATAAATTTTAAGAATTTTAATAAATTTATATGCCTAGATACAACAGAAGTGTTTACTTTATTCCACGTTGTCAAAAAGTAATCCAATCTTCATCAATTTAGTACCGAAAACTCTCGAAACTCCAAAAGATAGCGTGCTTTAGACAACAGGTGCTTCGGTGTCTGTTCTGATGGCGTTTTCGTGTTAAGGTACCTCAGAAACTCATGAGTAATCCGTTTTCATTAATTAAGTACCGAAAACTGGGTTAGGTCTGATGGTATATTCATGTTCAGCAACCCCACAAAATCAAGGGTAATCGATTTGCACTAAGCTATTACCGAAAACTATCGAAACTACAGAAGATAATGTGTCTTAGGCACCAAGTGCTCCGGTGTATATTCTAATGGCGTATTTATGTTCAGAAACCCCAAAAACCCATGAGTAATCCATTTTCATCAATTAAGTACCGAAAACCCTCGAAACTCCAGAAGATGACGTGCCCTATGTACCTGGTACAGGTGCTCCAAAATCTAACTAATAAGTACTCCGTTTGCATCAATTGAATGCCGAAAACCCTCGGAACTTCAGAAGATGACCTGCCTTAGGCACCAGGTGCTCCGAGGATGAGATCTGATGGCGTATTCGCGTTCACCAACCCCAAAAATCTATGAGTACCTAATCCTTTTGTATCAATTTAGTACCGAAGACTCTCGAAGCTCCAGAAGATGAAGCCCCTAGCAATAACCCCGAGTAATCAATTTGCATCCATTTTATGCCGAAATCCCTCGAAACTCCAGAAGATGACATGCCCTAGAAGCTATCCTGCTCACCAGATTTTTTGGAGTTCAATTCTGATATCATATTCGTGTGTTTAGCAACTCTAAAAACGTAAGTAATCCGTTTGCATCAATTTAATACCGAAAGCCCTCGAAACTCCACAAGATGACGTCCCTTGCAGTGACCTTGGGCATCAAGTGATCGAGAGGACTGTTCTGATGGCATATTCGTGTTTAACGGCTCAAAAATCCCCGAGTATTCCATTTTTATCAATTTAAGGCCGAATTCTCTCAATCTCCAGAAGAGGACGCCCCTTGCAGTGAACTTGGGCTCCAGGTGCACAGGGAGTCGGTGATGATGGCATATTCGTGTTTAGCCACCTCAAAAACCCGTAAGTAATCCGTTTGCATCATTGTTATACTGAAAGCCCTCGAAACTCCAGAATATGACGTCCTTTACAGTGGCCTTGGGGACCAGGTGATCCTAAGGTTTGTCCTGATGGCATCTTCGTGTTCAACCACCTCAAAAACTCCCCGAGTAATCCAGTTACATCAATTTAGTGCCGAAATCCCTCGAAACTCCAGAAGATGACGTGCCTTAGTAGCGACTCTGGGTACCAGGTACTCCGGAGGTCAATCATACTCATATTGAGCGACCCCTAAAACGCGTGAGTAATCCATTTGCATCGATTTAATGCCGAAAACCATCGAAGCTCCAGAAGATGATATCTCTTGTCATGACCTTGAGCACCAGGTGATCCGGGGATGTTCTGATTACGTAATCGTATTCAGTTACCCCAAAAACCCCACAAATAATATATTTTGTTTCTTAGTATACTGATTTTGACTTTATTTTTATATTTATGCAATTTTGGATGCATTTTAGGCACTTTACAGTGCCATTATGCATTTTCACCCATTTTTGAATAGTAGACTTTTTTCCTGACGTCATCCTGAACATAATGCAAAAAACTGCAAGTCTCTAGGTGCTGTATTTAAAAATTTATTTATTCGGGTGTTTTTAGTGCTAAATGCCCTGGGTCTATAGTGAATATAATTATCGTCTCTAGGAAGGATAAAAGGGAAACTAGAAGTTTAATAACCAGCATTGCACCTAAAAGCGACGGCACACTTTCAGAAGATACATTAAAATGGAAATAATGCTCTTCATCAACAGCTATAAATTGATTATTGCGATATGGCACTAAGATCAATATCTGAGCAAATGAAAGTAGTGTGTCATAATCGCAATACGGGAGGAAGGGAATACAATGGTGTGCTCGAAATACCGACGAATAAAAGTCTTCGCATAACTCCATTTGTGGCAGATAACATGGGCTACTCTTGGGTTGAGAATAAAAAGATCAACGATTGACCAGATGTTTACCATACTAAAAATACTGTAAAAAATATGGAAGTTCAATCAACAGATATAATCTACTTATACATAGATCAGGCAAGCATACGAAGGAATTATACGCGTTAAATTCTAGAGCGTGAATGCCGAAATATCTATTCCACAAAAATTAATTATATTGACCAATTCCTGTGTCGAGAACCCTAGAATACTAAGAGTTTTATTCTAGAAGAGGAAAAATGTCGGCTTTGCTTTTCTGAATATTTTTAATTTTTTGTTTTTCTGTAAGACAAACCTTAGTTAAGATTTAGTGTTTCTAAATTTGCATACACTCGTGATTAGTGGCTCGTTCAAACCCTTCCAACTACATCCCTTTCAAAAATAAGCACTTTGAATCGATGAAACTTTCAGATCATATAAACAATACATACACGAGTAAAGCAACTTGTGAAGTGGTAACGAATTTGAGATTCTAATTAGTGCTTTTCCCGATTATTTTACCAAAACAAAGGCACCAACTTTATTTTGAGGGTAACTTGCTTACATTTGATGCTACAAATATTTTAAAAGAATACAAATTTTTAAACACTTTAAAAAAGTTTTAATCAGTTTTCCCCAAACAGTAGTTAATTTTTTGGTTATTTCACTTTGAAATATTCGATTTGGAATTTGACGAATATGAGCCTATTTTTCATTAGCTATAACTCTGCTTCTTCGACGTTCATAGACTTGTACATAGACCGTTTTTTTTTTTCACTTTTTACATGCTATTTTTTGCGAAGAATGTTTTTCCGGTATAATACTTACTTTTTAAGTTATTTACCAAAAGCCGTCTAAAAACGTGGTTCTTTTGTTGAAAAAATGAATGTATTCAGTCGCAAATAACTTAAAAAGTATTGACTAGGTGAAAATACTCTATGGAACAAAAGTTGCTTAAAATTAATCAAGTTATCCATTTCTGGACTTATTTTGGACGTATATTTTTTCACCCCCAAAGAAGTGGTGAAACTCACCGCCAGGACAAAAGCACCCATCGCACAATATATCACTTTTTTGACATGTTAGCAATGTGTACACTATTTTTCATGTCAGCCCAAGCGGTTCTTTAAAACTTGAATTATGCTGTTTTTGCATTCCCCAAAACCTTCCTGGAAGACACTTTCTGAATATAAATTGAACAGTAGTGGGGAGAGAAATTATGCCTGTCTTACACCTCTGAGAATTTTTTGAGCTTGTTACAAATTATCTAAATGTTTTTATAAATGCTTAATTTTTTTATTCCAATATAAACCGAACATTTTTTTTATATGAGTATCCTACAAAACAGAAGTAAATTTTGTCACATCCTGGTATCACGTCCCTAGTTATATTTTCAAAAGTTAGTTGGTCTCAAAGTATTTTGTTAAAGTACATATTGTTTACCAAACTTCAGAGAAATTTTCAAAAGCTTTTAGACATATAATAAATTTTCATTATCGATTTTCAAGTTTTAACCCTCTATATCTAAGCAACTAAGCTCTTTAAGGATTCATGTTCGGCTTACGAATTGAAAGATTTTCTCACTATATAGTTTGTTATATTGTATCACGTTATTCATTCATGAGATACTAGAAATCAAATCTGTTTATGAAATAGTATAAATGTATGGAAATAAAAAAACACAGCTGTTTTACTTTCTGTATTCTTTAGGAGCCATATTCATATTTTACAAAATAAAACTTAGAACTCTGAGACTAGCAAAATTCGATATAAATAATGAGAAAATTATAAGTTTTGAACAGGTAGCCATTGTATATCCATTATGGCAACACCATGCTCGGAACTGTCAATAGGTCATTACGTAACAAATATTCGCACTAGTCCTAGAAATTAACTACACTGTGAAACTCATCGTCATCATTAGGGAGCTGATCAGAGCTGATTTATATGCGATCAATTTTGATGAAAAATGCTCATATATATGCATTAAAAAATTACGTAATATACCTACGCAAGATATGCACAAAAATTCAAAAAATGCGCATATCGAGAAACCACAAATTTTCTGTTCTATTGTATTCTATGGGGTACTTTTAAAGGGGGAGCGGCAAGCTTATTTATTATCTTTCAAATAAAATCATTATTTACTCCTTTCAACATCAACAAAAGTAATTGGGGCGTATTTAAAATAACTTGTTAAAGCCGAAAATTCTGCACCAAAATCAATTTCAAAATTTCCATTAAAAATTTCGCATATTATATCCTCCATCTGATCTAAAGCACGAATAGTTTAATTTCCGTTAAAAAATCGTAAAACTATGGTTAAAGGTGTAAATTCTCTGAACAATGGGGATTTAAAAAAATCACCAGAATTATAGCTATTAAATTGACATCCTACAATTATTGTATAACGGCGTACTACATATGAGGGCCCTAGAAGTAAAGAGGTATAAGTGACATTTTTGTAAATATTGAGATAAATACACCACTGAACTGGAAATATTTCATTCTATTTGGTGGTAAAGAGATCTAAGCGATAAGTCTAACAGGTGCTGCTTTCTAGCGCCAAGTTACTTAACCTCCGAGCCAGCTATGAGTAGAGCTTGGAAGAGAAGAGATACAAGTGCGCTTGTACCCCTGTTCCACTGTGGCAGAGTGTTAGTTGAGTTTGTTATCATTTTGGATGGGTAGTGCCGGTAGTAGTATAGCTCCTCTAAAGCAATATTACTTTGTTGTTAAAGTAATATCTTATTGTAAACTGCAGTGTTTTACGTTTTCTTTATGTGGCACCAAGGTCAGGCGCCAAGTGGATATCAGGAAATATCACATTGTCTCATAAGCCTTCCCCCCATCTGCAAAACACATAACTCGTTCAATGCGACACAAAGTAGCATTTAGCGACAATTGTGGAGGCCACTAAAGAGTCATCTGACAGTCAAATTTTGGCTCTCCATTGTTAGAGACACGAATATTCAAACAGTAGATCATCGCTTTTTTATAAGTGGCCACTTTCATAATGAGTATGACCAAGATTTTGGTGTGATATAGTTAGAAAAGAAAGGAACCAAAAAGGACCTATATGTACTTCAACATTGGATGGATCTGGTAACTTCTATAAGTAGAAAGTTCTTTACAGTGCAGATGGAAAATGAAGATTTTTTGGATTTTTCTAATACGTGCGCCATACTTCTAGAAGAGCGTAAGTGGAATACAAAGTAAGCAACAGTTACATTTTCAGCAGGACAAACCTTTAACCCTGTTTTACGAGAAAACAACTGGAGGTAGCATAGAAGAGTTCAGTGAGCTATCTATGAAACTCACTCGAGCTGACAAAAATTCTCCCCTTCTGCCAGATTTGCCAGTACTGATTGACAGAAGGCCGCTCATTAAGCAAGCTAAATATTCAAATCTTTAACAGTTACTCAACTGCTTACCTCCAATTTACCATAAGTTTTTCACAAATCTGCGACAGGATGATCAACAAGCTGGAGAAGTAGCAAAGTCAGAAGAAGCAGAAGTCGATTAATATCCTGATGTCGATGAATCATAAGTCAATTATGTATTAGTGTTGTGGTAAAGAATAAATTTCTACAAAAACTTAAAGATTTTTTTAGCTGTGTTACCTTTATGATGCATTTCTTAGAAGTAAAGGGGTACAAGTGCTACTTAGCAACCTAAAAATAGCTCCAAAATGAGTAAAGTTAGAAGTAAAGTGGTACAAGTGCTACTTAGCAACCTAAAAATAGCTCCAAAATGAGTAAAGTTAATAAAAGTATGATTTTTTGTTACAACTAAGAATAATAATGCCTACAGCTACTAAACCGGAGAAGAAAAACTAGCATTAAAAAACCATGGCAATTACAGTAAAGGCTCAACTTTGAACGTAATTTACTCAAAATGTACTTTTTGTCACTTATACCTCTTTACTTCTAGGGTCCTCATATAAGCACTACTTAAAGACTTGTTTGTATAGTAGGTGGTAAAGTAGAGTGACTAGCAATATGTGGCAAAGTAACTCTACTCTACTACCACCACCACCGCAAAAATTTCCACTCGCCTGCGCACTCTACCCATGGAACGCGCTCAATTCTGGTAGAGTAAAGTAGGTAGGAGAGTACATACGGACGCTGTCATTCCGGCTAGAATTGTGTTATGTGTAAATATTGAAAATGAAGTTCACCGAAGATGAAACTTTAAAACTTGTAGAGCTGTAGGCGAATACCAGTGTTTATGGAATTTAGGTAGTGTACATTACAGAAATAAAAGTATGAGGCAAGCTGAGGAGGATGAAATTGTCGTATCGATAAAAAATTAAGAATTTAAGGTGTACTTATAATCAAGAATGTTTAAAAATACACACTATACTAGCATCAGTACTATACTTGTACTTTCCTCGTGTGAATGGTATCAAGCTATTTTTGGTAGAGTAGCGAGTAGAGTCTACTCTCCTTGCTACTCTACCCTCCTCAAAACTCTACCCGTGTAAACAAGCCTGTAGAGTTTTGAGGAGAGTAGAGTAGAGAGGAGAGTAGCCTCTACTCACTACTCTACCAAAAATGGCTTGATTCCGTTCACACGAGGAGAGTACAATTGCTTGAGCTTGTTTACTCCAAAGCCCCCTTTGCCATTCTTTCGACGATTTCATCCTCCGCAGCTTGCCTCATACTTTTATTTCTGTAGTGTACACTACCTAAATTCCATAAACACTGGTAGTCACCATACAGCTCTACAAGTTTTAAAGTTTCATCTTAGGTGAACTTCATTTTCACTCTTTACACAAAACACAATTCCAGCCGGAATGACAGCGTCCCTATGTACTCTCCTACCTACTCTACTCTACCAGGACGCATTCCATGGGTAGAGTGCGCAGGCGAGTGGAAATTTTGGCGGTGGTGGTGATAGTAGAGTAGTTACTTTGCCACATGTTGCTAGTCACTCTACTTTACCACCTACTATACACTCTACTTGCTACTCTACTGTGCTGAGCGTTTTTACGGGTAGAGTTACTCTACTCTATCAAGTACTTGCATCATTACTCTACCCGTGTAAACAAGTCTTAGTACTTTGTGTAAAGATCGGTTATTTTCTAAGAAAAAATTAAAAGGCAGTGAATGAGCCGTCTCTCTTCAAGTAGTTCTCGAATTAATAGGACAGCCTGTGCGCGGAAATATTTTGTGTCGAATTAAAAAATTTAAATTTTTTTTTTGACTTAAATGTTTTTAAATAGGCACAAAATATGCACGTTTCCTTAAAAATATACAAAATTTAGTAAAGTTCTCAAATATGCAAGGGATGCATGCAATATGCATTTGGCATAAAATCCGCTCCCTAATCATCATCATTGACTCTACAAGCCGTGATAGGTATTGGCCTGTTCTAGATTCAGCTTCCATTCGTTCGTATCATTCGCCTTAATTTTCTAATTTCGCACTCTTAAAATTCGTAAGTCGTATTTCACGTGGTCTTTAAATCGTGCTCTGGGCCTGCCTCTTTTCCTCACTTCATCCGGTCTTTGGTTATAAATGTGTTTTTACGGCTCCATCTCATTCATTCTCTCTAAGTGGCCTGGTCAAGCCACAAGTTGGTTTTGATAGACCTACCGATACACGGTTCATTATAACCGTGGTAAAACTAAAAATTATAGCATCTGCACCATAATCTGTTTTTCTGTGCGCCTTTATAAATATGAGGATTTTATACGTTCAAAACAAACTAAATGTTGTTCATCGCTTTTTGTCAAGGTCCACGTTTCTGAAGCGTAAGTAAGGATGGACTTGTAAAGAGTTCTGTATATAAATATTCTCGTTCTTTTTGTGACTATATTTTATGATAAAAGTAATCCATTTATTAGCTATTGTGTTACTTTGTGAGCCTAGTTAAATGAACTCTCGTACTCCTTCGAAAGTATAAGTTGCAACCATTAGATCTTCGGGTTTTTTAATGCTTCCTATTTGTCACCTTCATATACTTCACATTTCTTAATTGTATTAATGTGTAGCACCATTTTTTTGCTGCTATTTTCAATGACGTGAACGATTGTACCAGATCAGCCTTTCTTCTTGTTATAATATCGATGTTATCCGCATACGTTAGTATTTGGACAGTCCTATTAATAATGGTTCCTCTTGTAATTATTCCAGATTATCTAATAGTTTTCTCTAGGGAAATGTTAAATAGAAGGCATGATAGGTTATGTCCCCGTCGAAGTCTTATTTGTGTCTAGAAGGATCGTGATACCCCGTTCTGCACTCTAACCTTACACTCGACTGTTGAGAAGGTTTCATTTACCAATTTCAGTTAGTGTATTGGGGTATTGAATTGTACCATGGCTTTGTATAGTGCGTATCTCTGTACACTACCATCATCATCATCATCAGTAGCTCGACAACCCTTTTTGGGTCCTGGCTTGTTCTAGGATTTTGCGCCAGTCTGTTCTGTTCCTCGCTTTGTTCTTCCAGTGGGTAATCTCAAGTGTTTTCACATCTTGTTCCACTTGTTCCATGTATCTAAGTTTCGGTCTTCCCTTTGATCTTCTCCCTACTGGTGTTTGCCTCGTTATATGTTTTGGTGTTTCGGTCTCCAACATCCGTTCAATATGGCCCATCCAGCGCAGACGTCCCATCTTTATTGATGTTATGACGTCGGGTTCGTTGTATGCTGCGTATAGTTCAAAATTATATCTTCTGCGCCATACGTCATTTTCTTTCACCCCCTTATATATGTGTCTGATAATTTTTCGTTCAAACGTACCTAATAAGTTCTCATCGCTTTTCGACAGTGTCCATGCCTCTGATCCATATATAAGGACCGGTTTTATCAGGGTTTTGTATATTTTGCATTTGGTTTTTCTCGTGATGTTAGATCTTAGATGTTTAATTAGTCCATTACTTATATGTTTTATTAGCAATATGTATTCTTCACTTAACTTCTTCGCTGACATTGTTATCTGCGGTAACTAGTGAACCTAGATATGTAAAAAATTTTACGCTTTCGTTGTTATAGTCTCCTATTGTCAGATTCTGTAGTTCTGTACAAATGCCAATATTTGTACACTTTTTATTATTATTGTTCCTCTGGTATTGACTTTTGACTCTCTAATTATATTTTCTAATGTGATTTTGAATAGAATACAGGATATGGCATCTCCCTGTCGTAGGCCCGTTCTAACATGGATTGTATCTGTTAGTGCGTTTTGAATTCAGATTTTGCTTTGTACTTTAAGTGTTTCTTTTACTATATCAATGAGTTGAGTTGGAATATTAAACTCTTTCAGGGCGTGGATCAGAAATTCTCGATGGATACTATCATAGGCACTCTCAAAAGCAATGAAGAGATGATGTGTGTCTATATTAAATTCACTAGTCCTTTCCAAGATTTGTCTCAAGACGAAGATCGGATCTACTTCTGCCTGCAGAAACCACATTGATATCCCCCAACTATTTGTTCCGCGTATGGTCCCAATCGCTCATACACAATATTTGACAGTATTTTATATGCCACAGTCAGCAACGTTACTGCTCGGTAGTTTTTACATTCAAGCTGATCTCCCTTTTTATGTAGTGTAATAATTACCCCGGTATTCCAGTCTTGTGGCAGTTGTTTATTATTCCATATGTTCACTATTAGTTCGTGTATCGCATTCAATAGGGAGTCTGCGCCTTATTTTATTAATTCTGCGCTAATATTATCTAATCCAGGTGACTTGTTGTTTTTCAGTCTGGTAACTGCTTCTTGCATTTCAGCTACTGAAGGGGAGTTGTTTCTCTGGTATCCGTTTGATCCAGTATAATTCCATTGTATAGTGGATATTCGTTTTGTTCAAACTTTTATTTGAAGAATTCTGTCCATCTTTGTAGTATTTCACTCTGTTGAGTTACTATATCTCCTTCTTTGTCTCTGCATTTCATTGTTCCTGGTTTAAATTATTTTTTGCTTTTGTTAAGTTTTTGGTAGAATTTTTTGGTTTCTGTTGGTTTATTTAATTCTTAAATTTCTTGGAGTTCTTTTTCTATATGTTCTCTTTTTTTTTTCTTTTTTTTTTTTTTTCTTTTCTTTTACACTACCGTAGCCCATTCTAAAATCCATAAGCAAATGGTGAGTGTCAGTTCCATTCTCATATGTTTTTTCCAACGGTTGTCTTAGAAGGAATATTTGATTGAACTGATATTTGCCTATTCTATTTTCACAATATCCCGATAGTCGATGGTACAGAATGTAGGACAGTATTTTGCAGGTCACGTTTAGAAAGGTAATTCCTTGTAGTTATCACAAATTGTTTTGTCTCCTTTCTTAGAAATAGGTAGAATTATACCTATGTTCAAGTTATCTGGTAGTTTTACCTCCTTCCAAATTAGTTTTACTACCTATCATAGGTTGATCGAATCTGCTTTAAGAAATGGTATAATAATGTATGGAAATAAAAAAACACAGCTGTTTTAAATACTTTATTCTTTAGGAGCCATATTCATATTTTACAAAATAAAAAGTAGAACTCTGAGACTAGCAAAATTCGACATAAAAATGAGAAAAATTATAACTTTTGAACAAGTAGCCTTTGTATATCCATTATGGCAACACCAGGCTCGGAACTGTCAATAGGTCATTACGTAACAAATATTCGCACTAGTCCTAGAAATAAACTACACTGTGGTACTGCCAGAATAAATAAATTGTTATGGTCTACAATAAAGTGTAAGGATAGAAAGTATACAAAATTTCAAAATTACATCTATGATAATTTCTTAACAGTTTCTCTATTTTCGTTTTTAAAATTTATAAAATAATATTGAAAGATATTTTAACGGTAGCTTTTTGACAACTTAAATTCATTTTAATTTTGTGATTATTAACCAAATAGTTTTCCCATTTTACTATTTATAAATATTACTAAATAAATATTGAGAATAAAAATACGGTTTTCGGAAAGCAGGTCTACTAATAGACCTGGATCATGCGTACCAAAAAAAGGTTTAATAATAGCAAGCTGAAAAATTTGTTAGTAGCTTAATGGTGTTTAGTCGGACAAACTTTGATGTATAGGAACACTGAAACAGGGGAAGTTTAAATTGTGGAACAGGTCAGACTACCGAATATTCTGATCTGTTCCTCAACTGTGTGGTAGAATGTCAGACTACGAAAACTTCCCATGTATTTTGTCAGACAGATCTTCCAATTGGTTTGTTACCCTTTTATTAAACTCTCATGCAAAAATCAGACTGCTATTTATCACCAACATAATTCTCGTCAGTTAACATAGTCTTTGTGTCTTATTAAAATGCTCAACATATTTATCGGGCAAACATTTTTTCATATATTATAATTATAATATAATGTTTGCTATTGAATAAATCTTAAAAACAACCTGCTAGTTTTCACAATCATAAACTTGTCAGGATGACAAGTTCCACAATTAAAATCACGTTCCACAATTAAAACTTCCCTGTTCCAGTGTTCCCATACATCAAAGTTTGTCTGACTAGACATCGTTAAACTATTAACAAATTTTCAGCGTGCTATTAATAAACTTTTTTTTTGGTACGCGGAATCCAGGCCTATAATGATAATCTTATCATTACAAAAAAAAATTAAAGAAAACTAACAGAATTTAACATTTAGATTATACAGTATGTCCCTGTAAGTTGTATCCATATGGATAACTCTGATAACTCTTTTATTATTAATTTTAAGAAAAAAAGTTATTTTTAATAAAAAGTTGTGGATAGTCTAAAATATAAAATACAACCATCTTATATGAAATTTTTTATACGAGGTATGTCAAAAAAAATAAATTTAGATCAAAAGTAAAGTACCTTTACAGTTCAGAATATTTCAAATAAAAGGATGTAATTACATACTGAAACATAGTTTTTAATTCTAAATAACTTTTCGTAATAACAGTTTTTGATATTGTGAAAAATAAACGTATTTTACTCTTGAGCGAAATTCATATTTTTTGACATACCTCGTATAAAATTGATAAAATTTGACATAATATGGTTGTATTTTAGGTTTTAGACCATGCAGAACTTTTTATTAAGAATCACTTTTTTTCGTAAAATTAATAATAAAAGGGTTATCTGAATTGAAATGCCTTAAAATAATGTTAGTTATCCTTAATTTTTCAAAAAGAAAAAATTTTCAATTAGAAGGATATAATTGCATACTAGAATATATTTTGTAATACCAAACAACTTTTCGTAATAGCAATTTTCAATATTGCGAAAAATAAAGCTACTTTACTCTTGAGTGAAATTCAAGCTTTTTGATATACCTCGTATAATATTCAAAAATTTGATATTTGATGGATAAATCTTATGTTTTGGACCATGCAGAGCTCTTTATGTAGAATAACTTTTTTTCGTAAAATTAATAATAAAAAAGTTTTTCATATGGATACAACTTACAGGGGCATACTGTATATTTTCATTAAAACTTCCGCCAGGTCAATAGTCATACATTATTTTAAATTATGGAAAAAAAGGAACAATCAAAACACCTGATTAAAAGATGATAAAAGTATATTGTTACGACCACCATTCTACTCAAATGCTAATATTTTGGTAGAACATCAGGTCGGCGTTTAATGTAAAATGTGTTCACTTGTATAATCGCATCAACTTTAAGCTCATTTTTCTTTCCTTCATAGCGTTGAGTATTTCTTTTTATTTTTTTATATTTCCTTGTTTGTTACGTTCTGTGACCATGATATTGTCCTCATTCTTAATAAACAATAACACTACATCTCAAAGCAAGCAAGTCTTTTTTTTCAGTTGCTTGCGTAATTGTCCAGGCTTCAACTCCATATAAAATGGCAGAGAATACGTAGCATCTCAGTAAGTAACTAAGTGTTAGAAGATTGTAAATAAACTACAATAAACATTACGATATACAGAAAATATCATCCTGAAGAGGCAGTCAAACCAAACAAACAGATAAAAATAAACTAAGGACTAAACCAAGGTTGTAATATGTCATCAACATTTTTTTTATATATACATATATTGGGGGAAGCATACGAAAGTTGAATAAAATAAGTGGGATAGGTAGGTATTTATAAATATCCAACAAATACAAAAATAAAGCCAATACCTTTCGGAAAGTGAATTTAAACCAGTTAAAATAGTTATTTTTTTACGCCCGTGCTAAAACAACCACTTTCCCGCACGCATTTCGTTGTACTCGTAGAATAAATAGCTTGTAATATTGCTTTATAATATATTGTAATACATGCAATAAACTAATATTTAGATATTATTTACTAATTTATTTCAAATTGACCTTATTGTGTTCATGCTTTAATGAAATTCCCGCACTAGCGCGGGAAAATTTAATTTTCATCTCGAGGGAAAGTGCAACTTTCGGAAAGAAAATCCATGCGGGAAAGTGGCCGTTTTGGCACGGCCGTAGAAAAAATCTATATCTAATGCGTATTCATTTGTAAATGAACTTTCGTCTTGTTGCCATCTTCCTTACTCTTGGTGCAGGACTTTCAATCTTTTACGGGTCGGAGTGTAGGGCCGGTATTTCCAACCTCACTTAAGCCAAAGCTTACTTTAAGCCTTTGCTTAAGCTTAGATGCCTGCATTTCCACTTCAATTTGAGGCTTAAGCCTAGGCTTAAACCAAATAATTTTAAGCTCGCGCGGGAGTTGGTTTAAGCCTTTGCTTAAAATTTGTTTCCTGTTTTTTGAGGTTATTTCTATAGATTATTAATTATAGAGTTGTTTTGAAAACCAACTTTTAAGTAATAACGTTATTATTGGATTATTAAATAATAATCTATTAATTTATTAATCGTAATAACGATTATTAAAATTCTTACTACTTTTGGAAGGTGTAGGCACATAAAAATTGTTTATTTCTACAATGCTTGGTAGGTATATTTATTTTACAAAAATAAACTTACATTCCAATTTGACATTTTAAGGAATATATCCAATAAACAAAATTACAAAGACGGATCTATTGCTTATGCAAAAAAAAACAATAAAAATATAACCAGAGAAAATATAGACAATAAACTAAAAACACATGTACATACCATGTACACAAAATTAAGTGAAGTAAAAATAACATTGATACTTGATACAGATGACCAGATAAAATTAAATGTCAACAGGAGTGGTTTTTACCTCAGAACAGTTAGCTCTGGCACTTTGACATATGCAGAGGTACCAAACCAATTGACTTTACAGCTGAGCATCAGTTTAGTTAAGAGAGTGATGGAAATACAGCACCCAGCTTAAGCTTCTCCTTAACTTTTGACACAGGCTTAGCTAAGCAAAAGCTTAAGTAGGTATTGAAATATCGGCCCTATGTATATAACCCAAACGGAAAAATTTGGACTCTTGCCTGTTGAATCCAATACCCTGCGTGATAAGTGGTACAATGTGTAACACATCTACTTACATAGAATTGTCCTGTGTTTGTTACGACCATTCAGATCGCTCTTTTCTGTATGGACAATATTTAATTGTTTGAAATGGAGACATAAAGTAAGTAAAGTAAAGTTTAATGAAACAATAAACTATGTATTTATCTAACGGTTAATTATATAGATAAT
Organism: Diabrotica virgifera virgifera; assembly: GCF_917563875.1. Taxonomy (NCBI): domain Eukaryota; kingdom Metazoa; phylum Arthropoda; class Insecta; order Coleoptera; family Chrysomelidae; genus Diabrotica; species Diabrotica virgifera. Next base: position 106,622,560 of record NC_065447.1, read on the forward strand.
TCAATCAAAAATAGACAATACACAAGATTAAATCAACAATGAATGTTATCATTGCATTAAAATTATTCAAAGCCAAAATGTTTTAGTTTAATTGGGTATATAAAATTCTCTCAAAATTTAAATATAAAATCATATATCCAGAACAGCGTACTCGATATTATCCTGTATTGTATTTGCCTTTATTCTTTATTACAAACAAATAAATAGCATTTTTATTATATTTTGACATCACAAATTAACAATTTTTATTACTGAATTCTATTTGGACCTTTTGTATCAGGATAAAATTATAGGTACAGTTTGCATATAATATACAAATAATATATTTTTTATATCGATAATGTAACGCCCGATTTCATAATAAAGTTAAAGTTGACTTTAACAAGGCAATTTTTATAGTTAAAGTCAAATTTAAATTTAAAATCCACTTTAACTTTATTATGAAATCGGGTGTTATAGCTATTTGTATAACAAGGGAGAAAAGTGCTACTTTTCCTCCCGAGAATGAAGTTTACTGCCCGACGCGTAGCGGAGGGCAGTAATCATTCAAGGGAGGAAAAGGCACTTTACTCCCATATTATACATATGGTTTTTCCACCTTCCTCAAATAACAAGTAATTTTTTCATTTTTATTTAATTTATTTATGTAACTAACGAACAAAATTTATTAGAAATAAAACTAACAAGTAGGTACAATATAACTGTCAACTGTCAAATATAAGTCAAATTATTAATGTAAACATTGTTAAATCAGAATAACAATTTACTGTTTTTTTACCGTTATGCAAAATACAGAGTGTTTTTAAATAAACGTTAAAATGTATAGATACTTAGGTACTTAATAGAAAATAGGTATTGTATTGTCAATAAGTTATATTTCATGAATAAAATACCATGACGTCAGTTTTACTTTTCCTCCCTAGGGAGGAAAAGTACAACTTTGCTCCCTACAATCAGGTCCGGAAAAGTATACTTTCGGTGGAGGTAGGTGGAAAAATTATTATAATGGAGTCACTGAAGGTGGATATGAGCTATTACCTCCGATTTCGTTGAACCTCCATCGATTTGCATGAAAATTGGTGAGTGGTTAGAGGATATCTCAAGGAACTAAGGTGACATGGTGCCAATTTGCGCTTTTACCCTGGGGGTGGATGCCACCCCTTCTCGGGGGTGAAATTTATTATATTAAAAATAATCCCATAATTCGATATAGGGACATATCACAAGCAAAATTTGTTATCTAAAGTTATTAAAATAAATCAAAACTTTTTGGGTTATTAAAGATCAAACATTTTAATTTTTCTTGAGAAAAATGCATGTTTTTAACCAATTTTTCATCAATAACTCAAACTGTGTAAATTTTTACAAAAAAGTTATTATTATCAAAATTGAAGCTAATAAAAAATGAAATAAATCCCTTACTAGAAAAACCTTTTAATGTTAACTAAAAGTGAGTTATAGGTAATTGTATGTATGTTTTTTTCGGCGAGTAAAAAACTCTAAGTATTCAAGCTGAAATAACGGGAAATTGATGCATTTTATAAAATAAACTTATTAAAAATTTGTCAAAGTACTTAAAAAGATCTATCAAATGAGCTGCCGAACATGTTGATAGCGTTAAAATTTATGCTCCAATTTTTTTTCAAAATTTATCTTTTAAAAATGTTTCTAAAAAATGTTATTGTTTTTTTCTATAACTCCGTTCGTGTTTACGATATCAGGTTCATCTAAAAACTGTTTGAAAGTTAATTCCAAGTGCTATTTAAACACGTTAAACCTAATCTTCTAAACCCCTTACTTTTTAAAAAAAAAATAAAAGGATAAATGACCCCGGTTGCATGGTTCCCACAGCAAAATTTAAGATTTAAACGTTTCTATCTCGGTTATTTTTTACCCTACAGAAAGAGTAAAACAGGTAAAATATTTGGCACAGAAAAAACTAAAATTTAGTTATATATAATTGTTTACGTATATTGAGTATTTTTGGAGTTATTATCAAAAGAATATGAGAATTACAATAATTTTAAAAATTATGATTTTTTTAAATTATACCTTTTTTTCAAAAATATGCATTTTAAACCGGTCAAAATTATCTAAAACATTACTTATGCTAATATAAAGAAGTTCTTGTAAGAATTACTATAAATTTTAATTTTTGTGGAAATGGCGTATGTTTTATTTTTCACTTTTTCCTAAAAAATTCGAAACAGTTCTTTTATTTTCATTATAATTTGCTTAATTTTGACGCTATTACCTTGTTCTGAAGCTCATTATTTGATAGGTATTCCGAAGTACTTTGACAAATGCTTAGCAGGAATATTTTATACATTGCATCGTTTTCCCGTTATTAAAGCTTGAATACTGAGATTTTAGTACTGGTCCAAAAAATTACACATTCAATTGCAAATAACTCACTTTGAAGTAACATTAGTTTAGTTCTTTATGTGAGTAATTTATTAAATTTTTAATTATCTTCAATTTCAGTAATAATAACTTTTTTGTAAAAGCTTATAGTTTTTGATTTATACGTGAAAACCGAATTTAAAACATGCATTTTTTTACGAAAAAATAAAATCTTTGGTCTTTAATAACTCAAAAAGTGTTGATTTATTTTAATAACTTTATATAACAAATTTTGCTTATAATTTGTCCCTCGATGGACTTATGGTATTATTTTTAATAAAATAATTTTCACCCCCGAGAAGGGGTGGCATCCACCCCAGGGTAAAAGCGCAAGTTGGCATCATGTCACCTTTGTTCCTTGAGGTATCCTCTAATTACTCACCAATTTTCATGAAAAGCGATGGAGGTTCAACGAAATCGGAGGTGAAAACCTTCAGTGACTGCACTATTAGTCTAAAATCCGAATCTAGGTCGACATGTTTTTAATAAATTTCATACATAGACAAATATGACTTGCATAGGTTGCCTATCAAAATCATGTCATAGCTATCCTTTAAGGGGAAGGACGTAAGGTTTTAAATCAAAATTACAAGCAGATTTTTTTTTGAAGTTTTTTTGAAAGTAAGTTTTGAAAAGTTTTTTTGAAAGTATGGTAGAATTATTTGATTTTTAAAATAAATAAGCATATTCAGTCAAATTCCTAGAATATTAAAAAAACTACAAGGAAAAATATTGACAAATGAGCCAACGGTGGCAAATTTTTAAAGACACCTCAAAAAACAATGGATTTTGCAGTGGACATCAGACCTCATCATTAGATCATGTTAAACAAAAATCTCCAACAGATTTTATTAGCTCATGAGTTTCTAGAGTGAATGCTGTCGAGTTTTTTAGTTTTAACGATTTTTGACCTTTTGGTATGTACTCAAAACAACATTTTTTTGCAAATAGGGTGAAAATCAACATATTAATTATTGTTAAACAAAAAATAAGCATAAATCAAAAAATATCTCGACAGCGTTACCTCACGAAATGTCTAAAGAAAATATATACAAAATTACGGGTAGATCGGTCAAGTAGTTTTTGAGTTACAATATCTACTTTGAAAATAGCAGTTTTGAGAAAAATGCGTTTAAGGTTTAGTTTTATTTTCATAAAATACAAATACACCATAAATGTTAACAGATTATTTATAGAATAAAAATTGTTGGCCTGGCATTTAAATATGCTTTTAACCTAACTAAACTTACATTGTTTTAAAAAAAACAGTAGATTGACTTTTTTAAACAAATATGTGCTTAATAAGAAATAATATAATTTTTAAGTAAACAGTTTGGTGGAAATATAATTTCTGTTGAATTTAACCAAACTTTTTATCAATATCGCATATTTCTACTAATATTTCGTAATTTTTAGGGAAAGAAAACATAGATATTCCACAGCCGCATTTAGAATGACAGCTACGAAAAGCACACATAGTCCCTTACGATATATTTTACGTTTTGTTTTTGTAGTAAAAACGTAGATAATTCCACCATCATTAAGAATATCAACCGGTCCTGTGCCGTCAACACGCCAGAAATAAGTGAGACTTTTCTCAGTGGTATTTACGTAACTGTCAAATCAATATTAAAATTAGTTATATACATGCTAACATCAAAGAAAACCGACCAAGATATCGCTTCTTGTCGTGAGTGTATTCTGTGACCATACCTTCAAAAAATTCACAAAAATGTGCTTGAAATGTTGATTTCAAAACCTACGGCCCCCTTAAGGATAGCTTTGACAAGATTTTGATAGGAACATGTTATTGTTAACGCAATTTATATTTTTGTATGTATGAAATTAAATACGTAAAAAAATGTTTCGTCCTGTAAACAGATGGGTGAAAGTCGAGCTTCGGGCCCCATACTATAATGTCTGTATACGTCTGAAAAAAAACAACGTGTATAGAAATCAGAAAAAAATACAAATAATGATAAATGGGTTTTATTATAATACATTAAAATTTGAAAAAAAAGTTATAAGTAACTTTTTTGAGTACAATTGTAAAACAACAAAAAGTATGAAAAACGTACCTTAAAAATATCTTCCAATTAATTAATATTATAACCAGTTGCTACAATCCCAAAAATATTTATCTAAAAAATATACATATAAAGAAGTAAAAAATAATATAATAATTTAATACAAAATATTAATGGATAGGAAAAAAATTGTAAAAATGAACATGTAGAGGGTTAAAACTGTACATTTTATGTATATTTGAAATATTACATGATTTGATGTGATAATTTAGCCGTTGAGAAAGAAGTAACATATTATTCAATTATGTATTTTTCTAAGAGAATTTTTTTTTAAATAACTTTTCTGTCACCAATTTCTCAACATATTATGTCGACATATTATAAAGTTGTATCGGCATATTACAAAAGTTTAATCAATACAGATAAAAGCACACAACTCATTAATATCTACTAGAACAAAATCTAGAAAATTCCAGAAACACTGTAAAATGAGCGCACTAATAAGTTAAATTTGTCAAAAAATTTCTTTTTGCAAAAAGCTTGCATATACACAATATACAGTGCTAGTCAAATGTCTTTTCCCTCAAAAGAAGTCCCTCATATCTTTTGAACGGTTGTACCTATAATAGTGGAATTTGGAGGGAGGAAATAAACAGACGTAAGCTTATTAACTAGTCATGACAGGTGACGTAATAGTGGTGGACGACGTTACAAAGCCACTGGGACCAATAAGTTTAAATGGGACCTTATGGCAAGTGATACCTCGTTTAAAAGGTATTCAAAATACCTATTCACTTATACTAATTTTTTTGGATTTTAGTTGATTTTGATTTTGGTTTATATGTAAATTAAATAAATCGTCGCCTCAAAGCAACAGTAGGGTATGTAAAAAAATGACTTTTGTAATAACCATGTCAAATGATTCGAAATAAACCCTTCTGTTGAGTGTAACACTAAGATAAATAAAGAGTGAAATACGTTTTTCATATTACATATCCTTGTGTAGCTTCATTATTTTTGCCCAAATTCTATAATGCAACACTAAGACAACATACATATCATACCATTATATTTTGTTACCCATTTTGGTCATCAATATTAATGCAACACTTATCTTACGCACCGTGACCCGTCAAAATAGCCCGGTCAAAACAGCCCCGTCAAAATAGCCAGAACACAAAATAGCCTCGACAAAATAGCCCGCAAACAAAATAGCCCCGACAAAATAGATCGCACACAAAATAGCCCCGGTCAAAACAGCCCCGGCTAAAATAGCCCCGGCTAAAACAGTCTGTTATAAACAATTACATAATTATTTATACAAGGTGTCCAAAAACTTTTTTTTAATTTAAATTATTTAACAAAAAGGAAGAACCTGAATTGAGGATAATTACCATTTCCGAAAAAATGTATTTTTAAGGAATGATTTCATGATGAATTCTGAAGGGAGCTTTTTTGTCGGGGCTATTTTGTCGGCGGGCTATTATACCTCGGCTATTTTGTCTGCATGCTATTTTGTCGGAGCTATTTTGTGTGCGGGATATTATGTCGGGGCTATTTTGTCGGAGCTTTTTTGACGAGGCTATTTTGACGGGGTACCCTTACGCACATATCCTACTGTTGCATGTAGTTATTGCTGAGTTGCGATTATGTCTGTGTTTATATTATCATCCAGCTTGCGGTCACAATTTTATCTTCAGTTCAGTAATTTAAACAATAGTTCTATTACATTGATGTTAAAAGGAGTAGTAAAAATGAATAATTCAGCCAATTTAAATTGTAGAAATTATGTGTATGTAGAAGAAGTCAGTATATAGTGTATTTAGCGAACAAAAATAATATTGATTCTGAGTTGTTATCTGGAATTTATCAAGCACCGGAAAAGGGTAAGTAAGTTAAATTCATGATAAATTCCCCTTTAGAAATTTCGGGCTGATTTAAGAAGATGCAATAAGTTTTTATTTTCACAACTTTCAGCATCGGCTATTACCAAAACTGATTCTGATGATATTTTTATTTTATCTTGTCAAATTTTTAAATTATTGGAAAACAAGTATGTTCATGTTATAATTTATGTAATAACATGTTTGAACAACAAAATTGTTTTGTTTTTTGTATTGAAATGTGTAAAATTTTAAACAAAACTTTAATGGAATATAAGTTTATGTAACAGAAATTTACGGATATCGTTAAAAATCAGATTATCTTTGAGGGCAACAGTAGGACAACTAACTTTTTTTCCAATTATTTTTCACTTTTTTGTAAATTAAAATAAATTGTTATGTGAAGCATGTAAAGTTAGGTACTCAAACAAAATTTCATGTAAATCCATTCAAATATAAAAAAGTTATTAATTACTGAAGTTTCGTAAAATTTTTAATTGCGTTTTTCTCGAAACTACATTATTTTACATATAATACTGTTGCTTTGAAGCGACGAAATGTAATATTGTAGTTTCGCATTTAATTAATAAAAATTCAAATGTCCGCCTATGGTTTTTGTCAAAAAAGTTGACGTTTTTCAATTCTCTAGTAGTTTTTACGTCAACGTCAACCTTTTTGACAAGTAATCATATGCGGAATTTTGAATTTTTATTAATTAAATGCGAAACTACAATTTTATATTTATTTCATTTATTCATCAAAATTAGCTTAAACTCCAACAAAATTCATATGACTGAATAGGTATTTTCAATACCTTTCAAACGAGGTATCACTTGCCATAAGATCCCATTTAAAATTATCTGTCACAGTGGCGCTGTAAAGCCATCTGTCACTATTACGTCACCTGTCATGACTAGTTAAGAAGCTTACGTCCGTTTATTTCCTCCCTCCAAATTTCACTATACGAGGGGGTATAGAATTTTGACTAGCACTGTATATTTTAAATTCATATTTTTTACACCAGCAATTTAACCAAAAATGAATTTGAGAGTCAGGATTTTTATGCTTTAATAAAAAAGCTATAAATGGTAAGACGGTTTGATAAGACGGGTTGATAAGAAAATTACAAACAATATGAAGAAATAAAAATACCGGGAAAGAAATTAAAGGCATAGTTTAGAAAACTGTCATCAGACCAATGACATACGCGGCAAAAACACTACCTGACACAACAAAAATAATGCTAGAAACAGCAGAGATGAAAACCTTTAGAATAATCTATGGTAAGGCACTATGGGACATGGATTAGTTGGATAACATCAAGGATTGGATAAGAAGATGATCAGTGGGAAGACCACGAAAAGGAAGGAATGTCAATCTACTGGAGGCACATTGAGAAACAGACAGATTCATGTGTACCTACACAAAAAAAAAGGAGAAGATGACATTTACGTTACAAACCAGTAAAGTACCAAAATTTGACGACGTCCGAAGTGGAAGTCAAAACGTCAGTAAAATTTTTTCGAGTTAAATTTTGGCTTATTTCTTAACTAGAATAGTAAATTAAATAATTAATATATACAAATTTAAGGGAAAATGTAAGAATGTCTGCAGTGGAGTAACAAGGAGTTGGCCAAAAGCTCAGAATAATAAAATAGAGATTGGACATATTTCAGCACAAATTTATAGATAACAAAAACTAAATAATAAACTAAAAGAAATAGGTGATAGGATAGCTAATAAAGTTTAGTATAAAATTACTATAATACAAGCACACAAGAACAAACAAGCCCTTACCAGAATTAACGTACTGTTTTTTAAATATTACTTTATTACCAAAAAAACGTATTAAAATATGAAAAAAAAAGTTGTAAAAAAGGATAATAGAGCTCACCTTAACAGGTTCTATCTGGTGCAATATTGATGCAATTGCGTATTTATTCCTTCTTGAAATATAGCTATTTATTATTCCACACTAGTATGGGCAAGAGATTTAGACATTGAGTGCTAATATTTCCTCTTAAAAGCAATTTTATACGTTGTTGATCAATAAGTAATTAAAATATTATAAATAACTCCTTTGTCAACTCTTTAACTTACTATAAATTTCAACAATGGTTTTTGCCGATATAACTTCATAAATTGTCCACTGTGGAAATTAAAAAATTGGATATACACCTGTTCAATTTTATATTGTCTAATATACAATTAGCTAATAAAATATTTGTTATCTGATTGGTAGTCACGAGACCAATCTGTACATATATATAAATATACAACAATAAACAAATAAATCATGTATAATACATAACACATATACTTCCAAAGGACAGTTGATAATAACTAGATAGTGTCAAAAAGGTAGGTATAGGTCATTGGTAAATGTGAAAACTTTTATTTATATTAATACATCATGTTTCAAGACATTGTTTTATATAAGGTTTATACGTGTAAAATTAAAGAACATTTGCTGTTATAGAAACGAAACATTTATGTTAGAACCATTTAAAATATATTTTTATTTAGATTGTCTAAAATGCCAAAACCCATAATGGCCCTTAGTATTTTTTATGATTTTTTAACAAAACTAAAATCCTAAAAAGTGAACAAACACTACAGAACAAAAGAGGTCCTGGAGTCTCTAGAAATTAAAAAATTCCACAAGGAAAAAGTTTTCCTGTAAATTAAAAAATATTAATAATGCCGTAAATGATAAAAAAGATGTCAACAATTTAAACAAAATAGATTTCGATTTAAGCTAAAATGCACAAAGGAATAGTTTCATCACGCCTATGATGTAGAAACAACTGATTTTTTAAATGATAAATCAAACATCAACAAACACCATACTAATTTTGACATATATTTTAAATGTTATTACTTAGTGGGTCATGCCTGTTTTTAACATTTTTTTGATTGTGACGTTTATTTGTGTATTTGTCCGGAACCAACTTTTGCATGGTTGGTAGGTCAAAGTTTCTTCTTTATTATATTTTTTGATAAATTGCTTTTTAGTCAATAATATTTCTTCAAATAGGCATAAATACCCTGATGAAACATCGAAAAAAAGTTAATAAAAATCAGAATACCATCATCATGATCGGCGTCATCAATCAGTCAATCTCGTCCACTGCTGGACATAGGCCTCCTTCAGTTCTTGCCAATGTTCTCTACACTGGGCTTCCCGCTACTCTTTTTATGTCGTCGGTCTATCTAGTCGGTGGTCGTCCTCGACTTGTTTTATAGTTTCTGGTTCTGCATTCCATGATTTGTCTTGTCCACCGTTCATCTTGTGTTCTAGCTAAGTGCCCTGCCCAGTTCCACTTAAGCGTCGTGATTCTTTCGACGACGTCTTGAACTCCTGATATTTGCCTGATTTGTTGGTTTGTTATGTGGTCTCGAAGGCTTGCGCTCACCAGTGCACGTTCCATGAATCGTTATGTTACTCTGAGTTTATTTGCGGATTTTTGATTCAGTTTGTACTGGTAAAACACATTGATTAGGGCAGTCTTTCGCTTGAGACACATGGGAATTGAACATTTTAGATTATGGATTACTTTCGCACATAGTGTCCTCTGCTTATTTTGATTTCGTGTCCCAGATATTTGTAAGTGTCTGTTGTATGACATTATTGTCAATAGTTATATTTTCACTCCAGATGAGATTTGCCATAAGTTTCGTTTTCTCAAAGTTTATGTTTAATGCTGCTCTCTCAGACAGAGTATTAAGCGAATGTATCATAGAAACTGTATCTTGTAAGTTTTCTGCGATTAATACAACATCATCTGCAAATCTCCGATGATTTAATCTTTCTCCTTATATACAGGGTGTTTCATTAATAATTGTCCATATAGTAACTGGAGAAACCTTAGCACAAAATACGAAGATTTAACCTAAAACACTTAAATAAAATGTGGTCTCTTACTGAGTTACAGGGTGTTTTATCTCAAAAATTTAAAAACTATTTTTGCCCAGCATTTTAAAACTATTCGACATATCCTTTTCATACTTGGCAAAAAGTGCGACTACTATACACCCTACTAAACTGTGATAAACAAACTTTTCTATCTACTACCAGAGGCGTACGACAGGGGATAGTGAATGGTTGGCCCTTCTCAAATTCTACGCCACTGGAGAAATTACTATTTTAGTGCCCTTTTTAGATTCTCCAATACTTTCTACGTAAATAATATACTCTTCATTGGTAACGATTAAGTTATCAGTTTTCGAGATATTTGAAGTTAAATATGAAACGGCACAGTTATTTTAATTAATGTATGATATGAGTGGCGTAGAATTTGGAAAGGGTCAACCATTCACTTCCCACGTTGTACGCCTCTGGTAATAGCCAGAGACGTTAGTTTAACATATAATAGTAGTTTGTACAGTACCTATACTTCCTGCATGAAAATGATACGTCGAATAGTTTTAAAATGCTGAGCAAAAATAGTTTTTAAATTTCTAGATAAAACACCTTGTACCTCAGTAAGCAACCACATTATTTTATTTAAGAGTTTTAGGGTAAATCTTCGTATTTTGTGCTAAGGTTTCTGCAGTTACTGTATGGACAATTATTAATGAAACACCCTGTATTGAGGCCCATATCTTGCCACTGAATGTTCTTAAATATTGACTGTAGAGCTGGCTTGAACAATTTTGGTGAAATATTGTCTCCTTGTCTTACTCCTCGACCTAAGCTGAATGTTTCTGTATCTTCGTGTAGTGGCATACTTGATGTAGCGTGGTAGTAGATTTTTTTTATTAGTGATGTGTAACTGTAATCTAGTCGGCTTTGTTTTAGGGCTTCCAGTACTGTTTCAAACTCTACAGTCATAAGCCTTCGCGTAATCGACAAATGCAAGAACCAGTGCTATGTTGTGCTCGATGCATTTTTCAATAGACGGCCGGAGTGATGACGTGGAAGTGTCAATTTTTATTGACATATGTATATGTCAGATTTTTACCAAACCTTTCCAAACAAACGTTGTTTAGTGTATTTTTTCAGTTTTTACAGAGAATAATTCCGTTTTTTGCAATATGTAAGTATTGTTATAGTTACTATAACAATTTTACAAGGTTTTGTAAATAATAAAGCATGATGTGTTATATAAATAGCAATAAAATATATGTATGGGTGAAGTAACGTTTAGGAGACCGAATTAAGACAGTGAAACTAAAAAAACACTATAATTAAACGTAAAAAATAGCACAGGAAGCAAAATTGTAACTTTATACTAATTAAAAAGTCTTGAGATTCGGTAAACTCTATCTTTTCAACGTGTTTACAATCTTTGTTTGGAAAGTGATAATAGCACTGAATATAGCCGCAGTTGGCCGTGACGTCACACTCCGGCCGTCCAGATTTAGCCATACGGCTCACACTCCCTCTAAGGGGAAAATTGACTCATCCCAGATACCTACGGTATCAAAAGGATTGAGCTCTGGTGGGACTCTTTCCGTGTTATCGAGCCCTAGGTGACTTGGTATGCAGGTGTATCTCCCAAAAATTTTCGTACACATCTGGCCGTTGCGAGTAGTACAGCTTTCTGCATGGTCTTGTAAAGATGTTGATTTAGACCCAGCCTTTTTATGCTTTCGAGGAGGTTCTTCGGAATGACTCCAGTAGTAGACATAACAATAGGTATCGTCTGGGTACTTTGCATTCTCCATTGCCTTCGTATTTGAATTTCTAGATCTCTGTACTTGGCGATCTTTTCAGTGAATTTACTACGTAGATTATTGTTGTTAGGTATCGCCACATCAATTAGTGTTGTTTGTCTTGTTAATTTATTAACTAGTACGAGATCTGGTCTATTATGTGCCACTGTTTGGTCTGTGAGCACAGTGCGGTCCCAGTATAGCTTGTAGTTGCCATCCTCAAGCATACTCTCAGGGACGTATTGATAATACGGGAGATGGTCCGTTTGGAGAAGTCCCAGCTTGATAGCTATCTCTTGATGAAGGATTTTTCCCACTGCGTCATGCCGTTCCTTGTATTCAGTTGCAGCAAATGCCTGGCAGCCCCCTGTAAGATGTTGGATGGTTTCTTGGGCTTGACATCCATATCGGCATCTGTCGTTTTGAACCTGAGGGTCTTTGATGATATATTTCAGGTAGTTTCTGGTTGGTATAACCTGATCCTGAATGGCCAGTAATGAACCCTCCGTTTCAGGGAACATCTTTCCTGATGTCAACCAGTAGTTCGACGCTATATTGTCGACATAATCTTGGCTGACCTCATTGGGATGTCGCCCGTGCAAAGGTTTACCCATCCAGGCGCGCACTTTTTCGTCCTTAGTAAGGTGGTTTATGCGCAGTTCTGCTTCCCTCAGTTTGATCGGTGTTGTGTCATCTACTGCGCAGATAGCGCGATGTAGAGTAGATGTCTCAGCCTGCATCTGAAAATAAGTTCTTAAATTAGCAATTTGTTTATCTAATTGCTCACCTATATCCATAAGTCCTCTTCCTCCTAAATACCGGGGTAATGTCGTTCGTTCTACTGCACTTTTAGGGTGGTGTTTTTGTGCCTTTGTGAGGTGTGTTCGTACTTTTCGCTGAAGATTCTCTATATCCGTTTTTGTCCACTTAACAATACCAAATGAATAGCTAAGCGCGGAACAAGCGTAGGTGTTTAGTGCCTTAAACAAATTTTTACTGTTAAGCTGTGAACGAAGCAGCTGTTTTACCCTTCTTATAAACTCAATAGTTATCTCAGTTTTCATTTGCTTATGGTCAATTTTCCGCGCCTGCTTTACTCCAAGATATTTGTACATATCGTTGTCGCCCATGGCCTCGATGTTCTGGCCATTTTGCATATCGAATCCACCGGGCTGTACCTTTCCTCTGACTATATTCAAAACACGGCACTTGTCTAGACCGAACTGCATACTAATATCATTAGAAAATGTTTCTACAGTTTTTAGCATCTCTTCTAGGTGTTCTCGAGTGGAAGCCATTAATTTCAAATCATCCATATACAACAGATGATTGAGCTTCGCTAGCACAGTATTATTGCTTTTAATGCTAAAACCTGAGTCGGTGGAGTTTAATAGCTGGGAAAGGGGATTCAAAGCTAAACAGAACCACAATGGACTCAACGAGTCTCCTTGAAATAGGCCCCGGTTGATTGCGATATTTTCGGTTTCGATATTGATTTCACCAGGTATTTGGAGGTGAATTTTAGTCTTCCAATCTCTCATTATATGCCTTAAAAAGGTCACTATGTTATCATCTACTTTGTATATTTTCAATATATCTATTAGCCATTCATGCGGTACTGAATCAAAGGCCTTTTTATAGTCAATAAAAGCAGTAAAAAGGTTCCTTTTTTTAGTGAATGCCTGGTTAGAAATGACTGAGTCGATGATAAGCTGTTCTTTGCAACCCATGGAACCCTTAGCGCATCCTTTCTGTTGAGGCTCTATGATATTGTTTAGAGCACAGTGTTGGTAGATACGCCGGGTTACACAGGATGTGACCAATTTATACAAAGTTGGAAGACAAGTAATTGGGCGGTACTTGGATGGATCTTGGGTGTTATTTTGATCCTTGGGTATTAAATAAGTAGTTCCCTGAGTTAGAAATGATGGTAATTCCTGCGGATTAGAAATAACACGATTGATTAATGTTGATAAGCACTCATGAATACTCCAAAACTTTTTAAGCCAGAAGTTCTGAACTCCGTCTGGTCCAGGAGATTTCCAGTTATGAAGCTCTTTGATGACATTTAAGACTTCTTCAGTCGTGAATGGTTCGTAGTTAGCAGTGACGTAGTGGTGACAGTTGTGCGTCGTATCTTCTATCCAGCCAGCATTGTTGTTAAAAGCAGCTGGTGTGGAAAGTTGATTTCCCCAAAACTCATGAATTTCTTCTTGGCTTGGGTAAGACTTGTCGACACTTTCTACGGTGGAATTGAGTTTTCGGTAGAACGCCTTCTCAGAGTTCTCAAAAAGTGCATTGTCACATTTTCGGTTGTTACTAACTTTATACCTTCTTAATCGTCCTGAATAGACGGAGAGTTTTTGTTTTAATGTATCCAGACACTGTTGGGCTGTGTTATTTTCTGGATCGTATCTCGAGTGTCTTGCAGTGCTCCGCATTATTTCTTCAGCTCTTTTAATGACTTTTCTACTTGTTACACCTCTTATATATTCTGTGACTTGACCAATATCCCTACGCAGTAATTCAATTTTTCCGAGAAGTCTTTTTTCCCAGGGTGCAATTCTGTTACCAGTCCTTCCGTTATTAGTACCCCCGTCGTGTTCTGATCTTAACGCCCATTACATTGGCAATTGCTGTAGCTGCACAGTAGATTAGCATATGCAGATATTACAATGTGGGGGCTTCTACGACATAATTGGGTAGGACTTCAGTATTCACAATTTGTAACAGGGCACCTAGTTTCTTACAAGAGTTTATTCGCGGTAGCGGTGGTCTGCTAAGTGGATTTGTTCCATTAAACTCTTGTACGGCACGAGCCATTTCGTTTTCTAGACTATCGCGCAACTCGTTGTTTTCCTGCTGTGTATTGTCAGGTTGAGTTTCTGGTATGGGAATCTCAGGAATCTGCTCATCAAGGATTTCATTAGGGACTTGATCTAAAACTAGCTCTTGGTTATTAATCTCCCGTTCGACTTCACTCTTGATCGTATTGCGTCTAGTCTCTGGGATAAGGTTGTTTCTTATGATTACCCGGTATTGATCTGATACTCTTTGCTCCGATACTTGAATATCTGGGTACTCCCTGCAAAATTCGGCATACAGCTGTTGTCTGTAGCCGATGGTTTCTTGACCGAGGTTTGTCACCTTATAATAGAAGCGCAAAATGCTTTCGTTAATAGACACAGTCCATTTCATGCGCTGCCTCGGTCGTCCCGCTTGAGTGAGCGCCGGCTGATGTTCCGGCGCAGCACCTTCAGCGAGTGGAGCTCTTGCTGTTGTTTGGCTCGCTTGTGGTTGTTGTTCTTGTTGTTGGGCTGTAGCTGTTTGTGTGACAGGGGCCCGCCTCCTCAACACCCTGCCACCGACGTCCCGCATGCTCCGGCCGTCTATTAGTATCTTGTAAAACATACACGAGGACTCTGTTTAGTGATTTAAAATTTTATTTAAATTTATTGATAAGTTAAGTAATCCAATTTGTCTTAATAATTCGCCGTAAATAATATTAGTAAAGCTACTCGCACTGCTAACATTTGAATTATACAATATTGGAATAAAGTGTGGAACTAATAAAAAGACGGTGCATATTCCTTACCTTTACATGCAAGTGCAGTGACATATAAACATACATACAGTAGGAAAAATGAAAGAATACCCATGAACGAACATATAAAACACGCTGTATTTTTAGACCAAAAGGCAGCGCTGAAAAATCTATTTGAATTTACTAAAGCTAGATTTTTCACAGTTGATTACTGTGAGTGTGTAGAAAAACATACTGCGGTCGGTCAAGCGAAACGTAGAACAGGGGTTACTGAGAGGGTATCAAAGTTGCTTTCCTACGAAGGTAATTATTTCCATTTACTAAGGCTGAAAATCAGTACACACATTCTAAATTAAATATAAATAAAAGTTATTATAGTCGGTCAGCTGTATGACGGGACAGAGCCGGTCGGTCGGCCCCAATAGTCGATTGAGGAAATGAAGCATTTTGGCTCGCAATTTGTTCCTCCAGCATGGATTTACTTGAAATTTTCACAGAAGGTAGGGAATATTCCAAGGATCATTCTATATAGCATGCCGCTATCATACGCTAAAACCTTGGGGTTGGTTGCCACCCCATCTCGGGGGTGGGAATTTTTTATTACATTTTAACCATGTAATTCGATGGAAAAGGTGATTCTAAGAAAAAATATTTTTCACATTTTCTTCGTAAAACTAATATTTTTCGAGTTATTCGCGCTTAAAAATAACAGTTTTTCGACGAAAAAATCGACTTTTTTAGAGGGTTTTTTAATACCTCGAAAAATATGCATTTAATCAAAAAAAACTGTGGATATCGAAATTGTATCTTTTAGTAACACAAACCAAATTCTTTTCCTATAATATCTTTAAGACCAATACAAACCGAGACACGGCATGTTAAAGTTAGCTTTTTTCGTCAAATGCATAATTTGAAATATTCAAAACCAAATAATGGGAAAAATTTGCATTTTTCGAGGAAAACTTAAATAATTTTTTTTCAAGTATACAATTACATCTTTCAAAAAAATAATAAAAAGTTTCTAGCATGAAAGTTAAGCGAGTTATAGTCAAAAAAATGTCGGTACCTGCTTTTCTCTACGAAAAAATCAGTGAACACAACCCGCTAACTTCCTTCCTAATTCAAAATTGGTCTTCACCTTTCTGTAATTCCTTTTATATTTATATTATCAATACACTCAAGGAGTTTGACCTATTTAAAATGCCTAATTTTGGAAAAATTGAAGTTTAAACAAAAATTGATTTTTTGCAATTTGTTATTTTTCACCTTTTACTTCAAAATATCTCCAAAATTACTGAAGATACGAAAAAAATTATAACGTACTAAATTGTAGCTTTTTTAATGACTAAAATTACCCTCTGCATATATTTTCATTACAGTGAATAGTTAGCCAGATATAGCTGTTTAAAACCTCTATTTACTAGCAAACACCCCCTTATTCGAGCCTTTTAAACCCGCCCCAATTAAAAACTAAGGGATCTTACGGAATTTAATTTACACGGTCTTATAGCTCTTTAAAAATCCTACAAAATCATTTTTGAAGTAACTTTTTATCGCCAAAAATATATAGAGTACTTTTCGAGGTATTCTCAAAAAACCCTCTAAAAAAGTCGATTTTTTCGTCGAAAAACTGTTATTTTCAAGCGCGAATAACTCGAAAAATATTAGTTTTACGAAGAAAATGTAAAAAACATTTTTTTCTTAGAATCAGCTTTTCTATCGAATTATATATTCAAAATGTAGTAAAAAATTCCCACCCTCGAGATGGGGTGGCAACCACCCCCAAGATTTTGGCGAATGATAGCGGCATGATATAGAAAATAATCCTTGGACTCTATTCTCTACCTTCTGTGAAAATTTCAAGTAAATCCATGCTGGAGGTAAAAATTGCGAGCCAAAATGCTTCATTTTCTCAATCGACTATTGGGGCCGACCGACCGGCTCTGTCCCGTCATACAGCTGACCGACTATAATAACTTTTATTTATATTTAATTTAGAATGTGTGTACTGATTTTCAGCCTTAGTAAATGAAAATAATTGCATTCGTAGAAAAGCAACTTTGATACCCTCTCAGTAACCCCTGTTCTACGTTTCGCTTGACCAACCGCAGTATGTTTCTCTACACACTCACAGTAATCAACTGTGAAAAATCTGGCTTTAGTAAATTCAAATAGATTTTTCAGCGCTGCCTCTCCGTCTATTTCCTGTCACCGTGTCACACAAAAAATTGGCTAGCGCAAGTACATGTAATAATTATTGTTACACGTACTTGCACTAGACAATTTTCTTTGTGACACGGTGACAGGAAAATACAGCGTGTTTTATATGTTCATTCATGGGTATTCTTTGGTAGAAAAGTTTGGTAGAAAAAAATTATTAAAACGAGAAATAAATTACTTTTATTAATTTATTAAGACCAATGAGCCATTTATATCCTTAAAATGTGCAAGCTTATTATTAAATTCGTGATTCACTCTTTCCAAGGCTTCTCAACGTATTAGTCTATATTAATAAATAGTTATTCATTTCAAATCCAGCAACATTGATGGCCTAATGTAAACACGTGATTTTAGATAACCCAAAATAAAAAATCTAACGGATTGAGGTCCGAAGAACGAGCAAGCTACTCGATGAATCAGCTAAGTCAAACTCAAATTAAGAAAATTTCTAGCACGTCGACAATAGTGAGAAAGTGCTAAATTTCGATAGCTTCTTGATTATGTTGATAGTATGTCTTCTAAGTAGCTATAATATCTAATGGGATAATTTATGGTCAGAAACCTCAGTGTATCGTTTTTTATGTTCCATTTCTTTTTTAAAATAGCAGATCACCTTGTTTCCAACTGTGTCTAAATAACAGAATTTAAATAGCGTAAAACTAAAACGACCAAAAACAAAGTATTTATTTTTGGCTGTTCCTTTAGTGTTTTGATCCATTAGCGTCCATTAGCTAATGCATAAAACAAATTGCACATACTCTCATTAAAACTTAAGATTAATTAGTCTTTATTCACCTATATACGAAGCTTTTACAATCACATGATCGATAACTAATGTTACTAATTATGCAGTCTATTGAAACAAATCCGAAAAATAATTATGTTGATTTGTTCATCAGAATTTGAAATTGAATTTAATTTTTTGCTTTAAAACCCAGTTGTTAGTATTTGTTGTGGTTTTTCAAGATATAAAAATATGGTCGGCATAATGTGAAAAATGCATAACTCCAAAATATTCAGTTTTAAACTTTTGATAGCATCTGTTATCATTATACAAAAGCTATGTGCGGTTTTGATTTCTTCCTGATAGTGTTTACTGGATGTTACTATAATTGTGAAAATGAAATCTGCATCTGTTAATTTGGACAACAATATGAAATCTGCAAAACTCACACAAGTTCGCTCTTGTTAAATTGTTGGCCAAACCGTTCAAACGTATCAATGGTCGAATTCAGGAGACTAAAAAGTGAGGGAGCAGTTCCCTATGGAGCGGTAACAGTTGCGTTTCGTATTGTCAACGCTCCGCGGCCTAAATTCGTGCAGCCTATCACTTTCTGTTATATCTAAGGTTCTATTTGCCTCTGCAGAATAAATTGGGTTTTACTTCATAATCATGGTCAAAGACTATGGATTGTGTACCGTCTGCGCTGTTTTCCAATTGATAATTAATACTTGAAGCCATCGTTCAACAATTCTATGGTCAAATTCACAAAAGCGGCATCCGTTGGACGGAGGTAGCGGAATAAAAATGAGTTCTCTGTCATGGCGACTGTTCCGTAATACGTTCCGCAAGTAGTACCTTATTCAGAGAACGAATTCCCAACAGTTACGAAACCGCTCTGTCACTTTTGAAGTTACACTTCTTTAGGCGCGATTGAGAGTAAAATTTCATAATTCTGCGCGCATGCGCACACAGACAGTATGGCGTTTAGTTGCTAAATCTTTCAAGTTATGTACAGTCCGTCTAATTTACTTACCGTTGCACGTCATTATCTACGCCAAAGATCTAAGTTGACATAGTTGCCAAAGTATAAAAAAATCCTGAATCCATTTTAAATCAAATAGATCACATAATTATTGTAAACGTGAATTATACAACAAAACAAATTAATATTCAATGTAAATAAACAAAAACTTAAGAAATAGAGAACAAGAATTAAGTTATAATCATTTAAAATTTGCAGTGCAAGCGTTTTTGCACTACATTGTTTAATTATTAAAAAACGGCTCCGAACTCTTGGGAGAAGCCGATAGGTTTCTTTGTATAATGTCTACAATAACAACTAAAAAAGTTGTCAGATACCTCGATTATTCCAAGTCGTGATAAAATTAGGTGAAATTTATATTTTTATAGTAGAGGATCTTTTTATAGTAAAGTAAATAATAAAAACAGTAAATATAATAGAACAGATACTTATAGTAAAGAATATAAACAAATATGAAGTGTCATCATCGCAACTGTCAAATAAATGTTACCAATTTATTTTAAAATGTCACGTTCATTCGATTACAGTTACAGTGTGTTCCGAACAAATGTGCTTCATAAAAACGCTTTATAATCCATTTACACAAATTAAATGAAACATATTATTGTGTATTTCTTTAGGTTAACATTAATAGAAATCTTCAAATATTATTTCTACGCGTATATAATAAAATATGTCTAGTGGCTGTAATTCCAGTCTACTCGGCAAAATGATTCTAAAAAAGAACACACCTACCACCAAATATTTAGTGTTGGTATCATGCGACGTCACAGGCTATGACGCGGATGACGTGCAACGGTTAGTAAATTAGACGAAGTATATAAAAATATCAGTGCAAGAAAAGGCGTGAAAAGAATATATTAGTGTTTTTAGTAAATATATTTATTATAATTTTTGTGTCTTTGGATTTGTCTTCATCAGGAGTAAGATGAGTATTATTAAAACATTTTATTGTATATTTATTATACTTCACCTTGTCTGTTTGTTACCGTGAATTGTCATTAGGTACGTCCGAACCGATACAGACACAGTCCTCGTAGCGTATTTGGTATAGCATTCGGCCAGAGATCGAGAGGTCTTGAGTTCGAATCCGGAGCAATCCTAAATTTTTTTTTTTTTTTTTTGAAAGCGGTAAGCACAAAATTAGTTTGGTGTTTAAAAAAAAATTAAAACAAACTGTTTAAAGTATATTTATTTTTAAGAAATCATATAATAGAAGTATAACTTCTTACGTGCGTACAAAGTACACACACATTCTTTTTTTTTTGTGTCTCCTGAATGCGACAAGTGCTTTTCTAATATTTATACAATAAAAAGAAAAGTATTTTCATTTGTCTTATTCAGTAGACGAAATAGTGACGGAGCGGTTTCGCAACTGTAGGGAATTTGTTCTCTGGATGTGGCGCTACTTGCGGAACGTGTTACGCAACGGTCACCATGACAGTGGGCTCATTTTAATTCCGCTACCTCCGTCCAACGTATGCTACTTTTGTGAATTTGTCAATAAACTTGTTGAATGGCGTCAAGTACTATTTATCAGTTGGATAATAGTATGGATAATAATAGTATCCATGGCCTTTGACCATGATTATGACGTAAAAGACAATTTATTGTGCAGAGACGAGTACATAACCTCACATATAACAGAAAGTGATAGGCCATCACGAATTTAGGGAGCAGAGCGTTTACAAAACGAAGCACAACTGTTACCGGTCCATCGGGAACTGCTCCCTGACTGTTTCGTCTCCTGAATGCAACCATAGTAAACGGTTGAGGTTAAAATGATCTATAGGATACACGTTAAAATGACACAACTTCATAAATAAACAAATTGATTACTAAAAACGTAAATTTAAATTATTATGGTAGGGGAGCCCAAGCGGGGATTTTTGCAGTTACTCGAGCGCGTCAGATTATCATATGGGGAGAAACCTGGTACACTGCAGATGTACCTCTACCATATATTGGCTCTTAACACAGGGGAGTTCGTTAAGGGAGGCCCGAAAAACAAATATATCCTTAAAAAAACTCGAAATTGTCAGATTAAGGTAAGATAAGTTGAGTACATGCAAAAGAGTGTATATTTCAAAAATCTGACGATTTGAGCCGGGCGTAAGGAAATGGGTGAGCCCCAAAGTTTCACAAGAAAAAAGCGAATATTTCGCGAAATTAATGACGGATCGAAAAACTAAAAAATATGTGCTCAATATTTTTTAAAAATCTATCGAATGATATCAAACACAACTTCCCACGGAGAGGAGTGGGGGGTAAATTTAATATTTTAAATACGTATCCCGCGATATTTCTCGAAATGAACATCAGATCGAAAAACTGTAAAATACACTTATTCAATATTTTTGAAAAATCTATCGGATGGCACCAAACACAACCCCCACGGGAGTGGGGTGGGGGGTTACTTTAAAATCTTAAATAGGAGCCCCATTTTTTATTCCAGATTTGGATTCCTTACGTAAAAATAAGTAACTTTTATTCGAAACATTTTTTCGAATTATGGATAGATGGCGTTATAATCGGAAAAAACGATTGTTGGAAATGAAAAATTAAATTAAAAAATGGCAAGCGCCCACTAAAATGGAAAACTTTACTTAACTTTGTTTGGTTTTAGGACCTACTCTTCACAACCCAATAGGTCCCCAAAGCGCTCGAGTGACTGCACATTTAGCATACTTTGCTCCCCTACCATTAAGGAGCTGTCAAATGTTCCCATTGTATTTGGTTGTACCTATACAAGTGGAGTTATGTAGATATGTTATATTTTAAAAAGACAATCTACAATTTTAGGATTTGTATGCCTTTAAGTTTATTTGATAAATTATAATTATTACGCGAATCCTAAAATTGTAGATTGCCTTTCTAAAACAGTTTTAGTTTAATCTCTCTAATGTTCGATTACAAATTCTTTTTGATAAAATCGGCATTATCGCTCTAAAAACTCTCAAAACTGCATTGCCTATGTTCCCTATACTGCAAAATCAAGGTGGGACGGACTATAGTAAAGCGAAAAAAATATTTTATGATTTTTTTCTAAAGACTTACAAATGTTACTTTTGAGTCTATTTAGTTTTCTCATGGCCATACCGACAATAAACCAAAGATTTTTAGTTATCAAGAAATAATAAAAAAAGAGGAATTGTTCGAAAGAAATATTCATGGCTCCGAAGCCTTCGTCAATGGACTGGCTTATCAGCAGATCAATTGTTACATGCCGCACACGATCTAGAACGATATCGGCAAATTGTTACGGAAGCTACCCACTCCTAAAAATTTGGACACAGTACTTAAAGAAGAAGAAGAAGAAATAATGTGACCGTCACGATTTGTTCGATGGATGTGATATATAGAAATGGATGGTTATCAAATGCGTTAATTGCACTGCATTCTAATAGAGGGACACATTCAGTACATGCACGCACGCGAAAAGAAGCAAAGAAATAGTAGTATAGCAAACACAACACGAACACACAGTGGCGTAGAGAGAGAAGAGAAAGAGAGGAATGTCATGATGGTATCATTAAACGCCATATCGTTTGCTGTCACAGAACATCGTGATTCGGTTTGATTAGCATGCTCTAGATAGCAACTCAGTTGCTATCTAGAGTCCAAATAGTGAATTACCCTCAAAACCCTAAAAAGTTCAAACATCACGTAAAAAATGTAACTTAATAATAGCTTTATACCATTTAAAGGAATTATACTCAGATATTTTTGGTGGCTCAAGCATGTATGCCTTGTAAGGAGCACTGATTATGGAATTGCTATTCCGAAAACGTTCTGTGTTGTAGCCCGAAAGAGTCGTCTTTAATATAAATATAAAGGATTTTACAAAAAAAAATGTGATTAATGGGATACAGCCGATTACGGGGCGTTACTTTCATTCAAATTTCTTTTATCAAAATTCATTCAAATTATTTGCATATAAAGAATATTTAGTCGGACGTTAAACGTTTAAGGTACCACGGGTATTATGGATAATGCCGCTTTCGGTCAATGTATATCGCTCGGGCCAAATTCCGTCGGGATACACACCATTGACCTCAAGCGTTATTATCCATATAATACCCTTGGTACCTTAATAGCTATAATTACCCTATTTTTATCTATAGCGATTTAAACGGAAAAACTGCTATTTTTGACACGTATTTGTTAAGAACTATTATATTATTATTCCGAACTGTGACGTGCATTTTTGTATTTATAATGTATTAGTTATTACTCCAAAAAAAATAATTTGCAACCTGGCTGGATCAGTGTCCCAAACATGGTATATTTTTGACTTATTTCTCTGGGGTATCAATGAGAGAAGCGAACTAAAACAGGTCAAGGTTCCAAAAATATTTATTCGGCTTAATTTTGTGTAATATCTGATATAGTTAGATTAAAAAAATGTAATATTATGATAACTAGAGGGACCACCTTATATCCCCTATATTGTAAGCAAACTAACAATAAAACTATCATGAAAGTATTGACGATAAATTGGGATTATAAAGCATAAAAGACAGTGGCGGCTCGTCAGAGGAGGCTTTTGAGGCTTATCCTCCCCATAAATTTTTTACACACGCTACACTATTTTGTTTATCTTGAATCGCGAAAAACAACAAGCACACTCAATATTATACAACGTCTAAATTCCATATTATCACTAAATATCCATACGCACGGAACATTAGCATTAGAACGCATGATTGCGTCTCAGTTTTTTTATTATTATTGTAGGCAGGACTCTGGGTTATCCCGAGATGCATGAACGGACCCGAGAAGCCGACCAGCCTCCGTTGCTAATGCTCCGCGCAGCCCAGCAGTCGTTTAAGGAGACCCGATCTCCTAACAGTGGCATCTACGGTGCCATCATACGCACCGCCCGGAGATTTACCAACGGAGGCTAACTAGCTTCTCGGCTCCGTTGCGTGCATCTCGGGACAACGAATTTTAGGGTCCTGACTAAAAATAATGAAAAAACTAAAAGTGCGAAGTTTGTTATGAAATTTGGTATGTGGGGTTAGAATAATATTTGGAACAACTTGTTCAAATATCTTTTTCCGATATCTGTAACGCAAAGCAAAATATCGGTAATTTATCGTGTTTTTGGATTCGCAGTAGTCCGCGTTTAGAATTAAAAATTTCAGTTGAGTATCTTAAAAAATGTGAACCTTCAACCTCTATAATATAGACTGCAAAACTTCAAATCTGTATTTATTTTGATATGCATATCTACTTACAAAGATGGAATTGTTAACAAATAAACGACACAAACATTGGTATTAAACTTTTACAATTAGACTAACTATGTATTTATAAATTGTTATGATATTATGAAATTATGAATTATGAAGATATTATGAAATGTAAATAAAAAATGGTCAAAAAAATGGTACCTCAAATTACATTTTTTGGCGCATTTTTTGGTAATGCAAATTTGTCTAGATATTTTACAGTTAGGTGTAGCTTCCCCTATTGTAAAAATCACGAGCCGCCACTGATAAAAGATAGCTAAATGGCTGATAAATTCCTATGTGTATATATACAAGCACTCTTTTAAAATTCACATTTCATAGATGGTAAACGGTATTGTTATTTCAAGTAGGACTATAAACTTTTTTCAAGCGCTTTATTACTCTATTTATCCATCCAGAATTTCCTTTATTTTTCAGTTCACCGTAGACGCAATATCAGCGTAAAATGGCTCATCCATATTCATTACTATTGGGTTTTAATGCACATAATACACAAAACCCATCTATTTTTTTCACTATTCATTCCACGGAAGCGTCATTGTCGTGAGTGTGTGCTAAAACACCAAATAAATAACTCTGAAAATGTCGGGAATGAAACGACGGTAAAAAAAATAATTTTTATAAATAGGCCAGTGATGGAACGTGAAATACGGCGGTACCGTGTAACTTTCCTTGTCTTCACCGAATTGCACGAAAATTTAGATTAAGGCGCCTCTTACCCTCTACTTTATTATTGAACTTGTGCCCAGGGTTGCTTTTACTTGGGGGTGACATCTACCCCTTCTTGGGGTGACAAAATATACGTTCAAGAAAAGTACAGAAATGTATAAATGAAGTAATTCTAAGCAACTTTCGTTCAGTAGAGTTGTTACACTAAGGTAATACTTTTCGAGTTACTTGCGAGTGAGAAAATGTTCATTTTTCAACACAAAAATACGTTTATAGGCGGTTTTTCGCAAATAACTCAAAAAGTAAGTATTTAGTCTAAACAATTATATCTACTTAATTAGCCTTCTTCAGTCCATTTTTGGACATAGGCTCCCCAATCCTTTTCCGTTCTTCTATGTCTATTACTACAGTCATCCACATAGTGCCCACGTGCTTCTTGATATCATCTGTTCATCTCATTTGTAGCCTTCCTCTTTTTCTTCTTCTACGGCACTACAGCCCAAATTGAGCCTTGTCCTCCTTTATTTTTTGCCTCCACCCTTGCTCGTCTGTGGCTGCTCTTCTCCATACACGGACTCCTAAAAGGGCTTGTGCGTCGCTGTTTACTGTGTCTTCCCAGCGATGTTTTGGCTTTCCAACCGGTCTCTTTCCCTACATTCTAGCATTCAGTGCTCTTTTTGGTAGCCTATGCTCTCCCATTCTTATCACATGTCCGGTCCATTGCAATCTTTGTATTCTAATGAAGTGCGTCAGAAGTGTTTCCTTATAAAATTGATAAAGCTCGTTGTTGTATCAACGTCTGAAGATTCCGTTTTTCCTCACAGGTCCTAGTATTCTCCTCAGTACTTTCCTTTCGAATATGTCGAGTTTGTTTTTGGATGTTTCTTTCAGGACCTAGGCTTCACTGCCATAGCATGCTATTGGTCGAATTAAGGTTTTATAGATTCTCATCTTTATTTGGCTGCGTTATTCTCTTCCTTATTTCTACATCTCCTGATCCGTCGGCATATATTTCTACTCCCAGGTGTGTAAACTTTCCAAACGGCGTCTTCCTTTGCTTCGTTTATATTCCCACGGTCTCCAATTTATAAGAATTTTTTTCTGTCGGTCTTCTTTTTGTCTTATATTGTGTCCGGCAAATCTCCATTTCAATTTTGAAACTTCTTGTCTAACATCCCTAGCTTTTGTTTTTCTCTTATCCACTCGTTTCACTTTTTATCCGTTTGTCTAAGAGCAACATTTGTCTTTCCATTGCCCTTTGCGTTTTTATGATTTTGTTTATGTTTGCTTTTGTAAACCTCCACATTTGGGAACCATAAGTGAGAAAAAGGAGTAGGCATTGATTGTATACCTTGGTCTTAAAATGTTGTGGATATCTTTTGTTTTTAAGGATGTAGCTTAGTTTGTCATATACCACCAAATCACGAGTGTATGCAAACTTTTAGCAGCCATACTTTAACCAATTATTTCCTCACAGAACAACAAAAGCATCCAAGTAGAATGTAATGTAACATCAAGCTCTCGATGAAAAATATCATTACAGACTGTCCAGTTTTCTCCGTAGCAAGAATAAATTACGATATCTCAATAAACCTAGAGAACGCACATGGTGCAAATTGTTCTTACACGAATATTTTAAATTTCTTAAAGTCTGTTAATTTTGTAAATACCTAATGTTTAAGATTGTAAATTTCCTTCTCGCTAATTTCCCTCAGGTTGCACTCTGATTCCAAATGCCGAAAAGATAGTCATGAACCATTAAAAGCGTAAATTGTTCACACACTTCGGAATTACTTTCGTACTTAACCTTTAACTACACGCGCTGGCGTACTTTGTACGCCAGATATAAGAATTCTACTGGAAATATATTTAAAAATTTAATTTTTGACCTTGCTTATTTTTCTAACCTATCACTGGAATGTGCTTTACAATTTGGTTTTAGTTTCGTTATAATCGGCGTTCTGGAAAGATCGTAATTTACGTTTTATTATTTGTTGTTTCCGGTGGTGGACAATATACCCCAGGATTATATTACTATAAGTCGTAATATAAGTACATATTTTAATTGTTTTTTAGTCATTATGGCAAAAAATATATTTTTCTTTGTAAACAATACTTTTTCTCCTGTAAAAAATCACATTTAAAAAAAAATTTTTATTAGTAATTTTATTTATCATAGAATCCAGTTATTCCATGATTCCAGTTATAAATCCCAATAAATTGGCTTACTGAAAAGGAACTCCAAGTATTCACTGATGCCGAATAAGGTTTATAACAAACAACTAAGTGTATTTTTTCAAAAAAAATTAAACAAATCCGCTGTTTTT